>NC_090741.1:122476523-122491523 GCF_036898095.1 Palaemon carinicauda
TCCGTTGTTCCACAGGGTAGTGTTCTTGGCCCATTACTTCTCATACTATGTAAACATGACATGTGGTTTGGCCTAGAAAACAAGCTTGTTACATATGCAGATGATGCTACTCTCTTTACATCAATTCCATCCCCTGAATATTGATCTAGGGTTGGTGAATCCCTTAATAGAGATCTAGCTAAAATTAGTGCATGGTGCAAATTATGGGGTATGAAGTTGAATCCTAACAAAACTCAAAGTATGATTGTAAGTAGGTCAAGGACGGTGGCTCCTCAACATCCGGATCTCAGTATTGATGTTTCTTTAAGTTTGTATGACTCTTTAAATTTTAGGTGTGATTCTCGACAGAAAATTGACTTTTGAGAAACACATTAGGAGGTGTGTCTTCTTCATTTGCACAAAAAAAAATTTATTGAGAAATCTTACAAGATTTTCGGCGGTCAATCTATTCTGAAGAAGTGATTTAATTCTTTCATTTTACCTTGTTTTGAGTATTGTTCTCCTTTCTGCTGATTCTCATCTTAATTTGTTGGACAGAAACTTACAGTCTGTTAAATTTCTTATTCCTGATCGGGATACTGATCATTGGTACCGTCGTTCAATTAGGTCATTATGCATGTTGCATAAGATTTTCATAACTCTGACCATCCTTTACATTCACAGCTCCCTGGACAATTCTATTATGTTCGTAATACTAGGCAGGCAGTTAATATTAATAGCCAGGCCTTCTCCATCATGAGACTCAATACTACACAGTATTCTAGAAGTTTTATTCCAGATGTGACCAAGTTGTGGAATGATCTTCCTAATCGGATAGTTGAATCAGTAGAACTTCAAAAGTTCAAAACTGCAGCGAATGTTTTTATTTTGACCAGGCTGACATGAGTCTTTTTATAGTTTATATATGATATATATGTTTGACGTTGTTGATAGTTTATATATGACATATCTACATTGACGTTGTTACTGTTTTTAGAATGATTTATTGTTAATCTGTTCTCAGCATTTATATATTTCCTTATTTCCTTTTCTCACTGGACTATTTTTCCTTTTTGGAGCCCTTTGGCTTATAGCATCTTGCTTTTCCAACTAGGGTTGTAGCTTGGCTAGTAATAATAATAATAATAATAATAATAATAATAATAATAATAATAATAATAATAATAATAATAATAATAATAATAAGAAAGTTAAAGAGTACAAAAGCAAAGTGGGATGTATTGGATTTTTGCAATTAAAACGTATGGTAATATTTACACATTTTTCACTTATTTTAGTACTTAATTAAAGCATACTAAGAATATTGTATCACTCTGTATTTACATAAAGGTCATTAATGGTGTTTGCAATGTTTGATTGAAAAGGGATAGATAGTCTCATAAGAAGCTGTGTTCTATCTTATAAGAAGTCAGAAATAGCCTACATTTGTAAAAGTCATATATTACATGTTTAAAACACATGACGTAATACGTCATTGTGGAAGTAGAAGCTAGCGTGAGAATTGCTGTAGTCAGACAAGATCATAACAGGATGCGATTTGCAGGTCTCAGCAATGTAACAATTTTATGAAGCATAAACACAAATACAAACCGTGTGAAAGAGTTGTGTCGCCACCGGATGCAGGTATCTTCCTATACTAATGTAGAGTTTACATTATGTGTTTAAATGCTGAGATAACTGTCTATACGATATATGTGATATCGATATTTTAGCCAGTTCTTATCAATACTTCACATGGAATGGTCATCCGACCAAACCAGCTATACTCCTGTGATGGAGATGTTAACACTGTTGTTTTTAAGGAATAAACCATTAAAAAGTTAACTGGATTGACTTTACTTGAAGATGCAACATCCCAACAAACATACTCAATGTGTGTTAACAATAGTAGCACACTAATAAATGGTGGCAGCGATAAAACTCTAAGAATCAGAGAAAGATCTTCTAGTATCAACGAATAAAACTCTAAGAATTAAAGAAAGATCTTCAAGAAATCAACGAATAAAACTCTAAAAACCAGAGAAAGATCTTCAAGAAATCAACAGTAATGAATCTACAATTTTGATTAAGTATCATAGTCCATCGAAGAAGGAAACATTTAATGAATGTTATACATACAAACTGATGAACTGGATCTTCAATCAACATCCTAAGAAAACCAAGGACTGACGTTCAACGCTTACAAAACATATCCAAGAAGCACTACATTCAACGGAAATCGGACAGAAAACATTCACCCAAACATCAAGAGAGAGATAGGATATGACGACATCACACAAAACCATATAAAGCTAAGTACAAATACATTTTCTTATTCATTTCAGTATTGAGCAATGAAGTGTAGTTATCACGAGTCGTTAGTCGATTATTACATCAATTATTACGTTTGCCGATACATTTGTTGTTGTACAAAACATTGATATGTATCCAGCTGTAATTATAGGATACCCATCTATGAGCAATCAAAACATTATCTTAGCCCCTGCCAAGCACAGCGTGTATATCAAAGGAAAATTCTATAAGTCTTCTAATACCTTAAAATCAGTTTTGGATAAAAAGGAGACGACAAATATAACCGTAACGTACTTTGAAGAACCAATAACTTGTCTCACTAATAAAGAAATAATATACGCGACCCAGCAGAATTCTCGTTCACCCGTAATATCATCTTGCACGCAATCTATCGAGCCAAACGTACCTTCGAATTTAATAGTGCAAGTAAAGAAAACATTACCGGGATCTAAAATATTAATCCTTTCCGACACTTTGAAAACTAACGGATTGTCTGTCACACAAGCTATTTATACAGTAGGCTCACATCAACAATGTAATATTGAAGTCTGTAATCATTTAAATAACACTTTAGTAATTCACAAAAATTAACATATCTTGGATGTAGAAGTTTATAAACATTCGTATTCTTTTGCAATCTATTAGAAATAAAATCAATAAAGACATTCAAGACGAAGAAATTCAGCAGAAAACTTTTGGACTTTTAACTAAATGTCATTATGTTTTTTCCACTACGGACGGATCCTTAGGAAAAACAGATGTGATCAAGCATCAAATAAGGTTAAAGGACAAACAGAAAATTATCTATGTACCCTCGTACAGACTCCCAATGAAATTCCATAATGAAATGAATGATGAAGTAGGTAAAATGCTAGAAGAAAGAGTCATTAGGAAATCGAACAGCCCTTATAATTTTCCATTAATAGTTGTACCGCAAAAAGATCGAACATGGTGTATCTGCGTAGACTTCCGACGTCTAAACGAGCAGACGATCCCTGATCGATTCCCAGTGCCATGTACTAACGATATTTTGTCTTTGTTACGTCAGAATAAATATTTTACCAGTTTGGACTTACTTATAGGCTTTCACCAGATATCATTAGAAGAAGATAGTATCCCATACACAACCTTCAGCACAGCCAGGGGACATTATGAATTTTTACGGATGCCTTTTGGTTTACGTTGTGCTCCCATAACATTTACAAGAATGATTAACATAGTGTTTGGAGACTTGCTAGGGGATATATTTCATGCCTATATGGACGACCTTGTAATCTTTTCCAACACCTTAGAAGAACATCTACGTAAATTAGAACTAATACTACAGAGACTAAGACAACATAACTTAAGGGTAAAGATTAGTAAGTGAATTTTTCAAAACAGAATTAATATATTTGGGTTTCATGGTGTCAAGCCAAGATCCCAAAGTAGTCCATGATAAGGTATCGGCTATCCGTAATTTTCCCATACCTACTAATGTCAAGTGAATACATCAATTTCTGGGTTGTAGTGGATATTACAGGCGTTTTATACACAACTATTCAATAATAGCCGCTCCCCTAACTGATCTTACGAAGAAGGGCGTAGATTTCATATGGTCTGAGCAGCATCAACAGGCGTTTAATACCTTGAAATATGAACTGTGTAGTTCTCCTATCTCAAAATTTCCTGACTTCGGTAAGGAATTCTTCATTGCAACAGACGCCTCAGACTTAGGAGTAGGAGGAGTATTGCTTCAGCAATATGATAAACAATTTTTCCCGATAGCTTTTTATTCTTGAAAACTGAGAACTTCCGAAAGTAAGTATGCAGTAATAAACAAGGAAGGACTAGCTACTGTTAATTCGCTAGTGCATTTTAAGTTCATAATATACGGTTATCCCGTTAAGCTTCTTACTGATCATAAACCACTAACTGAATTCTTTAAAGGCTTCAACCACAGCCCCAAACGAACTCGGTGGCATTTGATCGTTCAAGACTTTGGCGCGAGAATCGGGTATTTACCTGGGAAAGCAAATATCATTGCTGATGCATTATCACGCAACACCGTGTCATCTTGTACGGAGCCTTTAGCTGATTTAATAGATATATCAACATCCATGCCTGTTGTTAAATCGATATCTGAACAAGAAGATTTGGGCTGGAGTGCTGAATTATTACAGACTGAGCAAAGAAAAGATCAGAAATTAGAAACAATTATAAATGCTTTGAAAGGCAATCATAAGGAAAAGGGATATATAAAGTAAAAGCAGCAGAATTATATAATCTAAGATAATATTCTGTGTAGGACCGTGACAAGGAAAACCCGCAATACACCACATGTAACTAACGACCAGGTAGTGGTACCAATCTCACTTATTTCCACTGTCCTGAATTGGTTGCATGCAAATCAATTACATGGACACCCGGGGTTCTCATTAATGTCACAGAAAGCCAAATCATTGTTTTATTGGCATACTATGCTTACATATATAAAAAAACACATAGCTAATTGTCGCACTTGTCAGGAAAACAAAGGGCATACGAAAACACCTGTCAGCCTAGGGGCTTATCCCGTGCCCAATCAACCCTTTGAAAGAATACATTTAGATTGGTTAACAGGATTTGACGAGTCAGACAGAGGAAATAAGCACCTCTTAGTAATTGTAGATGCTTTAACTCGATATACAGAACTAATAGCGCTTAAAACTAAAACTGCGATTGAATGCGCTAGGAAGTTTTACGAGTATTACATTTGCAAACATGGAATTCCACACATGATAATCTCACACTCGGGTGGAGAATTTAATAATCACCCAGAGTCGAATGGGCTAGTGGAAAGAGCGAATAGGAAGGTTTTAAATATATTAAAAGTAACACTAGGGGGATCAGACCCCAACTGCGATATTGCAATACCTGCGGTACTGAGTACTCTGAATCATTCATATCATATATCAATTAAAATGTCACCGCATGAAGCATTGTATGGTACCCCAGTTAGAACGCCTTTCCATGTATTAACGCCAACAACTAATCTATCAAATCCTTTAAAAGAATGTATAAATGCAAGCAAAACTCGTTTTGATATCCTTCGAAAGAATTTAGAAGAATCACAAAACATAATGAAAAGGAATCATGATAAAATATCGAAGCCAACTAAAACATATACCATGGGTGATAATGTATACATACAGGTAAATGTATGTAAAGACTCAATTATAAAGTAACACCTAAGTTTGAAGGGCCATTTAACATTTTGGAAACATTAACGGCCAATAGGTTTAGAGTTCAAAACGTATCCCAACCCACTGATGAGAGAATCGTACCATTGGCTCACATAAGAAATTAAAAAAAGAAAAAAAAGAGGGAAAGAAGTGAGGGAAAGAATTTTTATTTGTATGTTAAAAGTTTTTCTTCTTAATACAGGAGTAATTACATGTTTTTCTCGTTACAGGTTTCCAAGATGAATTTTTTGTTGTTGGTAGTGATATTGTTCGCTCAGACATTTTTCTCGTGTGGGATGAGCTCTAAAACTAATAGTAGAGATTTTAAATATGGCACTATAGTTGAAAGACAAGAAGACGTTTTTATTACATCAAGTAACATAGTAGTAGAAGTGCGAATGCAAGCAATTTTTCTCCCAGAGAATGACGTCACTAGCTTAAAAAGCGCCATTTCGAGGTTTGCTGTCTCATTAGATGAGTTGCATAGAAGACATTTTCATTTGCCTACAGAGAGTTCGCTTGGATCGACACTAAAAGTTGCAGAGATGGTATCTGATGACTTGCAAAATAAGACTTACGAGACAGAATCTTTGGCTCGTGACCTTTTGATGTGGACTGTAGGACACGAAAATAAAGAGAGACGTAACCTGTTTATTTTTGATGCACTAAACATCTTTGGGTCTATTGCAAGTTTAGGTTTAGGAATTTCCAATCGTCTTAAGATTAGTAATCAAAATAAGAAAATTGAGTTCTTGACTCATGCAGATGAATTGATTATGTCAGAACTAAGGAATCAGTTAGCTTCAATCAATAAAATTATGAATTTAGTAAATGAACATTCAAGTAATATCAATCAGATTATGGAAGTACAGGATTTGTTGGCAACGTTAACGTATTATGATTCAAAAATAGATCACATACATAACAGAATTGCACATTTCATTGAGAAATCAAAAGATTATGTAGAAGCTATCACGTTAGCAACTAAAGGTGTACTGTCACCCCATTTGTTGCCTATAAAATACTTAAAGTTAATTCTGGAGAACGGACGGGAGAAACTAGGCTATATTCCTTTGTTAGACGCACGTAGGTTAGAATTTTATTACAGCCTAATTACAGTAAGCGTTGAAAATAACAGGATTATGATTACAATTCCCTTTGATTCTTCTGATGCCTGGCAATCTTACAGGATATCACCATTTCCGACTTTCATAACGAATCACTCAAATCCAGTAATATCCAGTTTGACAGGACATGTATTGATTTCCCCAGACAAGGAAACATATACGGTCATTAAAGACTCAAATCAATTAACTCACTGTTCAGACGCAATGGATAGAAAAATATGTACAGCTGACTCATTTGAATTTCATAAAAATTTAATGGATTCATGCGAGTTAGGTATAGTGCTAGATGGTGCTCTCTTCCCATAAAAGTGAAAATTGTCTGGATATGGTTTATCCCTTTGACAATAATGAGTTCAATTGCAGACTGGACAACGGCTTGTGGATATGATACGACAATGACGGCTTCAATGTATCATGCCCGGACGGATCCACGTCCTATTCCCAAATCTTCGTTGCAGTAGATGGTTGTATCGGGACATCCCCAAATTCCATGGTGAAAGGGATTAAAATCATCATCAGAGAACGAGCCTACTTTGCAAACTTCACGTGGTCGACTACAATGCCATCATTACCTCTCCTATACAACAAACAGGTAGCCAAGCGGTTGATGAAATTGACAGAGATGGACCACCCGTCACCGCCTTATAAAGAATTTCTTCACCCCATACTACTAGCAGGAACAGTTGTGATGGTGATGATATTTATCGCCGTTAACATCCTTGTTTGGCGTAGGTTAAGGAACAGTTTGCCTCTCAAACAGAACGTTTTGCCATGTCCAGACAAAACTCCTTATTTAATTCAATTTAAAGCTGTTTGAAAGTGGCCCCTTCATTCGCTAAAAGGAGTAAAATTGTCTTGGAATAGCGTTGTGTACGAAAAGCAGTTAGTATGCTAGTAATATGTAATTAAAGAGACTATAGAATATTTGCATTTTTAAAAAACATTTAAAAAATAAATCATTTTTTCGGCATCTAATAAAATATATAAGCCGGAATGTTAAAAGAAAAAAAAAGAAAAAAAAAGAATCTATGGGCATCTAATAAAATATATAAGCCCTATATATATATATATATATATATATATATATATATATATATATATATATATATATATATATATATATATATATATATATATATATATATATATATATATATATATATATATATATATATATACATGTATATATATATATATATATATATATATATATATATATATATATATATATATATATATATATATATATATATATATATATATATATATATATATATATATATATATATATATAGTTACGCACGGACCCAGTGAGGGCCAAGTTCTTTAAGTTTTCTTCACAGCCAGAGCTAGCAATAATATGTAACAGTGATATTAAAGGAGTGGGTAATCATAAAACACTGCAAGAGTCATATTGAATATTTATTTACAAACAAAACAACACAGAAAATCACTTTAAATGGGAAGATATCAAACCACAAGCACAGTACAACAAACACATATAGGACCCATTCATCAACAACGACACGGAAAGGCAAGACAACAGTAAAAGGAAAGAATAACCTCGCAAACTACCATTCACCCGACAAATTACACAATTACATTGACTGATAGAAAAGAGCAAGAAAGTCACGGAACCTTAACTCTACCCCTCTTTATACAAATCTAGGCAAAACTTCCCATCTCCACAATACACATAAATTACATTAATAGTTAACCTACATTAACACGGAAATAAAAAAAACTCCTGATGTAGGCTTTCGCAGAGACGAATAAAGTCAGAAGACCAATCATGGACGAGACCTTGTTTACGCTAACCGCGTAGCGCAACACAAACAGCGGTGAAAAATCACTAAAGGCGCCGTCCTCTACTCCTTCAGAGATGAAATGGAGGCAAACCAAAAATCACTACCCTTACCAAAAGGAAGATAGGTCTCAGCTTTAACGGGTACAGTAGTGATGGATTCTGGTCCGTGGAGAGTCCTTCTCCCCGCTGGTAACACACACAATTACAGCAAACCCTCACCATGCACAGGAGAAAGTGATAGCATTTAACTGCTGCTGAGTTGCTCCTCCAAAGGCGGCGATCAAATCCTCCACCGCCTCCTTCACTGAAGACACTGGATCACTCCCACTAGTAATATCCAGCGGTTGAAGAGCCAACTCACGGTGAGATCTTCAAGTTTGAAGATGGCAGCTATTTCCTCACTCCCCTTTACCTCCAATAAAAGGTCCCTCGTCACTTCGCCCAACACTCCCAAACAGTCAACATGGAAAACAAAACAAAACATTCCATGGGTGACGTACCAATCTTAGAGCCTAATACATCAACCACTAGATGGCGATGAAAAGAAAATTGAATTAAAGTGACTTTAGGTGACACTCAAAATATTACTTTATCAATTAAGATAGATTAACCAAAATCCCCGGTAAAGTTTGTTACATTTCCCCCCTTAAATAAAAATTTTTATGGAATAAAAATTGATAGATAAAGTCTCAAGTCAAAGCAACCCCTATTTAGTTTATCAAAACTAGCTAGTTACTTTACCCTTCAAAATATAATCTGGACACTAATAATTTTAATACTTTAACTAGTGTCATCCTAACAATAACAAAAAAAGAAAAAAAACAATCTCCTGAAATGCGAAAAAAATTTCATTATCACAAGAAATCAGCGGGATAAGGCATCTGAAACAACATTCTCTTTTCCAGAGATGTGCTTAATATCCAGACTCCATTCCTGCAACAATAAGCTCCACCTACACAATCTCTGATTGTGACTCTTAAACTTTTTCAAAAAAATTAAAGGATTATGATCTGTCCAGACTTCAATCGGTGTCCTGCAGCTGGAAAGATAAACCTCAAAATGTTCAAGAGCGAGAATCAGGCTCAAGGTTTCCTTCTCTATGGTGGAATAACTCTGTTGTGGTTTAGTTAATTTCTTTGAGAAGAAAGCCACTGGATGTTCTACCTGGTCCTCCACCTGCGACAAGACAGCTCCAACACCCACATCACTGGCATCTATTGCCAACTTGAATGGTACTTGAAAATTAGGGGCTTTCAAAATTGGATTAGTTAATAAGGTGGATTTTAACTTATCAAAAGACTCTTGACATGCGCTCGACCACTGGAATTCCACTCCTTTCTGCAATAAATTAGTTAAAGGATTAGCTATTTGGGAAAAATTAATTATAAATTTTCTATAGTAGCCTATCATTCCCAGAAACCTGCGAATGGCTTTCTTGTTATCCGGCACCTGAAAATTTACAATTGCCTCTACATTTGCAGACTTTGGTAGTACTTTACCCTGACCTATTTCATGTCCCAAGTAGACTACCTTCGCCTTTGCTATGTCACACTTTGCCAAATTAATCACCAACCCTGCTTGCTTGAGCTTAACGAACAGTTTCTCCATCCTATTTAAGTGTGTAGCCCAATCATGGCTATACACGATGATATCATCAATATAGACCACTACTCCTTCCAGTCTACCCACAATCTTATTCATTAAACGCTGGAACGTAGCAGAGGCATTTTTCATGCCAAAAGGCATAACATTACAGGCATACAACCTTTCATGAGTCACAAATGTGGATACCTCCCTAGCCCGCTTAGTCAATGGAACTTGCCAGTATCCTTTTAACAAGTCAAATTTACTAATATACTGTGCATTTCCCTATTTCATTAATACAGTCCTCTACTCGAGGAAGAGGAAAGCTGTCAGCCTCAGTGACTGCATTAATTCTCCTGTAATCAAAGCACATCCGGTACTCACCTCCCTCCTTCTTCACCAAGACTACAGGAGAAGACCATGGACTATTACTGTCTTCAATTAAATTGTGTTCCAACATATACTCTACTTCCTTATCAATAATCTTTCTTTTTACTGGATTGGTCCTATAGGGGGCTTGCTTGATGGGCTTAGCATTTCCCACTTCCACATCGTGACTCAGTACATTGGTAAGCCCTGGAGAATCCTGAAATAATTCTGGAAAAGATTCACATAAATTTACCACAGATTCCCTCTGATCCCTTTCTAGGTGTAGCAAATTCCCAGACAAATTACTTAACATTTCCTGATTATTTCTGGGCCATGGCATATCAATGCTGAGACTTACAACACTAGGCTCAACCCTATTGAGTAATAAGATGGGTTCCTTACTCTCACGCTCAACAAAAGGTTTCAACATATTTGCATGGCATAGTTGATACTTACGTCGCCTGTCTGGTGTTTCTATCAGGTAGTTAAGACTACTAACTACCTTTGCAACCCTCCATGGACCTGAAAACTTTGCTGTTAAGGGATTTCCTGGAATTGGCAGCAGAGCAAGTACCTTATCTCCAACCTGAAATTCCCTAACTCTGGTCTTTACGTCGTACTTTTCCTTCATCTTCCCCTGACCAATTACTAGATTATTCTTAGCAAATTCCCATGCCTTAGTTAACTTACTCCTGGACTCTCTCAAGAACTCTATCAAGCTTACGTTAGGGTGACTCCCCTCCCAACTCTCTCTTATCACATCCAAGGGACCCCTTACCTTGTGACCAAAAACTAATTCAAAGGGGGTGAAACCCATTACATCACTTGGTACAGACCTAAAAGCAAAAAGTAAATATGGGAGAACTTTATCCCATCCTCCCGGATTATCCCCACAATATTTTTTTAACATGGATTTCAGCGTCTGATGGAATCGCTCAATCTGTCCCTGGCTTTCTGGATGGTAAGGCGATGACCTGATATGTTGAACCTTCAACTCCTGTAAACTTTTACAAAAATCTTTGCTTGTAAAATTAGTCCCGCAATCAGATTGAATCGTCTTGGGCAAACCAAACCTGGAAAAGAAGTTTGTTAATGCATTGATGACCTGCTTACTCTTAAAACTCCTCAAGGGCACTGCTTCCGGGTACCTAGACATTCGATCCATTATGGTTAGTATGTATTGATTACCACTGCTGGTTTTAGGCAATGGGCCTACAATGTCAATCAAAATTTCCTGAAAAGGTTCCCCTACTGCTGGAATTGGTTTTAAAGGTGCCTTAGGGATTTTCTGATTGGGTTTACCAACCAGTTGACAAGTTTTGCAAGAATTAACAAACCTTTTTACCTCAGATCTCATCTTAGGCCAATAAAAGTGTTCAGCAATTTTCCTAAAAGTCTTTCCAATTCCAAAATGACCTGCGAACACATCCTCGTGTCCCAACCATAAAATCTTGTCCTTATATTTATGGGGCACTACCACCTGTTTCCTTACCTCCCAATCATCAGACGGAACCACAGTTGACCTACTCACCCTCAGTAGGATGCCGTCTTCCCACAGATACCGAGGTCTACTCAAATCAGAGTCTACCTCCACTCCTAATTCTCCAAACTCCTCCTCCTGAGCTAACCTAAGTGATTCCCTATCCCACCCTACTGAGCTATCCCACTCAGAGACCAGACTAGGACTTGCAGAAGCACTTAACCCAGAAACCTCTCCCTCTGACAGCTCCTCTAGACTATCCAAGCCTAACCCTTCATCCTCTATCCCAGATGAATGCGCTGCCGAGCGAGTCACAACCATTACCGGTTCAACTTCACTAACGGGGTCAGCATACCTGCATTGCACAACCGGGCAATCACATACTGTACCTGCCTCTATATCGTTAGCCAACACAATATCAACATTGCTTACGGGTAATACATCCACCATTGCCAACTTCATAGGTCCATTAATCCACCTTGAGTCTACCCAAAACTCACCCAGAGGACACGCTACTACCGTATTAGGAAATCCACCTAATACTACATACTCTGGCTCCTCCTCTCTGAAGTCCCAGGGCAATGAGGACCGCAAGATTACCGACTGGGCCGCGCCAGTGTCCCGTAGTATTCTCACCCGCCTTCCATACCCTGACCGGTCTTTAGCGAAAACCTCGCCTTCTGCGACGTACTTACTGAAGCAACTACTTACCTGGGACCTGCTCCCAGCAACCTTACCAATCAAGCCTACCGGCTTTGACTTACCCTGCCCTTTCCAGGCAGTACAATCAGCCTTAACATGGCCCTTTTTCCTGCAGAAAAAACAAATGATTTCACTTCCACCCCTACTTGGTGATGACTTTGCCTTCTTTGGAGAACTCCCTCCATCCGACTTACCAGACGTTACCGCTGCTTTCTCGCCCTTCTTACCTTTATCCCATTTATCGAGTCTCGATGAAAAACGATTTACTGACTTATGCGACAAAGTATATTCGTCCGCAGCAACCGCTACTGCTTCTATAGTTTCCAATTTCAAGTCTTCTAAATGTACTTTAAGTTCCATCCCAATGTGATTTTTAAATTCCTCAATTAATATTAGTTCCTTTAAACTTTCAAAATCATTAATACCCATCGCTTTTAACCAATCTAAAAACGCACTTACTTTTTCTCTGGCAAATTCAACAAATGTGCAGTTATACAGTTTACGCAAGTTACGAAAGCGTTGACGGTACGCCTCTGGTACCAGTTCATAAGCTTTCAATATAATCTCTTTGACCTGTTCGTACTCTGCACTCGTCTCTTCACATAGCGCTGCATAAACCTTCTGTGCCTTACCGATCAATCTGCATTGAACTAAGGTAGTCCACATTGATTCTGGCCAACTCAGTTTTCTCGCTAATTTTTCGAATGCAGAGAAAAATTCTGCGACATCGGATTCATTAAATATTGGTACCAGCTTAATTGCGCTGCCAATATTAAACCTATCTTCCGCTTCTGGTCGCTTCAGCCGAAGTACCTGTAATTCATGTTCCATTCTCCTAATTTCCAATTCTCTTTCCTGATCTAACCTAACCTTCTCCTGTTCTCTCTCATACTCTAATCTAGCCCTTTCCTGTTCTACTCTCACCCGTTCCTGCGCTATTCTAAGCTTTTCCAATTCTTTTTCCTGATCTAACCTAAGCTTTTCCCGTTCCCTCTCATGAAGCCTCTCTCTTTCCCTATTAGCTACTTCAGTCTTACCCATTTCTAACTGTAACTTCAACTTTTCCATTTCTATCTTTTGCAAAGCTATCTTATCCTTAATTGACTCTGGTTCAGCTAAACTAGGACCTGCTATTCTACCTTGCATAGCCTTCATTACCTGAAGCAACAAACTCCCTTTCTTCACACCTGCAACAATAGGCAACCCAAGATATTCACCAATTATCATTAAATGGCTCTTACTAAGATCACCTATCTTCTCCTCCCAATCAGGACTATGGAAAAACTCCGAAACATTAAACCCAGCCACTTCCTCTGTATCAGTCATTTTGTCGAAGAAATATAACTAGCAAAACTGATAATTACCACCTCCTTCACTATTTGTTTACATACAATTACATACGCTCTGGAGATCCTGAAAATACTAGTTTTACAGGATCCTGGCAAGGTCGCCAAATGTTACGCACGGACCCAGTGAGGGCCAAGTTCTTTAAGTTTTCTTCACAGCCAGAGCTAGCAATAATATGTAACAGTGATATTAAAGGAGTGGGTAATCATAAAACACTGCAAGAGTCATATTGAATATTTATTTACAAACAAAACAACACAGAAAATCACTTTAAATGGGAAGATATCAAACCACAAGCACAGTACAACAAACACATATAGGACCCATTCATCAACAACGACACGGAAAGGCAAGACAACAGTAAAAGGAAAGAATAACCTCGCAAACTACCATTCACCCGACAAATTACACAATTACATTGACTGATAGAAAAGAGCAAGAAAGTCACGGAACCTTAACTCTACCCCTCTTTATACAAATCTAGGCAAAACTTCCCATCCCCACAATACACATAAATTACATTAATAGTTAACCTACATTAACACGGAAATAAAAAAACTCCTGATGTAGGCTTTCGCAGAGACGAATAAAGTCAGAAGACCAATCATGGACGACACCTTGTTTACGCTAACCGCGTAGCGCAACACAAACAGCGGTGAAAAATCACTAAAGGCGCCGTCCTCTACTCCTTCAGAGATGAAATGGAGGCAAACCAAAAATCACTACCCTTACCAAAAGGAAGATAGGTCTCAGCTTTAACGGGTACAGTAGTGATGGATTCTGGTCCGTGGAGAGTCCTTCTCCCCGCTGGTAACACACACAATTACAGCAAACCCTCACCATGCACAGGAGAAAGTGATAGCATTTAACTGCTGCTGAGTTGCTCCTCCAAAGGCGGCGATCAAATCCTCCACCGCCTCCTTCACTGAAGACACTGGATCACTCCCACTAGTAATATCCAGCGGTTGAAGAGCCAACTCACGGTGAGATCTTCAAGTTTGAAGATGGCAGCTATTTCCTCACTCCCCTTTACCTCCAATAAAAGGTCCCTCGTCACTTCGCCCAACACTCCCAAACAGTCAACATGGA
>NC_090741.1:122496523-122499023 GCF_036898095.1 Palaemon carinicauda
CAATATTCATTCTACATATTCTAGCATGATTGCGAACATTTGAAATGGTGTGGGCTGGATATTCTGCAACCTGTTCGAAAAATTACACCACTGTGGGAATCAGTTCTGACATCCATCAACCACTTGGTAGATCTTACGTATGTCCAAGAGTTATACTTTGAGCAAATATATCTATTAACTACATCAGAAGACATTACAAGACTCAATAGTTTTCTAAAATGAAAAAAGCGAGCCAATACTTGAGAGAATTCTCACTTATTAATTTTACTTCAGGGGCTGGAAAGTGTTGTTGGATGGTCTTTGTAAACTTTTGTTTCAGAAAATCATCATAGACAAGAAAAACTCGCATAAAATTTGAGTTTTGGTACTATGGTTATTTTTGGGTTCTGAGCCAATTTATCATCTAATAGTCTATTATGTTTCTCGTAAAATATTTTGGTGGGAAAACCCCTTTCCTCAACATGAATACACAAATTAAGTATTTTAGCATGAAAATACTCACAACTAGAGGTAAGAAGGAAAATACACTATATCTCAAATTTACTTGGGGAATAGCACCAAATTTCTTTTTCCAGACATCATAGTAATTGATAACGTTATTACATACATCCTTGAATAATGTGACAAATCAAACTGTTTCACGTATGATCCTAGGAGCCATTTCTCGAACTTCATCATACAAGGCAGTGCACTTAGGTATATCATCTAATTCAGAATCAATAAATTTTTGACACTGCGATTTCACATGACAGGAGAATCCAAAAACTTTGTCATTTTTTACTCTTCAAAAAGTAATCTTAGCTTTGGAAGAATTATGATAGATAACTTAGATTAAAATAAAAAAGTACTAGCGTGCATCGAGGTTGGTCAGGTAGCTGTTTACGTGAAGAGAAGTGTTATAGGTGTGGGAAACTAGGACACAGAAATAATGAGTGTAGATGGACATTGGAGCATGTTTCGGGTGAGGTCAGATAGGGTATCGTATTTGCAAGTGTAAGAAATAGAAAGTGGTTAGGTGCTATCGGTGTGGTAGGACTGGGCATATAGCATTGAACGTAGGAGAAATCGTACAAATATGATTTGCGGCAATTGTGGTAAGGATGGGTACTATACGAGGATGTGCAAGGAGCAGCGTGCTAAGGGTACTGAATGATGTGTAGATGGGGGTATACTCGTAGATGGGGTAGGAAGGAAGAAGGGATTAAGACAGCCAGGATGTTCGGGAAACAAATTTTCAACGGTTCAGCGGGGCGAATTCTCCAGTGAGTGTGGAGGGAATGGTTGCAAATAATAAGTATGACCATAGTATGCAAAAGAAGTTAGGATTGGAAGCTAAGCAATTAATCTTAGCTGAGCGTTTGAAAACTTTCAGTTGGAATAAAAACCATGAAAAATATTATAGGCATAGATGGATATCAAAATAGGCATGACAAGGGTGTAAATGTGCAAGTGAGAATAGCAGATATATGTATTAATATAGGTGAAAAGTGACTGAGTATGAATTATACTTATGGTGTTTGAGGTTTTTCGTTAGATGATATAAATGAAGATATGACAAACGCTACACTAAAAAATAGGAGAATGATAAGTTTTACGAACGATTCTTTTGTGACAGTAGAAAGTGCTTTTGATGAAATAGATGAATTATTGCAGGAAATAAGAGATATTCTAGGACCAGATGATGACATGGACTAGATAGTGCATGATATATTAGGTGATAGAAGTATAGATGGGAATTGTAATAGTATGGTAAATGGTAGTGATATGGAAGTGAATGAGAGTATATGAATGCTCAGCTACTTTAGGCAAAGGTCCTGATTGCGAATATGACTGGGTTATGAAAAATAAAAAATGAAAAATAAGATAAGTGTTTGCATGATAAGGACTTGGCAAAGTAAAGGGTAAGGAATGTGGAGAATCCACGTTTTATGTTTTTTTTTTATTTTGCTGGTCAAATCCGTGAGAGAGAGAGAGAGAGAGAGAGAGAGAGAGAGAGAGAGAGAGAGAGAGAGAGAGAGAGAGAGAGAGAGAGAGAGATATGGTTAATACAATGATTGTTTGTAGTGAGAAAGACATTATTGAAGTTTCTTGTTTATATTCATATGCTATAATTGGTTAAGACAGTAATGAAAGTCTTGGGTGAATTAATTTTGTTATTGACTGCAGCCAGAACTTGTTTGTTCGGATGCTGGATTTATCTTCTTTTTTTTTGACCAGTTTAGGAATTTTCTTTTTTAAATAATATCAGGTCGTAATTCCTCCTTTGGAGATATAATTTTATTAAATATGGACTGATTGTTGCTAACCAGTCTTCTTGTAAAGGACTTCAGACTGCTGTTGGAGCATGTGATGCCCTTCTTTCAGTCTCCAATAATGTACAGAAATCAATTGATTGTGTTCAGTGAGTTCGTATGATTGGCCTTGATTTTATTGCGGTCTTTGACCTTGTTAATCATGAGGCCCTTGTTTTCCAACTCAAATAGTTTCAAGTGAGTGGATC
>NC_090741.1:122504023-122511523 GCF_036898095.1 Palaemon carinicauda
TTTTCAACGCTTACTGTAATTAGGCTGTAATAAAATTCTAACATACGTGCGTCTAACAAAGGAATATAACCTAATTTCTCCCGTCCGTTCTCCACAATTAACGTTAAGTCTCTTATCAGCAACAAATGCGGTGATAGAACACCTTTAGTCGCTAACGTAATAGCTTCCACATAGTCTTTTGATTTCTCAATGAAATGTGCAATTCTATTATGGATATGATCTATTTTTGAATTATAATACGTTAACGTTGCCAACAAGTCTTGTACTTCCATAACGTGACCTATATTACTAGAATGTTCGTTCACCAAACTCATAATTTGATTGATTGCAGTTAACTGACTCCTTATTTCTGATAAAATTAATTCATTTTTATGAGTCAAAAACTCAATTTTCTTATTTTCATTACTAATCTTAAGACGATTTGAAATCCTTAAGCATAAATTTGCAACAGATCCAAAGATGTTTAGTGCAGCCAAAATAAACGGGTTAAGTTTTTCAAGGTTAGTGTGTCTTACTGTCCACATCAAAAGGTCACGAGCCAAAGATTCTGCCTCGTAAGTCTTATTTTGCAAGTCGTTGGATAGTATCTCTGCAACTTTTAGTGTCGGTGCAAGCGAACTCTCTGTAATAAAAGGAAAGTGTATTCTATGCATTTCATTTATTGAAGCAGCAAACCTTGAAATGGCGCTCTTTAAGCTAGTGACGTCATTCTCTGGGAGAAAAATTGCTTGCATGCGTACTTCTATAACTATGTTACTTGATGTAATAAAAACGTCTTCTGTTCTCTCTACTATAGTGCCATATTTAAAATCTATACTTTTAGTTTTAGAGCTCTTCCCACACGAGAAAAATGTCTGAGCGAACAATATCACTCCTAAAAATAAAAACTTCATCCTGGAAACGTGTAATGAGAAAAATATATGTAATTACTCCTGTATCAAGAAGAAAAAATGTTAACATATACGTTTCATAGATGAAAAAAAAATGTTCCCTCACTTCCTTCTCTATTATTTTAATTTCTTATGTGAGCCAATGGTACAATTCTCTCATCAGTGGGTTGGGATACGTTTTGAATTCTAATACTATTGGCTGTTAATGTTTCCAAAATGGGCCTTCAAACTTAGGTGTTAGTTTATAATTGAGTCCTTTACGTACATTTACCTGTATGTATACATAATCACCCACGGTATATGTTTTAATTGTCTTCGCTATTTTATCCTGATACCTTTTCATTATGATTTGTGATTCTTCTAAATTCTTTCAAATGATATCAAAACGACTTTTGCTTGCATTTATACATTCTTTTAAAGGATTTGATAAATTAGTTGTAGGCATTAATACATTTAAAGGTGTTCTAATGCCTCGTGCGGAGACATTTTAATTGATATATGATATGAGTGATTCAAAGTACTTAGTACTGCAGGTATTGCACTATCCCAGTTGGGGTCTGATCCCCCTAGTGTCAATCTTAATATGTTTAAAACCTTCCTATTTGCTCTTTCCACTAGCCCATTCGACTCTGGGTGATAGATCATGGTATTGATTTTCTTTATGATAAGGAATTCACACAATGAGGTAAGGAAATGATTATTAAATTCTCCATCCGAGTTTGAGATTATCATGTGTTGAATTCTATGTTTACAAATGTAACACTCGTAAAACTTCGTAGCGCATTCAATCGCAGTTTTAGTTTTAAGCGCTATCAGTTCTGTATATCGAGTCAAAGCATCTACAATTACTAAGAGGTGCTTATATCCTCTGTCTGACTCGTAAAATCCTGTTAATAAATCTAAATGTATCCTTTCAAAGGGTTGATTGGGCACGGTATAAGCCCCTAGGCCTGCAGGTGTTTTCGTGTGCCCTTTGTTTTCCTGAAAAGTGCGACAATTAGCTATGTGTTTTTTTTTATATCTGTAAGCATCGTATACCAATAAAACAATGATTTGGCTTTCTGTGACATTATGGAGAACCCCGGGTGTCAATGCAATGGATTTGCATGCAACCAATTTTGGACAGTGGATATAAGTGAGATTGGTACCACTACCTAGTCGTTAGTCACATGTGGTGTATTGCGGGTTTTCCTTGTCACGGATCTACACAGAATGTTGTCTTTGATTATATACTTTGCTGTGTATACTTTATATATTCCTTTTCCTTACGATTTCCTTCCAAAGCATTATAATTTTTTCTAATTTCTGATCTTTTCTTTGCTCAGTCTGTAATAATTCAGCGCTCCAGCCCAGATCTTCCTGTTCAGATACAGTTTTAACAATAGGCATGGACGTTGATATATCTATTAATTCAGCTAATGGCTCCGTACAAGATGACACGGGGTTGTGTGATAATGCATCAGCAATGATATTTGCTTTCCCTGGTAAATACCCAATTCTCGCGCCAAAATATTGGATGATCAAATGCCACCGAGTTCGTTTGGGGCTGTGACTAAAGCCTTTAAAAAAGTCGGTTAGGGGTTTCTGATCAATAAGAACCTTGACTGGACAACCGTATATTATGAACTTAAAATGCACTAGCGAATTAACAGTAGCTAGTCCTTCCTTGTTTATTACTGCATACTTACTTCTGGAAGTTCTCAGTTTTCGTGAATAAAAAGCTATCGTGAAAAACTCTTTTTCATATTGCTGAAGCAATACCCCTCCTACTCCTAAGTCTGAGGTGTGTGTTGCAATGAAGAATTCCTTACCGAAGCCAGGAAATTTTAAGACAGGAGAACTACAAAGTTCATCTTTTAAGGTATTAAACGCCTGTTGATGCAGCTCAGACCATATGAAATCTACGCCCTTCTTCGTAAGATCAGTTAGGGGAGCGGCTATTATTGAATAATTGAGTATAAAACGCCTGTAATATCCACTACACCCCAGAAAATGCTGTATTCCCTTGACATTAGTAGGTATCGGAAAGTTACAGATAGCCGACACCTTATCGTGGACTACTTTAAGACCTTGGCTAGACACCATAAAACCCAAATAGACCAATTCTGTTTTGAAAAATTCACACTTACTAATCTTTACCCTTAAGTTATGTTGTCTTAGTCTCTGTAGTACTAGTTCTAGTTTAAGTAGATGTTCTTCTAAGATATTGGATAAGATTACAAGGTCGTCCATATAGGCATGCAATATATCCCCTAGCAAGTCTCCAAACACTATGTTATTCATTCTAGTAAATGTTATGGGAGCACAACGTAAACCAAAAGGCATACGTAAAAATTCGTAATGTCCCCAGGCTATGCTGATGGCAGTGTATGGGAAACTATTTTCTTCTATTGATATCTGGTGAAAGCCTGTAAGTAAGTCCAAAATGGTAAAATATTTATTCTGACCTAACAAAGATAAACTATCGTCAGTATATGGCACTGGGAATCGATCAGGGATCATTTCCCCATTCAAGCGACGGAAATCTACGCAGATACACCATGTTTGATCTTTTTTCGGTACAACTATTAATGGAAAATTATAAGGGCTGTTCGATTTCCTAATGACTCCTTCTTCTAGCATTTTACCTACTTCATCATTTATCTCATTCTGGAATTTCATAGGGAGTCTGTACGAGGGTACATAGATAATTTTATGCTTGTCCTTTAACCTTATTTGATGTTCTATAACATCTGTTTTTCCTAAGGATCCATCCATGGAGGAAAAAACATCATGATATTCAGTTAGAAGTCCAAAAAATTTCTGCTGAATTTCTTCTTCTTGAATGTCTTTATTGATTTTATTTTTAATAGATTGCAAAAGGGATTCATCCGCAACTGATTGAGAGTGATTGATTTCAGCGACTTTAAGAATACGATGTTTATAAACTTCTACATCAAAGATATGTTGATTTTTGTGAATTACTGAAGTGGTATTTAAATGATTACTGACTTCAATATTACAATGTTGTTGTAAGCCTACTGTATAAATAGCTTGTGTGACGGACAATCCGTTAGTTTTCAAAGTGTCGGAAAGGATTAATATTTCAGATCCCGGTAACGTTTTCTTTACTTGCACTATTAAATTCAAAGGTACGTTCCGCTCGATAGATTACATGCAAGATGATATTACGGGTGAACGAAAATTCTGTTGGGTCGCGTATATTATTTCTTTATTAATGAGACAAGTTATTGGTTCTTCAACGTACGTTACTGTTTTATTTGTCGTCTCCTTTTTATCTAAAACTAATTTAAAGGTGGTAGAAGACTTATAGAATTTTCCTTTGATATACACGCTGTGCTTGGCTGGGGCTAAGATAATGCTTTGATTACCCATAGACGAGTATCCTATAATTACAGCTGGATACATATCAATGTTTCGTACAACAACAAAGGTATCGGCAAACGTGCGCTTACCGACCTTGTACTGAACATGAGTTACGCCTATTACATTTAATTCATTATTTCCTATACCCGAGAGCCTTACTCCAGACTTCTCTATAGGGAAGTTCGAAAACAACAAATGATGTGTCCTCAAATACATGATATTACGTGGACTACCAGAGTCAAAAAATAATTTAAAGGATCAGTGTTCTAAATTTACAGCATATAATGTTGGTCGTAACTCATTTTGGCTTTTCAATGTGTGAATTTGTTGCTAATCTACTGGAGCATGCACTGATTTATTTGATTCGGTCGTGTGTTTCATAGGAAAATCTATTTCCTCACAATGATCTGATAAAACATTAAATGGATTATTTAACACTACTGATGTTGATTTGAATGACCCAACATCACTCTCTTCCCCACTGGAGTTAATTATGTGGTATTTGCATTGCTCTGCACATTCTGAAAATTAGTCTGACCATGCGAGTTCTGGCTAGATGGCCCAGGATCAGAGTTATTTGAAGAACTGTTTGTTTTTTATTCTGAGCTGCATTGATGTTTGGCTGTTTCTTCTTATTGAACTGAGGATTTTTCTTTTTATTTTCATATGGAACTGACTGTGGAATTGACTGTGGAATTGACTGTGTATTTCTAGAATTCTGTTGTGTCTTATGCGAGTAGAACTGACTATATGAATGAGTTGAACTATTATGTAACTAACAGAATCTCATTCTGCAGTCTGCAATCAAGTGACCTTGACCTTTGCAATTATAACACGTCATTCCTGCAACTTGACTATTATTAACTACGTTTACTTGTTGTGGCTTTGTTTAATTTTTTGCAAAAACTTATGTAAACAAGGGATCAAGATCAGTACACTTAGACGTGTGTTTCTTTATCTGTTTATATACGTCTAATTCTATACTTGCTGGCGTTAACTTTTTATCAAAACACCGCACTTAAGCTTCTGGCAACCTAAGTGTCATGCAAGTTAAATACATTAATCGTAAGAAATCTTTCACGGAGATGTTATCTCTAGTAACCCAAGTGGAATTACCTAAATTATCTTGATTCTTGTTTTGTCTATCGGCAATGAGAGCTGCTCCCTCTATAACATTAAGCCGAGTCATAGTGGCTTTATTAAGTGTATTTCTTAATGTTAAAACTACATCTAAGGCTTCCTCACCGCCATAGACCGCACGTAGCCTAATTTTGAAATCGTCCCATGTAACTGCCTCTTGAAATGAAACTCCCCTCAAGTACACACTTGCATCTCCTTTAGAAAAGTCTATAAAACTTTTAGCTTCTTGTAATTGTACAAATGGGTCTATAATTTGTTTAGCATTTAAATGGGCGTCGACGGAAGAAATCCAAGAATTAACATTCTGAGGTAAGAACCCATTAACTCGACCTTGAAAAGGGAGGATAGCTGATCGCGCATTTACTAACGTTACAATGGGAGCGGGGATGGGGTTACTCGGGCCGGGGGTGGGGTTACTTGGACTCACAGGAGGTGTCATGTTTACTTTAACTTGTTTTTTATCCCATCGATTCCTTGCAATCCTATCAAAATCTCTATATGAATACAGACGTCCACTGCGTAAACACATAAACACTATTCAACAAAGATTATAACATAATCCCCCAATACAATGATACTAATATAAAGATATTTCCCAAGAACTTCTGAAAGAAAACGGAATTACCACAGAGAGAAAAAATTTTTTAGACGAGAATTCAAAGTTGAATACAGTTTCCTTTAATGAAAGAAAAAATGAAGAATAGCAAACAACTCACCCCAGCAATAATGGACGATCGACTCGTGATAACAACACTTCACTGTCTAAAACTGAAATGAATAAAGAAATGTACTTAGCTTGAGTTTATATGGGCGAAGGGCGATGTCGTCTTTTCCTCTCTCTCTCACTGGTTTGCGAGAGTTTTGCTGTTTGGGTGAATATTTTCGGTCCGGTTTCCCGTTGTAATGTTGAACGTAGAGTTTCCTGGATATGATTTTAGAATGTTTAATAAACATTGAATGTCAGTCCTTCTTTTTCTTAAGATGTTGATTGAAGATCCAGTTCCTCAGTTTGTATAACATTTATAGCTGATATTCAATGTGTTCATTTCTTCGGTGGATGTATACTTCGTCAAAATTGTAGATTCATTACTGTTGATTCTCTTGTTACTAAAGTTAATTTTGGTTAAACGCTGCCACCAATTGTTGGTGTGGTACTGTTGTAAACACACAATATGTGTCCAATCAAATGTCTCTTCCATGTGTTATGTATTTTAGACTTTGTAGGTTATTTCTTCTGGATAAGTCTACACTATTACAAGGAGAGTGTAGGCTGCATATATGAAATTCCATGTAATGGTTGTAATTTGAAATATATTGGGCAAAGAGGTAAAATGCTGGCAACAAGGTTAAATCAACATAAATACTGCGTTCGAGTTAGTAATATGTCCAACGCACTATTCGTTCACATGAATGAATATAATCATTTGATAGACTGGAAGAACTCTAAAGAGCTACTAATCTCTAAAGATATTGTGAAAAGAAATATTATAGAATCAAGTATTATAAAGAAAAAGTCGGATTGTGTTTTTAATATTAGTGCTGGTTTATATAAATTGGATAATTTCCTTATGACCAATATTGTTCAACAATTCAGAATTATATAATTTGTGTTTACCTTTTTTGTTTATGACCAATTTACGTTCAAGTACAAATTTTGGCTGTGAGTTGTTTGATTGTTTGACAATGCTTGTTAGCTGACTAGGTTTTTCTATCATTTCTCTATTGTTCAAAATATTTTATGTTTTTTGTTTTTATCCTATTTTACTTATTGACGTCCTTCAACTATGTCTCACTTTTTATTCTTCCCTGAAGAGGTGTATTAAAAATGCACGAAAACGCTTGGTACTGAAGCTTTTTATTATTTCCTACTGGCTTTTGCATATACTAAGTCACGTGATCCTTGTGACAGTAAAGCATATATATATATATATATATATATATATATATATATATATATATATATATATATATATATATATATATATATATATATATATATATATATGATAAAACATTTAGAAGTGTTTTTCATATTCAAATAAGCCATATATATTTTAGATACATTAATGTCTGGATTCTCTTAACGACTTCGGGTTCAGAGCCC
>NC_090741.1:122514023-122519023 GCF_036898095.1 Palaemon carinicauda
TGAGGTGAAACCTTGTTGAAACTAAAGAAATTCTTCGTGAAACAAAACTTAAAATATTATTATTGTTAGTATTTTTATTATTATTATTATTATTATTATTATTATTATTATTATTATTATTATTATTATTATTATTATTATTATTATTATTATTATTATTATTATTATTACTATTATTATTATTTTTATTATTATTAATATTATTTACAAACAAATATAAAAGCTTAGTTGGAAAAGCCTGATGCCATAAGTCCAAGGAAGTAAATTAACTACTAAGGAACTAATGTACCAAAAAAAAAAAATATATTTATATTAAGATCAGCAACAACCTTAAATTGGATCTTTCATATATACTCTATAAAGACTTTAAAAAACAAGAGGAGGAAAAACAAGACTGGAAAGCATGCCTGAGTGCAACCTCTAGCAAAGAAGAAAAAATACTATTTGGATCGGTAAGTGAGATTTCACATTGCAACACGAAGCAAAAGGATGATTTTACCGTCTGTTTACAGACGCCTGTCATTGGCTTAGATGGACATGAAGTCTGCTTATTTGACCAGAAATTTACGACTATAAAACTATATATCATAATTTTTTGTGACATCGTTACAGTGAATATATCCATCCCTGCGTGTTCCCAAATATTTTGGCATATTTTGACCAATGGATACTTTGAAGGTTATATGTTTATCCATCCGCAGCCAAAACATTGTTGTTGTAACTTGGTTATGTGAGAGATCAACATCTCTATATTGTTTTCAGCTTTGCCGTTTCAGTCTTTAATTTGACGACGTTAATTCTACCACGCAGGAACCAGTGCTAGAATTTCACATAGACCTTCTTGGGGATCATCTCAAAAACTTCCCCATTGTAACTAAACGCCGCTTGCAGGAACTCTTTTCGTCTTGTGAGATATGTACTGACGATAAAATACAGATGTTATATGATCAGAATTAAGTTAAATATTCTATACGTTTTTATATTATTTCAACAACGTAAGTACTTATAAGTTTTTATAGCAATGTCAATTATTTTCAATATCTTTGTTTTGTATCC
Source organism: Palaemon carinicauda (assembly GCF_036898095.1). Classification (NCBI taxonomy): domain Eukaryota; kingdom Metazoa; phylum Arthropoda; class Malacostraca; order Decapoda; family Palaemonidae; genus Palaemon; species Palaemon carinicauda. The sequence goes on from NC_090741.1 coordinate 122,515,080, forward strand.
ATAGCCAGCATTCATGTAAATTAAGAAATTTGGTAATGGAGTTAAATGTATTTTATCTCTGGGGATAAAAGGCAGGAAAACAATTCTAATTTTTGGTTGTGTTTTTATTATTAGATATATTCGCTTTGTTTGATTCCCGAAGGATCAGGAAGATATAACATTCGTGACAGCTAAGGAGGGCGACCTGGCACGTACAAAGTAGGAATGAACCAGCTGCGTCTCCATCTTACTTCCCACTAGAGCCACTTAGTGGCAACTCAAATTTGTCGGTACCTCATTACAACTTCATACAGCTTCTGCATATTATTTCCTTTAACTCTACAGTTGTCACTTGGAAATATATCATATATATTTTCATGCAAAGGAGAGAACTTTCTTATGAGTAATTCACTCGTATTCTCTGATTTGAAGAGATCTTCTCTAGATGACTGCTTGAGTAAGACTCGCTACTAAACAAGAAAATATTGAAATACCGCTAGGGATATTGGGTACTTTGACTGGCCAGACAGTACTAAATTGGATCTCTTTTTTGGTTACGGCTCATTTTGTCCTTGCCTACACATACACCGAATAGTCTGGTCTATTCTTTCCATATTCTCCTCGGTCATCACACACCTGACAACAATGAGACTACCAAACAATTGCTCAGGAGGTTAACTATTGAACAATAGTTGTTCAGTTCCTACTTTCCTCTTGGTGAGGGTAGAATAGACTCTTTAGCCATTGTAAGCAGCTCTTCTTGGAGAAGAGCAATCCAAAATCAAACTAATGCTCTTTAGTCTTCGGTAGTGCCATAGCCTCTGCACTATGGTCTTCCAGTCTTGGACAATTCTGCTGTATTTATACCTGTCGAATTCAGCTGTTTTGTACTTAGAATTGGAATAAACCCATCTTCACCATCGTAGCTAATTAGTAGTTTGTTACTTGGCATTCGATTAATGATAAATTTTTGCACATTTAGACGTGTTTTTCATATTTAAATAAGCTATATATATTTTTGCTACATTGATGTCTGGATTCTCTTAACGACCTCGGAATCAGAGCCCAAGGCAAAATCCCGCAAAGACAAGAGCTTGTGACTGGCCGGGAATCAAACCATGGTCCGGCAAGCTTGTAGAGACAGTGACTAAACCACTTGGCCACGAAGAAAGATAAAAGTCAATGACAATTCTGCCGTACTTATACCTGTCGAATTACGGTGTTTTGTACTTAGAATTGAAATTAACCCATCTTCACCATCGTAGCTAATTGGTAGTTTGTTATTTGGCATTCGATTAATGATAAATATTTGCACATTTAGATGAGTTTTTCACATTCAAATAAGCCATATATATTTTTGTTACATTAATGTCTGGATTCTCTTAACGACCTCGGGATCAGAGCCCCAGGCGAAATCACACAAAGACAAGAGCTTGTGACCAGCCGGGAATCGAACCCTGGTCCGGCAAGCTTGTAGAGACAGTGACTAAACCACTTGACTACGAAGAAAGATAAAAGTCAACGACAATTCTGCTGTACTTATACCTGTCGAATTCAGGTGTTTTGTACTTATAATTGAAATTAACACATCTTCACCATCATAGCTAATTGGTAGTTTGTTACTTGGCATTCGAGTAATGATAAATTTTTGCACATTTAGACGTGTTTTTCATATTCAAATAAGCCATATATATTTTTGCTATATTAATGTCTTGATTCTCTTAACGACCTCGGGATCAGAGTCCCAGGCGAAATCACACAGAGACAAGAGATTGTGACCGGCCAGGAATCGAACCCTGGTCTGGCAAGCTTGTAGAGACAGTGACTAAACCACTTGGCCACGAAGAAAAATAGAACTCAATGACAATTCTGCTCTACTTATACATGTCGAATTCAGGTGTTTTGTACTTAGAATTGAAATTAACCCATTTTCACCATCGTAGCTAATTGGTACTTTGTTACTTGGCATTTGATAAATGATAATTTTTTGCACATTTAGACGTGTTTTTTTTCATATTCAAATATGCCATATATATTTTTGCTACATTAATGTCTGGGTTCTCTTAACGACCTCGGGATCAGAGCCCCAGGAGAAATCACACAGAGACAAGAGCTTGTGACCGGCCGGGAATCGAACCCTGGTCCGGCAAGCTTGTAGAGACAGTGACTAAACTACTTGGCAAAGAAGAAAGATAAAAGGCAATGACAAATCTGCTGTACTTATACCTGTCAAATTGAGGTGTTTTGTACTTAGAATTTAAATTAACCCATCTTCACCATCGTAGCTAATTGGTAGCTTGTTACTTGGCATTCGATTAATGATAAATTTTTTGCACATATAGACGTGTTTTTCATATTCAAATATGCCATATATATTTTTGCTACATTATGTTTGGATTCTCTTAATGACCTCGGGATCAGAGCCCCAGGAAAAATCACACAAAGATAAGAGCTTGTGACCGGCCGGGAATCGAAACCTGGTCCGGCAAGCTTGTAGAGACAGTGACTAAACTACTTGGCCATGAAGAAAGAAAAATGTCACTGACAATTTTCCTGTATTTATACCAGTGGAAATCTGGTGCTTTGTACTTAGAATTGGAATTGACCCATCTTCACAATCATAGCTAATTGGTAGTTTGTTACTTGGCATTCGAGTAATGATAAATTTTTGCACATTTAGACGTGTTTTTCATATCCAAATAAGCCATATATATTTTTGCTACATTGATGTCTGGATCTTCTTAATGACCTCGGGATCAGAGCCCCAGGCTTATTTGACAGGTATAAGTACAGCAGAATTGTCATTGACCTTTATCTTTCTTCGTGGCCAAGTGGTTTAGTCACTGTCTCTACAAGCTTGCAGGACTAGGGTTCGATTCCCAGCCGGTCACAGGATTTTGTCTTTGTGTGATTTCGCCTGGGGGTGTGCTCCCGAGGTCGTTAAGAGAATCCAGAAATTAATGTAGCAAAAATATATATGGCTTGTTTGAATATGAAAAACACGTCTAAATGTGCAAAAATTATATATATATATATATATATATATATATATTAGGTGAAAGTAATGGGTATGATTGAAGAATATGTTTCTATAGAAATAAACTATAGTCATATCTTGACACATTATTGTTCATTGAATTAGTTTTGTATGAAAATAAATAAGTTACTTTATGAAACTGTCATAATTGAATTTAGTTATGGTGAATATCGGTGCAGTTTACATAAATTTTAGCTAAAACTATAGAAAGAGAGAGAGAGAGAGAGAGAGAGAGAGAGAGAGAGAGAGAGAGAGAGATGAGAGAGAGAGAGAGAGAGAGAGAGGGGGGGGGGGGGGGGGGTGGGTCTAGACAAACAATGGCAAATATCAATAGCCCAAAAAGAAATTTCAACTGTAGAAGATCTGAACTTTGACATAATATGTATAATTACCATCGAGCTACATTGTTGCTGTGAATCAGGGGGTTTGTTTGCCCTCTGTAGGGTATACGGTATGTCTGTATCAACGTCAGATGTAAATATGCCCTCAGCCATGTTCTTCAACTCCTGTGTGTTAATGTTATTTCAATGACAGACTATATCAGCAAATTCCCCTAGCTCGTCAGTCCATCGTCTTTTCTTCCTTCCCCGACTTATCTCGCAATATTTATGGACCCAGTATGTTATTCCTAATGTCCATCTATTATCTGTCATTCTCATATGATATGCCAATGTCTATTTCTTATATGTTTTTAAAATATCCTCTACGTTGGTTTGCTTGTTAGTCTTTTTCTATCTCTTTTTGTTTATATTATCATTTTTCTTTCCATACATCTTTGAGTTGTAACTAGCTTATGTTTTAAGTCTATTGCAAGGCTCCAAGTTTCTGATGCACAAGTTATTACTTCTAAGTCCATGTAATTAAATATTTTTCTTTTTAGAGAAAATTATCTTTTATTTTCATAATCTTATTTCGTTTACCAAAATCT
>NC_090741.1:122526523-122539023 GCF_036898095.1 Palaemon carinicauda
TGGTTCTGCCAGGTCGTTAATCATGAAAAGGACTCTAAATGGTTTTAAAAAATATACTGGAAATTTTGTATTGTTGGGAGTTTTTCCGGATTCAGTTGTGTCTGCTCCTTTGGTTAATGTCCGCATGTCTTGTCCGAGATATGACTGCGTCACTGAGTTGGCTGTGGTGGATAGTCTACATATCCCGGGTATTGATGGTATCCTGGGAAATGATATGCTGGATAGTGAAGGACAGGAGCTGTTCCCTATATCATCAGTAAATGCTAGTCCCGTGGCTGTAATGACTCGTTCCGCAGCAAAAGCTGCTAATTTACTTGATGTAGAGAGCGATGATGTCTTAATGTTAAGTAGTGTAGAGTTAGATGTTTTAACGCCCGGGCCAGTAGAGAGTAGTTGTAATACTGTAGTTAATATGAAACTTGATTGGGAAAGAGCTGTTTTTATTAAAGTTCAAAATATGAATTTAATTTCGATTTGGGCGATGGTAAGGATCTGACTAAACCTAGTTTTGGAGGTGTAAAGGGTTTATTATATAGGTTTAGTCATCAAGCATCTGAAAATTTAAATAAAACTGGTCGGGTGGAACAGGTTGTGGTACTTTCTCATTTCAAAAATTCTGTTTTGGAGTTAGCTCATACTAATTTTTTTTCGGTGTGTTAAAAAATTTTCATTGCCTGGCTATGTAATTTTGGTGGCCTGGAATTAAATTGAGTGTGAAACAGTTTATCAGAGAGTGTGAGACTTATCAGGTTATGGGTAAACCAAATCCGGGGATCCCTAAAGCCCCGTTGCATCCCATACCCGCTAAAGGTGATCCTTTTTCTGAGTTAGTAATTGATGTGATAGGTCTCTTACCCAAAACTAAAACAGGTTACGTATATTTACTAACTATCATGGATAGAGCCTCTCGCTTTCCTGAAGCTATACCTATGAGGTGTATTACTTCCAAAGTTGTCTTTGAAAAATTAATGGATTTCTTTTCCGGGTATGGTCTCCCTCGTGTAATTCAGACTGACTGCTGGACGAATTTTACGAGTAAGGTATTTAGAGGTAAGTGTACTGAGCTGGCCATTCAGAACGTTACCAGCGTACCTTATCACCCGGACAGACAAGGAGTGGTGGAAAGGTTCCATCAAACCCTTAAGTCTGTCCTGAAGAAACATTGTTATGATCATGATAGTGACTGGGATAAAACCCTCCCTTTTGCCCTCTTTGCTATCAGGAGTCACTCTAACTCTTCCACTGGTGTAGCTCCTTTCAAGTTGGAATTTGGGCACAAGGTTCGTGGTCCATTAGAAATTGTTTTTGAAGTGCTCAAATCCAACCGGAAAGAAGAAATAAATGTTAAAAGGTTTGTGGACGACTTGAAGAGAAGAATGGTTAGTGCCTGGAAGTTTGCCAGAGAAAATTTGGAACGATCCCAGTCAGTAATGAAGAACAACTTTGACAAAAAGGTAAAGGTACGTTCATTTGAACCTGGGGAGTTGGTTTTTGTGCTGAGTATGGACCTGGATAGTTTTCTCGAACCAAGATATAAGGGCCCTTGGAAGGTTTTGAGGAAACTGTCAGAGGTTAACTGTGAAATGTAAAATACTTCATGTTAATCGTCTGAAACCTTATATTGGTAAGCAAGGTGATCCATTAGCAATAGTGTCCGAGCCTGTGTCTGTGGTATTGAATGTGCCTCTCGAGGACTCTGACGAGTTAGGATGTCAGCTTCCTTCGGATGTATTGGGTGAAAATATGCAAAAATTTGAAGATGTCAAAAAGTAGATTAGATCATTTAGATGTTAACAAACGGGAAGATGTGCTTGATTTAATTTATTCCTTTTCAGATCTTTTTCTGGATGCTCCAGGTAGGACAAATAATTCAAGTCAAGACGTTGATGTAGGTGATGCTTCCCCTGTGAAGCAGAGTCCTTACTGGCTGAACCCAGTAAAATGGGATTTGGTCAGGAAGGAGATAGAGTATATGTTGAAACATAACTTTATTCAACCATCTGTAAGTTCCTGGAGTTCTCCTATTGTATTAGTAAAGAAAGCAGATGGTATGTTCCGCATGTGTGTGAACTACCGTAAAGTGAACGCCAATACGAAAAATTATTCTTTTCCTCTCCCTCGTATTGATTATTATCTGGATCGGATTGGTTCTGCCAAATTTATTTCCACGTTGGATTTTTTAAAGGGTTATTGGCAGGTTCCATTGTCTGACTGAGCTCGTGAAATATACGCCTTTGTCACTTCCTTTGGCCAATACGAGTGTAAGGTTATGCCTTTTTGAATGAAAATGCTGCTCGTGAATAGGGTAATTTGTGGTTTGAAAGGAGCGGAGATTTATATTGATGACCTGGTAGTATATAGTAATGACTGGGATACCAACATCTTAAGGTTATGTAACGTTTTTTAAGCTCTCAGGTCTGCAGGGTTAGTTGTTAATTTGGCTAAGTGCGAATTGGGTCAGGCCAAGGTTTGTTATTTGGGTCACGAGGTTGGTGGCTCTGAAACAAGCTAACCTCGAGGCAATTATATATTTGAAAAGGCCTTGTAATGTTAGAGGTAAGAAGAGTGCTGGGCATGACGAGTTATTACCGCAGATTTGTGTATAATTAGTCTGATCTTGCTCAGCCTCTTACTAGTTTATTAGAAAAAAGAATAAAGTTCTGGTGGTAGGATCACTGTGAAGAATCTTTTAATAAACTTAAATCAGCATATATATATATATATATATATATATATATATATATATATATATATATATATATATATATATATATATATATATATATATATATATATATATATTACGGTTGTCAAGCTACACAACCTCCTGAGTTCCAAACTCACCTGTTTGTTTTTACATTAAATCTGGTTCATTGGAAAATATTAATACCCGTGCTCTGAGACAGTTATATAACTTCCAGACAGCAATATATAAAAACACTGAATCTCCAAATGTCTCTTAAGTACACTGAAAACAGCACTGGGTAATTATTATTAAGATTACAATCTCAACCCAGGCATAAAGTGCCATGGACACTTCTGTGACAAATGTGACCAAAACCTTGGAAGTGATAAATAACCTCTTGAATATACTAATTCCTGTTCCAAAATTTGATAATACGCGATCCGTAGGGGGGGTTCTTGTCGATCGAAGCATTCTTGACAAGGATCTAAAAGGATATCCCTGGTCTGATGCTCAACGGATTGCTTAAATTACACAAAAGATGACCGGAGCCATGGTTCCCTGTTAGGAAGATTGGATTATGACATCACAAACTGGGAGTCATTCCAGAGGGACTCCTATATCACTTCTCTCTCCCTAAAGAAGAAAAACGAGATTTGTGGGTTACTTACAGCTTGGACTTGTAGGTTGGAGAGAGCATTGTCGAATATGTCATCTGTATAACAAGAGATATTATTTGTGCCTGAAATCCTCCTCAAATCGTGTTTTCCTTAATTGATTGAGTCCCAACACAACACAGATCGGGTCATATGAATTGGTGTCAGGTGTTGGGTGTCATTATTGATAAACATCTGTGCTAGGTGATTCTAGCCGACATGCAATAATTGAAAAAGTAGTAATAAAAGATAATAATGATAATGATTACCACAAGAAGTTCGACGTCGAGTAGCGATGACAGAGAGAGGGATAGAACAAATCCCATAACTTTTGTAGACACGGTACTTGGTGAACAGAATTTTGAAATGGGCTCACCATCATTCCTACAAGAAATCAGGCGTGAACTTGGGGAATCTTGTAGAGACATACAGAACAGTCAGAACAGTGTAAGTGACATTACAATCTCAACCCTGTCGAGAGGTGACATGGACACCCCTGTGACAGATGTAACCAAAACAGTGCAAGTGATAGATAAACTACCTGTTTTACTAAGACCTGTTCCTGAATTCGATAATACACTGCGCGCAGAGGGGTTCTTGTCGATCGAAGCCTTCTTGACAAGGATCAAAAAGGCCACTTTGGTTGGTCTGATGCTCAGCGGGATGCCCTAACCACATAAAAGATGACTGGAGGTGCAGCTTCCCTGTTAGGAGGATTGCATTATGACATCATAAATTGGGAGTCATTCCAGAAGGGACTCCTGAAACACTTCCCTCACCCTAAAGAAGGAAAACGAGAATTGTGGGCTACTTACATCTCGGACTTACGGGTCGGAGAGAGTATCGCCAAATACATCATCTGTATAACTAAAGATAGTCACAGCTTAGCACCCAAAGCAGAGAAAACACCAGAAAATTATGTGTTCTGCTGAAGAATGCTAATGAGGGCTCTCCCCGAAAACGAAGCCGTACTCCTGCTTGGGTATGGGCAACACTTGGAAGCTGCCATAGCTACCATACATATGATGCTCAACAAAAAACGATTTTGACAGGCAGGTAGAGGGGTGAAAGCTCTCCCCACCCCCATCATGGTAGCAGCCCAAGACTCAAGGCAGTCCGGCACCCCTACAACTTCGAATACCTCTAAAGGATGGGTACTTATAGTATAGGACCTCGAGGAGGCAGAGGTCAGAGAGGTAGGAATGCGACCGCTGGCAGTTGTTGGAAATGTGGTAGGAGGGAACACCTCTATGCACCTCCGACGATCAGCGACAGTGTTTTGGATGCCATGCTACAGACCATCAATTGAAGAGCTGTCCAATAAATAGAGTCGGCACAAGAAACCACATCCCCTTGCATCAACGAGAGGGAGAGGAAGACGACGCTGGAAGGGGACCAAGGGTCCCTTGGGCCGTCCGTCAGACCCACCAGGATCGAGGACAGAAGTGTCAAGGAGTCAGCCAGCACTCCCAGGCCCATACTCAGGGGAAGCCAGTCAGTTCTCCAGCCAGCGAGCGTGCCTCCCCAGGGAGATCCTAAGGAGGGTAGAGGGGTAGAGCAGCTACTTCTCACCACTGCTCCCGCACATGAGAGTAGGAATGCCATTCCTATTCTTGGAATAGTGTTGGGATCATATGTGCAACACACTCTGCTTGATTCTGGGGCCAGTGTATCTCTTATGGAAGAACATCTGGCGATGGACGCCATCTAAACATCGAAGGATTGCCTGGTGTTGAACACGGCTGGTGGTCACAAACTGATGACCTGACGTATCATCAGACAATGATTCAACCTTCAGGTTCGAGAAGTGACCAATGCCTTCTATGTTATCCTGACATTAAATATGTTATATATTCCCATTATCCTCGGAATTGATTTCATCAAGGAGAAGTAAGTGACCATATGGAGCCCCGATGGGGAGGGGTTAGAAGTGAGGTGGAAAATGGAACTAGGGGAAGAAACAGAGATACCTGTTACGAGGGAAACCTGACCTCGAGTTAGGGTCGCTCTTGCTGCTAAGGCAATAGTGGGGGCAGTTCCTGCTGGGCTGGAGACAAGTGAATCAATTCCTCTACTCCATACTCTACTCCCTATCAGTGGCACCCGCAACGGAAATGTGCGAAGACAACCTAGTATAAGTGAAACAACATCAAAAGTAGCAAGATTTTTGGTCTCCAGGAGTCACAACCGTCACCGAAGGGAAGGTCAAAACTCCCTTTATAAATGTAGGTACCCAGTGGCTTAGGCACTGCATCAGCCTGCCTCCTTGAGTTATGTTCACTTCTGACAGTCGACAGGACACTGGTGAACTTGTCTTTTCTTGGTCAAAATCCCGGTGAGGACAGGCTGAGAAAGCTCCCTCAAACAGCTGTTGAAGTGACCCCAAATAATTATCGCAAAAAATTGGGAAATATTGTAGGGAATTTTACGGAAGTAATTGCAGTTGGAGATGAGCCCTAGGGAGGATTACTAAGTTTCCATTTAACATAAAGTCTAGGAATCACCCACCAATTCATTCCAAATCTTACAGAACTCCCTTTTGTTCTGTAGAGGTAATTAAAAGAGAAATTAGTAAATTGAAAAAGCAAGGTACTATTCGAGGATGCGAGTCCCGCTGGGCGTCTCCAATTGTGATGGTTAATAAGAAGGATGGTTCTCTCTGATTATGTGTAGATTATAGGAGGATAAATGGTGTTACCAAGCATAAAACATACTGCTTGCCATCTATCGAGGAACTGCTACTTAAAGCCAGGATAAGCAGGTTTTTTAGTACGTTGGATTTAAATTCGGTGTATCATCAATTTCCTTTTAAATGATGAAAGTAAAGAGAAAACAGCATTTATAGCAAATGATCAACTGTTCGATTATAGTTATCTCCTTTTCAGTTTGAAGAATGCTTCTGTCCATTTTTTTTCGTGTGATGATATCCCTACTAGCGTCATTATTTGGTCATATTGTTTCATTTTACTTTGATAACATAAATGTAATTGGGGCTATGACAGACGAGCATGAAAAAATCTTATACAAGTGTTAGAAGCCTTGAGACATCAGGGAATGAAGATCAATTTAAACAAATGTAAATTTTTTCAACAAGAAGTAGAATTTTTTAGCACTTCGTTACATCCGAAGGCCTAAGGCCTTAGGGCGATAAAATTGCTGCAATTAGAGAATTTCCAGGGCCAAAAAAGGTGAAGGAAGTAGCCAGCTTTCTCGGGCTCGCAGGGTATTACCGTAAGTTTATATCGAACTTCAGTCACATAGCACGACCACTAGCTTCATTGAAGAAGCGGCCCAAATTTCAGTTGGGAAAAAGAGAGAAAGATGTTTTTCAGATATTAAAGAATGCACTGACGAGCGACGAACTGTTGGATTATCAAAGGCTTGACCGCCCGTTTTTGGTAACAATTGACTCGAGTAAGATCGCGATCGTCGGAGTCATTACTCAAGTTGATGATAAAGGGAATGGGATGCCTATTTGATTCACTTCACGAGCTTTAAAGGGACCAGAGGTTAGATACAGTACCTTCCATAGAGAAACATTGGCAATTTTATGGATGCCGGAGAGGCACTGCTACTTTTTGCTTGGGCATAAAGTTGAAATAAATACCAATCATCGGCCGTTGTGGGATTTGCTAAAAAAAGGGGGGTTAATCCCTCGACAAGCTGGATGGATTGAGTGGTTGTTAGAGTATGATATTGTAAATTTCGAGCATATTGCAGGGAAATCAAATAAAGTAGCAGATGTTCTCTCCAAGACCGCCATAGCGGCAGTAACAATTAGGTCTGTAAAATGGATGGAACAGCCACAGGAGGGTTCAGGTTCAGATACACCTGTGGGAGAAGTGCATAGAAAACGGAAAGATCTTGACAACTTCCGAGAGGGAGAGAGAGTTGGGTGGGGGGGGGGGGCGAGGATCATACAGAGAATATGAGTGCTTGGAGGGAACTCAGTGTGAATGCCCCGTGAACAAGTGTATGGTGGATTTGTGTGGCTGGAGTGTGGGTGAGCTTATTGCTGGACTAAAGTCCGAAGCTTGGATTGAACAGGTCAAGGCATGTGTGAGGGATGCTAGTAGCAAGTACCTGTATTTCTTGCGCATGCGAAGGAATGTGTTCTTCATTGAAGACGATATCATATTTTGGCTCGGAGAGTGTTTCAATTAACCCAAAGGTATTTGCTAAGGGCTAATGAGAAGTATCAGACAAGATACAATCAGCGTTTCCGAATGCGAACGATTGATGTACAGGTAGGGGACAGAATCTATCTTAAAAGGTTACAACCGAGAAAGCATAAACTTAAGATTAATATATTGGACTGTATCGTGTAAAATAAATTAAAACGGATACGGCGGTCCTCCAACACATCTGGACTAGGGCCAAAGGCGAGTATCACCTTTCGCCTATGCACCCAGTCCAAGAAGATAACTTGGTGTGGCATTTGAATAAGCCGGTACACCATTACCCTAGGTTACCTGGCTACCTGGGGAAGGAAAATGAGGAGGAGGCATACGCAGGTGTCAGTGCCATCCATCGTGCACGAGAGAGTGCGAGATAACAGGGGCCATGGAAGACAGAGGTGTATGCCACAAGGTGGCTGATGTCATAAAAATCAGGTTTATTTTGTGTGTTTCATTCCAAATGGTTTGTGAAAAAAGGTTTTGAGTTTTGTTTTAATTTTTCTGTTCTAAACATCATGGGTATGTCTATTTATCATACTGAGATGTTTCTGTTATATTCTCGTTTATGTTAAGATTCATTAAAATTTCGTTATTTTATGTTGATACCAATTTTGCTATTGCCAATACTTTTACGTGTGCTTTTCAATGCTGTTGGGCTATGATAAAAAAAAAGAGAAAAAAGTTTATTTACCTCTGTTGAGGATTTCGATGTTGTGACAGGTAATTGCTAATCAATGGTTGAAAATTTAGTCTCATTACTGATCCTTTGATTATTAGTTTTTGCAGATGTAATATTGCTCAGTTGAATTTGCTTTTTATTGCAGTGTCACGGATGTGTGTTAGAATTTTTTTTTTTTTTTGTAGTTTTAAATGTGTGGAACGAGTGTTGGAATTTAAAATCATTCTTTTTATTTAAATTTTTTAGTATCATTTGCCTTGTTTCTGTGTATGTAATAATTTGTCTGTTGATATAGAAATTTGAATGCTTTCAATAAACTGTTGGTAAAACATGATTATTGTTCTGATTTTTGGTTCCAAATTCTTGTGATGATATGTCTAAACCTGAATTTTGTATGACCTATTGGAGGCGTGAGATTCATCTTAGTGTAACTTGCAATTGTAACGAGCCACCCGGCCCTAAGATTTTAATTTAAATTTTTGCATGCACGCGAAGAGGATGGTGCTCAAATGGCAATAAAATATACACATGTGGGGAAAGAAAGTCTTTTTAAGTGAGAAAAAATAGAAAAAAATTATGAAAATCTGTAAAAAAATGAATAAATGTGAATTTTAAGGCTCGTAAAATATGAGGGGGTAGTGATGAAATGATCGTAATCATGGCACCCGTGACTGGCATGAGTGTTTCAAAAGTCTTTGCTTGGTTTGGCACTCAAAAAGTCTGTTATAGGTCTAGCATCACTAGATCCTCTCTCGACTGGTTGTTATGAAACTTTCGGGTAAAAAATCCAGTAAAACGATCCAATTTGTGCATGAAATCCCCTCAATTCCTATTTTTTTCTGAATTGATTAAACCCCAATGCGGCCCTGATCGGGTCATACACACACATACACATACACACAAGCAAAACTGCCTTTCAATATATATATATATATATATATATATATATATATATATATATATATATATATATATATATATATATATATATATAAATATATATATACATATACATATATATATATATATATATATATATATATATATATATATATATATATATATATATATATATATATATATATATATATATATATATATATGAAAGACATTTTTGCTTCTAGAAAGCTAGAGATTTAGTAGAAAGGCGAAGGAAAGCAGATACTTTAGCATTTGGACAGTTTATTTGATAAGCTTTCGGGAACAACATTTCCCATCATCGGAGCTAAATAATGTGGACATAAAACACAAATCGATAGACATAATTACGTTAAATTGATACAAGTTCAGTTAAACACGCAAGCATTATAACAAATACATTGAATAGATAAAAAAAAAGTGAATGAAATATTCTAAGAAAATTAGAGCAAATATATCAGAAGCAAAAAATTAAATGAAGAGCAGAGGAAAAGAACATAAAAATCAGAACAAATACACAGAAAACGACATGGAAAGCAACGGAAGAATTTACAAAACATAGTAGATATGAAAACGAATAAAAATAATAATAATACAAAGAAAAAAAAATACACTGGATGAGCGAGTAACTCACATATTTAGGAAAAATCGAAGCCTGAAACTTGGAAAAACGGGGAGGTTTACACGTTAGAACGCATAAGGCTAGGGTTACTATGAATGCGATTGTGACGAATATCTGTTTAGCGAGTTCTGACGAATACGAAGAAAAAACAAATTCATGCATTCCAATGAGAGTGTTTACAGTGGCATCAACGAACATGTCAGAACACGTAAAAAGTCGTTAGAATCAGTTGAGCAATCGAACAAGTTTGATTTTTCATGCGACCTGCGTCTGTTTTTGATGTTTTTGTGCGTTGAATTTCGATTAATTTTATTATTCTACCATGGATAACGATAAATTCATCAGCCTTGTATACGAGAACAGGTGTTTGGGGATATGAGAGATAACTGGTTGACATGTTCAGTTTTTTCCACAATTTAACAACACTAACTTTATTAGCAGACTTTCAAGAAATCTCTCTCTCTCTCTCTCTCTCTCTCTCTCTCTCTCTCTCTCTCTCTCTCTCTCTCTCTCTCTCTCACGGTTTCTTGGAAATTTCTGGCCACGTAATCCGTCATAAATGTCGCGTTTTGTATTGAATAAAAATTGACAGGTAAATCATTAATTACGTGTAAAGTGAAACCCAGGGTGGTAACGGATAGTCAGAAATTAACGACCCCCCCCCCCGTTCCGGCCCACACGGTAAGGAATAAATAAGGCAGGATTAATAGATTATTAATCCTGAAGTAAGCGGGGGTCCCAACCCATAAGTAAAGCTGTGCGTGTCAGAAAGGTTTTGTCATAATATCTTTTCTCCCCAAAACAAGACACCGTTTCATATAACACCTAATAGCTATGTATTTTTTCAACTTCTTTTGTCAGTGATTATTATTATTATTATTATTATTATTATTATTATTATTATTATTATTCAAGAAAAATGTTCGTAAACATTCGATTTCCATATTAAAGAGCATGGAGAATTTCAAAGACATATATCAACTTTATTATTATTATTATTATTATTATTATTATTATTAATATTATTATTATTATTATTATTATTATTATTATTATTATTATTATTATTATTATTATTATTACTAGGGAAGCCTCATTTGCGCTTCTTCCGTAGTGATTATACCTCCGTGAAACTGGGACATTGTGTAGGGACTAGGGGCTCAATGTCCATCTCAGGAATAGCAAGGGGAGAAAGAATATCAGTTAACGAGTACAGTGTAACCACCTTGTTCTGACGAGGATTTCTGCAGCATTCGCCAAAAGACATTTTCGTCAGAATTCGCATCCATAGTAAACCTAGCCTAAAAGCCGAAAGCTCAGCAAATAAACTGTCCAAATGCTGAAGTAGCCGTTTTCCTTCGCCTTTCTACTATATATATATATATATATATATATATATATACATATATATATATATATATATATATATATATATATATATATATATATATATATATATATATATATATATATACCAGGGCACTTACCCCAATTTTGGGGGGTAGCCGACATCAAACAAATGAAACCAAAAAGGGGACGTCTCCTCTCTATGTTCCTCCCAGCCTGACAAGGGACTCAACCGAGTTCGGCTGGTACTGCTAGGGTGGCACAGCCCACCCTCCCACATTATTCACCATAGATGAAGCTTCATAATGCTGAATCCCCTACTGCTGCTACCTCTGCAGTCATCCAAGGGACCCGAGGAAGCAGTAGGGCCTACCGGAACTGCGTCACAATCGCTTGCAATTCATTCCTATTTCTATCACGCTCTCTTGCCTCTCTCACATCTATCCTCCTATCACCCAGAGCTTTCTTCACTCCATCCATCCACCCAAACCTTGGTCTTCCTCTTGTACTTCTCCCATCAACTCTTGCATTCATCACCTTCTTTAGCAGACAGTCATTTTCCATTCTTTCAACATGGCCAAACAGCCTCAACACATTCATATCCACTCTAGCTGCTAACTCATTTCTTACACCCGTTCTCACCCTCACTACTTTGTTCCTAACCCTATCTACTCAAGATACACCAGCCTTATTCCATAGATACTTCATCTCAAATACATTCAATTTCTGTCTCTCAGTCACTTTCATTCCCCACAACTCAAATCCATACATCACAGTTGGTACAATCACTTTCTCATACAGAACTCTCTTTGCATTCATGCCAAACCCACTATTTTTTACTACTCCCTTAACTGCCCCCAACACTTTGCATCCTTCATTCACTCTCTGATGTACATATGCTTCCACTTCACCATTTGCTGCAACAACAGACCCCAAGTACTTAAACTGATCCACTTCCACAAGTAACACTCCATTCAACAGGACATTCAACCTCACACCACCTTCCCTTCTCGTACATCTCATAACCTTACTCTTACCCATATTAACTCTCAACTTCCTTCTCTCACACACCCTTCCAAATTCTGTCACTAATCGGCCAAGCTTCTCTTCCGCATCTGCAACCAGTACAGTATCATCCACAAACAACAACTGATTTACCTCCAATTCATGGTCATTCTCTTCTACCAGTTTCAATCTTCGTCCATGCACTCGAGCATTCACCTCTCCTACCACTCCATCAACATACAAGTTAAACAACCACTGTGACATCACACATCCCTTTCTTAGTCCCACTCTCACTGGAAACCAATCACTCACTTCATTTCCTATTCTAACACATGCTTTACTACCTTTGTATAAACATTCACTGCTTGCAACAGCCTTCCACCTACTCCATATAACCTCATCACATTCCACA
>NC_090741.1:122544023-122549023 GCF_036898095.1 Palaemon carinicauda
GCCACAGTACTCTAGGCTGAAGAGTAATTTTCTTTAGCCTAGGATTCGTGGCACTGGAACTCTGTTTCTTCTTTGTTGAGAGGAGGCGGCAGTGCCGCCATCCCCTTAACTGTGTCGGCAATCTCTGGGTTGGAGAACTGAGTCTCTCCTATTCCCTGGGATTCTGCCGATACCGAAACAGAGTTTCTTTTACAGGTGGTAGGATTGACAATTTTTGCCAGTTCCTTTCACACTCGTTAGGGGACCCTGTTCCCTACCCCGTTGTCCTCTTTTGATGGCTTAGCCATTGTGTTTCTTTAGGCTGGCATCTTGCAACCTTCCTTTGCTGGTAGGTTGCCGGAGCCAGCCAGACTCCCTATCGAGCCATGTCTTCGGCTGACGGCAGAGCATACTGCCGCCAACCACATCATCTGACGGCAATTGCCGGCCTAGCCGGCAACTGCAGCATAGATGGCTGCCGGCGACCATGATGGCCGTGAGAGGGAAGTCCCTTCTGTTCTCAAGGTTCTTCAGTCCTCCCTTGGAATGCTGCTACAGGTCTTGTTGCCTGGGTACTGCCGGCCAGGCCGGCACAGATAGTGCTGACTCAGTTGGCAGCACGCCGACTGTACTGGTACTGCTGGACTTGCTGGCCGGCAGTGTATCGGCGGTACCTTGTCGGCAATAGTACTGTAGCTGCATGGAAGCCTGAATGGTACATTCTCTCCTTCTATTAGAATCTTCCCTCTGGAAAAAGGCAGTCAAATTAGACTTTTACATCCTTAATTACTGTATACATTCACAGTAAGGAGTAACCTTTTTTTCCATGCTATCTCTCTCTCTCTAGCTAGCATGCCGGGTATGCCAGCAAGACCTAGCTATGCCGGCTACATGCCGTCTGAACTACTGTATACTTTCTACAGGTAGCCAGTATATCTGCATTATAGAATATACTGCAGATAGAAAACTACTATATAGTTTATACTAGTAGTTATTTCCAATATATTTTGGATATCCAACACAGGCATTTGCTGAGCCCAATCCTATATTGAATGAATATGATTTCTTCAATATCCTGTTTAGAAATCAGTATTAGGATTACCCTACAATATTAAACACTACAAGGCAGGAGTAATACACTCCTAACCCTTAAAGGGTGCAGCCTTTTTCCTTGAGTCTCCCTGATCAGGACACTCTATATTTTAATATAGTAGGAAGACTACAGCAAATAGGCTGAGTGGGATATACAAATATATGTCTTTATTTTCCTAGTCCAGTTGGCTTCATACTAGATGGACCATACTGTCATATGCCACTATGAAGGCAGCATAATGACTAGACCACAGTACATGATGTACAGTAGCCAGTAAATTGCAATATAGACTTACTGCAATTAGAAAACTACAGTACCATGATACAGTAGTATTTTCTGACATACCCTTGTACGAGCATTCTGCTGGTACCGTTCATATATTGAACGAATAGTTTTCTTCAATATTCTGATCGAGAATCAGTCATCCTGACCCCACAGTATTAACATTATTTTGGGACAGTGATTTGATACTTCTCTACCCCTAGGGGTAAGAGTCCTTTTACTTGGAGTTACTCTATAGAGAAATCTCCATGTAGTTAATACTGAGGGAAGGCAACAGCATTTGCTCACAGGGGTACAAAAGTATGTATCTCCTACTATCCCTTTATAGCTTACTATCCTAAGCTACTCTATTGTAAAGGATATTTGCATGTTGATTGTCAAGGAGATATTCCATTCTATACTCATTTGGTTTTCCTTTCTTTACAGGAGGAACACCAGATACCTTGTGCTACAGTCCTCTGCAAGGGCAAGAGTAAGTATTTTTACGGTCATAATACTTGCAGGTTTCATGTCCCCTGCAATATTATTTCCGGATCCCTACATTATTGGAACCCATAGGTTTGCAATATATGTCGGACATTAATGTCCGAAGGTTTTGAAAATCCCAAGTCAACGGAGATTAGGGATACAGCTCAATATAAATTACGCAACTAGGTGAGAGGCTTTCAAAAGATCTCTCCGGGACCTTTCCTACCTAATGATTGGATGCGTAAGCTACTATTTCCGGAAGCAAGTGAGGAAACAGTAGTACCTCAGGAGCCAACTACATCCCCTGACGGCCAGAAAACCTTTGGGATTAAGGGCAAGAAGTGCCCCAGGGTAGAAGAGGAAAATGTTGTGTCGGAATTTCCTCCACCTATGCCGGCTATAGAGCCATCGATGTCGACATCTTCGTCTTCTACCCCTCCATTGGATAATGTGGTACAATTATGTATCCAGCTGAAGAGTCAAATAGAGAGCTTTTGTAAACAAAACGAAAAGCAGGAAGTAAAACGCAAGATAGAGCCTCGTAAAGCTTCTCTTGTCACTTCCCAGGGGTCAGTCAAACGACCCTTGAATCAAGACCTACCAACTTGCTCCATAACCAATCCCTGGAGGTTTGCGGAGCAGATTCTAATTTCAAATGGCAATCTCTACATCTCAGAGAAAATAGATGCTGTTCCTTTGGACAAAATTCAATTTTTGGCCAAGCTTTGATGCCTTCCCTAATTGTTGGGTTCGACTGAAGTACGAACCAAAGTCAAGAAAAGGAGCGGATCCAAAGGAGGTCTTGATTCTCGACCATGATAAGGCACAGACTATCCTTTCAGGTAGTCTGAGAAAGGCGGGTTATTCAGAGTCAAAGGTATTCTCACTGAATAACAGACACCCTTCCTTTCTTGCTCCTACTTCACTCTCATTCCCCTTTATGGGGAAGGCATTTACTTCTGTTGCCAAAGCGGTAGAGGCAGGTAAGCCATGTCCCACACTCGATGAGTACAAGCCTTTGTCACCAGCTTTTCCCGGACAGGAAAAGGATTGGAAGGAAGTCTATTTGACATTTTCCGTAGGAAAATTAGACAAGGACATCCCAAGTCGACAATTCAGGTTATGTCTCCCTAAATTGTCTGAGTTGCTCTTGTGTAATGAACATGAGTCAAAGGAGAGACTTGCGACATCCCTTTCTCTACAAAACTACATAGAGTTGTGTTCAACCTACAAAAGTACCCCAGACATGCTCATGGTCATAGCCAAAATGCATATGGCTATCTTGGTGAAGGACCTTTACGCCTTTATGAAGGCCAGGAGAGCATGTAGAGAATTTGTGTTCGCTGACGCAACAGTGAAACACGAGACACAACAGTGAAACACGAAACAAGGAAGCTAATATCTTCCAACGTCTGGGGTAAAGACCTCTTCCCACACGAGGTCATTATGGAAGTAATTTAGAACGCCACCATAGGGAACATAAGTCTTCTCCAAAAATGGGGCATTCCTTCAAAGAGAAAATCTTCTGTGGTTGTGGGTCCCCAACATAAAAAGAAGATCGAAAATGCTGGAAATATCCGGGCTGCTCAACAACATCCCACTATTCCAGTGACCACGGTGCTACAGGCAGATGGTCAAAAGTCTAAGCCCACTGACTACTTGAAGCATAAAGACACTTCGGCTAGGAGGAACTTTCCCTCAGGATCGCAGGACCTCCGATCCTTCGGTCCAAAGCCTATTCAAGATGAGCCATTGATGGGAAACAGAAATGTCCCTACCATCATTTCCTTACCTTCTCCTACAGTTTAAAACCCTCCTGGAGAAGTATACCTGAGAGCTATAGAGCATACAGGTGGTAAGAAAACTATAGCTCATCAAATTCCAGGGAAGGCTGTTTTGTGTTCACGAGAAGGACTCAAGATATCAATGAGTCATTCTGAACTTGTCGCCACTCAACAAGTTCATAGAAAACAGCAAGTTCTGAAGGTTAATCCTTCTGAACATATGGACCTTGTTCCAATTAGGGGTATTCGTAGTCTTGTCAGACCTGAAAGGTGTCCTTCGGAACCTTCCAGTCAACCACCCCCCTTCCTCCTATCTAGAATTCATGTTACTGAGAGTAACATTCATCCTAGGAAAGATACGTGTCGGACTCACAGTCCTAAGTATCTACAAAGGATTGACGAACTTAGCCACATCAAAGTCAAGCCTAGAAATAGTTCAGGTATTAATATACTTGATCAAGAGTCTGGAGTGGGCAGCACCCGAAGTGTCCGGCCAATGTGCATTCAAAGATGATGACCTGGTTCCTGGGACATCACGGATGCAAGATAGGCTTCTAGAAGTCTCGACTTTCTCCAGCTCAGGGGTTTCGATGTTTAAAAAATCATGGAAGCCCTCAATCACATCAACTCTCCTCTCCTTTGGAAATATAAAAGGAGCTCATGAGGTCTGTCAACAGACTCAGGTATTCAGTCAGAATACCAAAACGCCAACAGGAAAAAGCGCTAAACTTTCCCCAGTTCGCTATAGTGACAGACCTGGTGCTAAGGGCACACCGGAAAGATGCGTTAAGAGCTTGGAGAAAGCATGCATCAAACGCTTGAAGAGATAAAAAAAGACTGAGATCAGTCCCTCTTTAATCGCTTCTCTAAAAGAAATTAGAGCACGAAAGTCCCAAGACTCTGCTGGTCCTTTAATGGGTGGGGAAGCCCCCTCCACACAGTTCAGGCTCCCTACGACTGATCTGGGACACCGAAGCGATAATAAGACGTCACATTCGAACGTCTCATTCAGTCTTGGTGAAGTTACCCATCCCTCTCTTAAAGGGATGGCACCTACCAGCAGTTCATTTACAACTGATCCACGATGTGACGGTGGATACTCTATTTCGATACAAACCGATAGAGTTGGAATGGTCCATGGGCGCAGACATATTCCCTCCCAGATGGGAACAAGTCCCGGAACTGCAATTCGACCTCTTCATCACGAGCGTCTTCAAGAAACTACCTTGCTATATAGCCCCATACGAGGATCCTCTAGTGGGGCTGATAGACTAGATGAGGCTGGTCCTAGCTCTGACCCTAGGTATATATCCGAAGATTCAGAAATTAACTGCCTTCGTTTTATCACAGAGAACTCAAACCCTTCATTTCATGATTTTCTCACTCTAGCAGTT
>NC_090741.1:122554023-122575009 GCF_036898095.1 Palaemon carinicauda
GTTATTTGTTCGATGACAATCGCTCATTAACAAACGTAGTGAGTGCGATACAAAACATATTAGACAGTTTGCTTGTAGAAAAAAGGACTGGGAATAACGGGGCCGATTCCGAGAAGTTGGCAGCCATGAAAGGAAGTCGACTTCCGAAGAGACGTAAGGGGGAATGCAGTCAGCAGGTTAGCAGAGTCTTCAGATGTTGGCACTGTGGGGGAGAGGGGCACCGACGAGTGGAGTGCCCCAACCAAGGATCCCCCCGCTTTTTCACTTGTCAGGCCTACGGTCATCTATCTCGAGAGTGCCCAGCAAAAAACACCCAGGGCGGGCGGGCTGGGACACACACACGCCTCTCCCTGCCCAACGTCCGAGGGAAAGGAAACAGAGGAAGGGGGAGGCGAGGGAGTTCGATGCCCCCACCTCCCTCCCCCCCCCAAGACATCACAAGCAGTAGCTAAGGAAGCAGTGACGGCACACATGACAGAGCAAGCACTGAGACCTCCCTCGGTAGCCCCGACCTCACCCCCCGCAGCACTAGGGAGAGGACCAGGGGGCAGCGGCATGGCAGCTGAGGTTATCGGCCCGTGTCCCATATCTCGTAATGGTCGGCTGGGAATGTTAGCAGTTAGGATCAACCTGCAAGATAAAGCCATCCGAGCACTGATTGACACGGGAACCAGTGGTTCACTGATTGAAAAAAAAAAAAATTCCTCAAATCTAATAACCAAATTTGCATTTTTTGGGGAAAAGATACAATAACAGTAAAAGCAAGAGGGTACATTTTGCTGATAGAAAGTTATGAGACAGTAAGTGTGTGTGTTACCTCGGAGAGACATTTAAGTAGGGTAACAGCTGTACTTGAGAGAGGAGAAATGTTGTCCCCTCAGACTCTTACGACCATATCTGTAACCCCGTGTCACCCTCTTGTGGAAGGAACAAAGGTAGTTATTAAACCCCATGACAATTGGGCCCCTATGATATTAGAGGGCTTGACATAAATTAAAGAGAACAGAGCTGATATAACGATAGTTAATTTGTCAAATAAAAGAGTTGTTTTAGGAAGTGATTTTTTGTGTGAATTAGAGTTATGTGAAATTGCTTATAATGAGATGTGAGCCATAACTCCAGCCTGCGCAGATGAACACACTCAGAATTTGATTATGCAAGCGCGAAAATTATGTCCCTCAGAATATCAGCCTGTAGATAGTGACATTGTCAATAATTATTTCTATGTAATAGCAATTGGAGATGAGCCACCCGGAGGATTGATCAATTTCCCTTTAGCATTGAAACTGGGCAGGCGGAGCCGATCAGGTCAAGGCCTTACAAGGTACCCATTCATTTCCAAGGAGAGATAGAAAGGGAAATGAATAAATTAAGGGAACAAGGGATAATCGAGAGAGCGAATCCCCGCTGGGCTTCTCCAATTGTACCTGTTAAGAAAAAGGATGGTTCGGTAAGATTGTGTGTTGATTATAGGAAATTGAATGCAGTCACTAAGGATAATGCATTCCCACTGCCCTCGATCGAAGAATTACTTGTGAAAGTACGGGATAGCAAATATTCTTCAACTGTTGATTCAAAATCTGGATACTATCAAATACCCATTCAGGAAGACAGTATTAGTAAAACGGCATTCATAGCTAATGATCAATTATTTGGCGGTTTTGTCGAATTTGATTGACCATAATGTTCTTCTTTATTTAGATGATATCATAATTACAGGGAAAACGGCCTAAGAACATAATAATAATATTCGTTAAGTTTTAGAAGCATTGCGACGTAATGGTATGAAAATAAATTTGTCTAAGTGCAAATTTTTTCTGTAAACAGGTCGAATTTTAGGTCACAAAATAACCCCAGAAGGTATCCAACCCTGCCCCAGTAAAGTACCGGCTATTAGAGATTTCCCCAGGCCACGTAACTCTAAGGAAGTTAGCTGGGTTCCTTGGGCTGGCTGGGCATGATCGTATATTCATAAAAGGTTTAGGAGAGATTGCGAGACCCTTAGATGCTCTGAAGGAAAAAAAGTAATAAATTGGGGAAAGGAAGAACAAAAGGCCTTTAACCATTTAAAAGCTTCCTTAACTAGCAATGACTTAGTCACATATCCTAGATTTGATCACCCGTTTTTAGTGACAAAAGATGCTAGTAGCGTAGCTAATGATGGCGTAGTTTCTCAACGAGATGATAAAGGCAGAGAGAGACCCATTTGTTTTGTTTCCTGGGCCTTGAAAGTGGCAGAAAATAATTATAGTACATCCGATCGAGAGGCTTTGGCTACTCTTTGGGTTCTAGAGAGGCATCGGTTCTTTTTATTAGGTCAGTCGATTGAGTTGCAAAGTGACCATCGCCCCTTATGTGATTTGTATTATAAAAATGATTTGACCTCTCGTCAAGCGAGATGGATTGAAAGATTGTTAGCGTTTAATATAAATGGTTTTTTCCACATAGAAGGTAAAGCTAACAAGGTTTTCTGATGCTCTCTCTAGAGGTGCAGTAATAGGAGTAACAACTAGCGCACAAAAGAGGAACGAAGAACATAACCAAAATAGTGAAGACCCCCATCATAATAGAGGAAATAGAGAACAGGATGAGAGTTCTTGCGATGCACATGCAGTAGACGGGAGGGAGCGAGAGAGAGGGAGAGAGAGAGAGAGAGATACAAACCGCGAAGGGGAATATATGCGGATGACCAAGGACAAGACCGGTGGTGTCCAGAATGAATGCCCTGCTGATGCAGGTTTGATTGACTTGGGAGGTTGGGACATAAAAGAAGTCCGTGAAGGACAGAAAAAAAAAGGAAGGGATGGAAAGAGTGCGAGCAGTGATTGAAGGGGAATCGGAGAGTTATCCTTCATTTCTGAATGTGCCTTGTGAGAATTTTTTTTATTGAAAATGATGTCTTATATTGTGTTTTCGAGAAGAGGGGAGGGGAATTTGGTTCACGGATAGTTCTTCCTCCTTCTTAAATTAAACGAGCCATCCACATTATACATGCAAGTCCATATGTAGGGCATTTAGGGATTGATAGAACATTAAGGAGAGCATGTGAATCCTTCTTTTTGTTAGGAATGAAAAAAGTCTATAGAGAATTATATAAAAGGTTATCATGCTTGTAACTCTTTCAAAGAACATAAAAACACTGTACCGGAAGCCAGAAAGTGGCCGGTTGTTCCCAATAAATTTTATAGAGTGCATATGGATGTAGAAGGACCATTTCCTACTGCGTTAACACAACATAAGTATATATGTATATTTGTGGATGCATTTACTCGGTACACTCATACTTAGGCAATGTTTGATAAATCTGCAAATTCATTAGCCCAGGCGCTCTGCTCTTTCATTATTAGGTTTGGTTGCTCAAAAATTTCTATAAGTGATAATGGTTTTGAATTTATAAATAAGGTGGTGAAATCGGTCACGGATTTGATTAAAACTGAACACTTTTCAGTGACCGCATATAGGCCTTCAGCAAATGGCTTTGTGGCGGGATGTCAACAAAAACAAACCCCCACACCTTTGATCACTCTTCTTTCAAAATATCCCACAACACAAACTTTCCCCTGACTCTACTTCAAACTGGACTCTTGGACAGAAGGAAAATGAAAACAAAACATAACCTTAACACTATATTCTTAAAAGTAAACGCAATCATAAACCAAAAAAAACACTTATCACGAATCATAAACAATATTAAATATAAACCGTAACACCATTCAAATAAAAAAACCCTAACAACTTAAAATTAACACACCCAAAACCAATATTTGTTTATGTGTGGACCACTTTGTCCACACAAGGGCCAACAGTCGTTAAAAGCCCAAAACCACAACTCTGCAGCAACGCCACAATATGGCAACACTTGACACTCAGTCAATACAAAAATGCTTTCATTGATTTAGTCCGTAAGCGTAATCATCATCATCATCATCCTCATCGGTATCATCATCATCAACAGCAATCAGAAGTAAATTCGGTCCGGGTCGTCAACAAATAAATCAATCTGAGCAGTCTTAAAACAATCTAATGCAGGCCAGGTCGTCAACTAAAGATCGGCATTCAAAAATAACTCTCCAAAGGAGGAATCGCGGCCTGCCAAAAAAAAGAAAAAAAAACGCTTACGAAAACTCCTAACTAAACTAAACTATCGCACTATAATCAAAGATAAACAATAAACTTTCTATCACTCATGAACGCGCCTAACAAAATAAATAAAAACAGTACTTACTCAGAATATAAAAAAAAGCTTCACAGCCGGCTTTCGAAGAGCAAAAAAATACACAGCCGACTTCTTCTATCGTTCGATATCCAATGCTTTCGCCCAAGACATTCATCATCACCCTATCCTAGCTAAAAAGTAAACAAACAACCTCAATTATACCAACAATCTTTCCAACTTCAAACAATCATTCGCTAATTACCCCTTTCCTCAGCGCGCACCGCGGACACACAAAACACGCACACACAAACGCACATACACACATACTCTCTTGCGCACGCGCAATCTAACAAAACGAAGCAAATGAAATTCTCTCTCTCTCTCTGACGAAACTAAAGCAAATAAACACGCTTTCTTTCTTTCTTGTGGTTTGACAAACTTAAGTAAATAAACACTCGCTCACACACACACACACACTCTCTCTCTCTCTCTCTCTCTCTCTCTCTCTCTCTAATGACAAAGCTAAAGCAAATAAAATGTCTCTATTTAACAATACTAAAACAACTCTCTCTCTCTCTCTCTCTCTCTCTCTCTCTCTCTCTCTCTCTCTCTGTGTGTCAAAACTAAAGCCAATACTGTAAACACTCTCTCTCTCTCTCTCTCTCTCTCTCTCTCTCTCTCTCTCTCTCTCTCTCTCTGACAAAACTTAAATAAACACACTCACACTCTCTCTCTCTCTCTCTCTCCTCTCTCTCTCTCTCTCTCTCTCTCTCTCTCTCTCTCTCTCTCTCTCTCGATTTGGCAAACAAAAATAAATTAAAATAAAATTAATCCTCCACATTCCTCCCCCCTTACTTTGCCAAATCCTCACACAACACTTACCTATTTTCTCATTACCCAGTCGCAATCAGGAACAGGGCCTCGGCTTCGGGTAACTGGGCCTTCATATACCTGCACTCTCTCATTCACTTCTTCCATGTCGTTTTCATTCAACGTACTATTACTATTCCCGTCTATGCTCTGCTCGTCTAAGATATCATTCACTATTTCATCTACCTCAGTTTCATCTGGCCCGAAAATCCCACTAATTTCTGTCAACAATTCATCCATTACATCCAAACCATTTTCTACTTTAACAAAAGAATCATTCATACTGCTTATCATTCTCCTATCTTTCATTCTCGTGTCCGTCATACGTTCTCTTGCCTCATCTAACGAAAAACCACACACACTATAAGTATCATTCATACTCATCCAAGTTTCATCTGTATTAATACATTTATCTTCCATACTCACCTGTACATTTACACCCTTGTCCTGCTTATTCTGATTCCCGCCTACAACTACAAAATTTTCCCGCCTTTTATCCCCAGTAAAATTCTCAGACTTCTTTTTCCGTCCATACTCTACTAACACCAATTGCTTATCTTCTAAACCTAATGCCTCACACATACTCGGTTCATACTTGTTCGTTTTAAGCCATTTAGTCATACCATTCTCCTGAATATATCTTGGTACCTCCTTCCATTTCCGCAACTGATTGTGGTGTGCCCTAACCTTTTCCACACTACCATCCACACTTACTTTACCTAAAACATAACTCAACCCACTAGAACCAACATCTAACACCTCATATGGACCTTCAAACTTATCACGTACCTTATTGACATTCATTCTTCCCTTTTCAATTACTTCTTTTAACACTTTCTCTCCCACTTTGTAGCTTTCAAATCTCTCATTTGCTTTCTTCCAAACATCTCTATCATTCTCGGACACACTCAATCTCGGTCTTACTATCTTTTCAAAATTCAACACAAACTTACACGGAGACATACCAGTACTCTTGTGCACAGTCGCATTATACGCCCACAACGCACGCCCAACATATAAATCCCAATCATTATCACATGTACTCATCATCCGCAAAATTTCTGTCAAAGTTCTTACAGTCCTTTCAGCCAAACCATTCGCACTTGGCATATACGGAGTCGAATACACATGTTCAATGCCCCATTCTCTCAACATCTGCTCAAACTCCCATCCAACAAACTCCGGACCATTGTCACTTAACATTTTTGCAGGCTTACACACACTCATCGGCAACATCACTTGACTTACCATTCTCGCTACAGTCTCACTTCTTTTATTCTTGATGGGTACGGCATACGCAAACTTGCTCATATGATCAACCATGACAATCATTCCCACATGTCTTCTCGCAGTCACAGGCAACGAAACACAATCAATCACAAACATCTCAAATGGCTCTTTCATACGTAACCTCAAAATAGGCGGACTTGCATGCATGCTCTGATACTTTCCCTTCTGACAATCCTCACAAGTAGTCGCTACATCCCTACAAATTTGGCTCAACCCAGGCGTAAACAACCTCTCTCGCATGCATTCCCACAATTTATTCTTCCCCATATGCCCATACCTGTCATGCACTACCATACACATACTTACAGCTGCATGCATTGGAAATACAGGAACATATATATCTTCATCCATTCCCCTATGCAAAAAATACACAATATTCTTACAAACAATAAATCTTTTAACAACTTTCTTATACGCTTCCAAATCACACGGCCATTCTTCCACCCTAATACCATTTAAAATACATTCACGTAACCTATTTATTTCGAAACATTCACCTTGCATTTCTTCCACCTCTTCTTTGCTCAACAAATCATCTTCACTCTTTGCAATATCAATCATGCCAACAAAATTCGCCATGAATACACTATTATCCTCGATTACTATTACCTTACAGCCATTCTTTGAAAGCAAACCCTTACCAACATCAACTGACACATGGTGCAACCTCAAAAAATCTATTCCCATCAAAAAACAACTAGGCATTTCATTCTCTCCCATTACAATAAAATTATGTTCAACTTCCATACTCCCTAGTTTCACTTTCAACCTCACTTCTTCCCAAACAAGTAAACTTCCCTGACCTATTCCATGAATTCTCACACTCGTACACTGTCTTTTCACTTCCCAATTGTACCTCTCAATTTCCCTGATAACCGACTCATTTACTAATGACACTTGAGCACCCGTATCAATTAAACTACAATATTCATTCTCATTTATATTCACATATGTCATCATCCTTCCTTTAACACCATGCATGCATACATTTACTCTCCTTTCAATTCTGTCACTCACTTCACCAATATGTTCATCATCATGTTCACTGTCCTCTATACCCCCATATCTTAGATTAAGGTCACTTGCACCATTATCCTTCTCACTCAACAATTTGCAACATTCCTCCTTACATTGAATCCTCAAAATATATTCCCTATCATTCTCCTTACATGCCCGATATTCCATCGGTCGATTCCATCCAAAATACAAATACACAGTTACACCATACAACATACTTACCACCATTAATATCTTTGATAATACTTCCCCTTCTAGTACACTACTCTCCTCCTCATATACCCTTTCTTTTGACACTTCATTCATCACCCTTCTTTTAAGCTCGCTTACGCTACCTGGTATTTCCGTATCTAACCCCTCTTGTATTAACTTACTTAAACCCATTAGGATACACTTATACACCATATCTTCCCCTTCACAACTCTGCTCCACAACTAAACCTTCAGGCAACCTTTCAGAATTCTGATTACTCTCTTTATCTTCCATCCTCCCATGCATCCTCGACATCGCATCTGCTATCACATTCTTATTTCCCGGTACATATTCTAACCTAAAATCAAATTCATTCAAATCCTCTATGGTCCTAGCAACCCTTGCATTCACACACTCTTTCCTTATCATATACACTAGGGGCTGATGGTCAGTACGCACAATGAATTTTACACCATACAAAAATACTTTCAATGCTTTCACACAAAATCGTATTGCAGCCAATTCCCTGTCAATCGTCGAATACTTCCGCTCAGCTTTATTAAACGCTTTACTAACATACGCTATTACTCTCAATTGCTCTTCTCCATTTACTCTCTGCATTTGAACCAAACAACCACCCATACTCACCCCACTCGCATCCGTATACAACTCTAGCATATTCGCATTTTCACTGTAGTCTGGAAATGCCAAAGTGACGTCTTTCGCTGCCTCTTCCTTCAACCTTTCAAACGCTTCTATCATCCGATCATCCCATTTTAACTTCGTACTATTCCTTTTACCCGTCCATTCATTCAAAGGCTTCCCTATACCTGAACAATCTCTAACAAACTTGCGCCCAAACTCAACCAAACCAAGAAAACCTCGCAACTCACGCACAGTCCGGGGACGTGGAAATTCTCGCACCTTATTCACAAACTTGTCACTCTTCCTTATTCCAGATTCACCCACTACATGCCCAAGAAATTCCACCTCCCTGGACAACCATGTACACTTCTCAAGCTTAATTTTCACACCAACTTCAATTAACCGCCTCAACACTGCCTCAAGCAACCGCATATGTTCCTCAACAGTCTCGCTCGCAATCAGAATATCATCTATAAAAACAGTCACCTTCTGTCGATCGAAACCAGCCAATACAACATTCATCGCTCTTTGGAAGGCAGCAGGCGCATTAGCAAGACCAAAACTCAACCTTTTAAATTGAAAGTGACAATTCGTACTTGAAAATGCGGTAATGGGCCTGCTCCCCTCTGCTAGAGGCATCTGATAATAGCCCCTCACCAAATCTAATTTAGTAAAAACTTTCATTCCATGCATCTTATAAACACAATCAGACACCACATTCATTGGAAAACGTTCTTTAACAGTCACCTCATTCACCTTCCTATAATCAATACACATGCGTAAACTTCCATCAGGCTTTCGTACAGGGACAATAGGGCTATTCCAGGCACTCTCACTCCTTTCTATTACACCCATACGCTCTAATTCCTGACACTGCTCCTCTATCTCCTTGGCAATAGGCGGAGAAAAATGCCTGGGACGCTGATATATGGGGGTATCATCACTGAGAACTATTTTAAATTCTGGAAGGTCTGACCCCCCACAATCATCGTCACCGAGACTCATAACTCTCCGCTTATCCCATAACATCTTAAGCAATCGTTCCCTTTCGACCTCACTTATACTCTCATCTAACTTAATTCTTCCTTTCAACGTATCGTAATCCCAATCGTCATCGTTCTTTACCTTACCAGACATCACCTGTCTCGCCTTAACATATCTTCCATCCTCTACATTAATCAGTGTATACATACATCCCATGCAATCGCCCTCACGTATTCCACGTACTCTCTTCCTCCTAACACTCGGCAACAACCTTACATACACCTTGGGTTCCTGCATATTCATAACACCATCATATACATACGCACTCGTTTTCACCAAATTACCTGCTTCCATACCTTCCACTACATATTCATCCTTGTCACTATTTGAAATTCCCAGACTGCTCGGCCATGCAACTTTTATACTAATCACCTCACCTTTCTTACCCGATAACTTTACACTTTCCTTTGCTACCAACGGCACTCCCTTCCACACCTTCGTACTCACTCTGCCGTCTTCCTTTAAATAAAATTCCCCACAAATATTACCTTTAACCTTTATTTCAATCATATTCACACTTGGATGTACAATCATACCACATTTTTTCAGAAATTTATACCCAAGCAGTACGTCATATTTCTCATTCGCTCCCTCAACCACGTAAAAATCATTATCCTCCATCATCAGCCCCCCAATCATAACATTTTCCCGCAACTTCCCTTGCACAGGCATACACAAATTACCAATACCTTTTACTTCACCCTTACATCCCTTAAATTCACAAACCTCTTTTACCTTATCATATGCATTCCTAAACATTAAATTGACACCACACCCAGTATCAATCAAACCAACCAACTCTACACCATTAAAAATAATTTTCACACTCATGCAATCATGTGCTCTTTCTCCCATCACATCTTCATGCAATAAACCCTCACGAACATGCATCACATTCACTCCCCACACACACGAGGACTCACCCAGCTGAACCCTCTGATTAATTAGTTTCCCGAACATCCTGGCTGACTTGATCCCTTCTTTCTACAAACCCTAGCCACATGCCCATCTGCACCACATTCAGTACACTTACCCCGCGGCTCCTTGCACATTCTAGCATAATGACCATCCTTACCACAATTACCACAAATTACATTCATACGATTATTACGGCATCCATTCGCTATGTGTCCAGTCATACCACACCGATAACACTTAACCACTTTCTCTTTCTTACAGTCGCTAATTCGATGCCCTGTCTCTCCACACCCGAAACATGCTCCTAATGCCCATCTACACTCGTTCTTTTTATGTCCTACCTTCCCACACCTATAACACCTCTCTTCACAGATACCACTACCTAACCTAACTTGCTGCGTACTAGCACTTCTATCTCTCCAAACTTGATTTCCCTGTCTAAACCCGTCATTTCTCGGAATGGGTATTCCTACATTACTCACCCTAACACTTCTATCTACTACACTATCAGCTACCCTCATTGGCCCTCTCATAACAGCATCTCTAAAACTACCAAATTCTGGCACACATTCCTCCATTCCAGTTCTTACACTCACAAATTTACTTTCTTTCATACACCTATCCAACTCGTAATCCTCAACTATCTCTAAAATATCATCCCAAGTCAATCTCTCTCTAGTCCACCTCATTTTCTCCTTCCGTTTCAAATTAATAAACTCACACACACTCTCTGGTACTGTACCCAAAAACTTCTTCATTAGTTCCTTATTTTCATTTATTCCTTCGTCCCCATACTTCTTTCTAGCCAATGTTTCTAACCGACATACATACATCGAGATTGCTTCACCCACCTTCATTCGTGCTTCATCAAAATCATTTTTTCGCTTATACCTAACACTACCTTTCGTACGTTTTACCTGTTCAATTATCCTATTCTTTACACTTTCATACTCAACCTCTCCTACACTCATTATCACCCCATACATCGTCAACAAATATCCTGACAAAAATTCTCCCAACTCCCTAGCCCAAACTCTCTTACTATCCCCATACTTAGCCTGACAAAACTTTTCATATTCCCTAAAGAAGTCATATACATCCCTACTACTATGTTCATTAAAACTTGCACACCTAGGTACCTCTCTCATAAACACTGTCTTACAAACTTCCTCTACTTCATTCTCACTACTATCTTCACTGTCTACTCCCTTCTTGTTGCCTTCTTCTTCATTTGAATACAATGAATCTAATTCTACACTCAAAGTCCTATCTTTAACTATTCCCTTCTTACCCTTTTTCTTACTTACCACCTTCACCCATTCATGATCATCCTCACTCACACCCTGACCTTTCTTCTTTTCTTTCTTCACATTATCTTTACCTTTCTTCTCCTTCTTCCTATCACCCTTCGTTCCAATCTTACTATGTCTAGGCCCTTTACTTTCAATATCACTATCACTACCGTCCCCATTATCACTTACCCTATCCTCTTCCACAATCAACCCGTTACCAGAAGCAGAAGCCACTCCTCCGACTGCACCTTCACCTACAACAGTTTTCATCATCCCCATTACTTGCCCTATCATATCTTCCATTCGTTTCTCCATTCGTTCCTCATTCTCTTTCATCCTCATTTCAAAACATTCTTCCACTTTCGCTACAGTTCCCTTTAACTCCCTAAGCTCCTTCTGCATCACCGCATTCTCCCAGTTCAACCTCTCATTCTCTACTAGCAACCTCTCCTCACGCTCCTTACTCAGCCGCAATTCCTCCCTCAAAACCCTTAATTGCTCCTCCATTTTTCATCAACCTTAATCCTACTTCCGTCCTTCGTCCAACAGTCCAACTTCTATCCCACCTCGGCAGTCCCTGTTCGGGCGCCAAATTTATGTGGCGGGATGTCAACAAAAACAAACCCCCACACCTTTGATCACTCTTCTTTCAAAATATCCCACAACACAAACTTTCCCCTGACTCTACTTCAAACTGGACTCTTGGACAGAAGGAAAATGAAAACAAAACATAACCTTAACACTATATTCTTAAAAGTAAACGCAATCATAAACCAAAAAAAACACTTATCACGAATCATAAACAATATTAAATATAAACCGTAACACCATTCAAATAAAAAAACCCTAACAACTTAAAATTAACACACCCAAAACCAATATTTGTTTATGTGTGGACCACTTTGTCCACACAAGGGCCAACAGTCGTTAAAAGCCCAAAACCACAACTCTGCAGCAACGCCACAATATGGCAACACTTGACACTCAGTCAATACAAAAATGCTTTCATTGATTTAGTCCGTAAGCGTAATCATCATCATCATCATCCTCATCGGTATCATCATCATCAACAGCAATCAGAAGTAAATTCGGTCCGGGTCGTCAACAAATAAATCAATCTGAGCAGTCTTAAAACAATCTAATGCAGGCCAGGTCGTCAACTAAAGATCGGCATTCAAAAATAACTCTCCAAAGGAGGAATCGCGGCCTGCCAAAAAAAAGAAAAAAAACGCTTACGAAAACTCCTAACTAAACTAAACTATCGCACTATAATCAAAGATAAACAATAAACTTTCTATCACTCATGAACGCGCCTAACAAAATAAATAAAAACAGTACTTACTCAGAATATAAAAAAAAGCTTCACAGCCGGCTTTCGAAGAGCAAAAAAATACACAGCCGACTTCTTCTATCGTTCGATATCCAATGCTTTCGCCCAAGACATTCATCATCACCCTATCCTAGCTAAAAAGTAAACAAACAACCTCAATTATACCAACAATCTTTCCAACTTCAAACAATCATTCGCTAATTACCCCTTTCCTCAGCGCGCACCGCGGACACACAAAACACGCACACACAAACGCACATACACACATACTCTCTTGCGCACGCGCAATCTAACAAAACGAAGCAAATGAAATTCTCTCTCTCTCTCTGACGAAACTAAAGCAAATAAACACGCTTTCTTTCTTTCTTGTGGTTTGACAAACTTAAGTAAATAAACACTCGCTCACACACACACACACACTCTCTCTCTCTCTCTCTCTCTCTCTCTCTCTCTAATGACAAAGCTAAAGCAAATAAAATGTCTCTATTTAACAATACTAAAACAACTCTCTCTCTCTCTCTCTCTCTCTCTCTCTCTCTCTCTCTCTCTCTCTGTGTGTCAAAACTAAAGCCAATACTGTAAACACTCTCTCTCTCTCTCTCTCTCTCTCTCTCTCTCTCTCTCTCTCTCTCTCTCTGACAAAACTTAAATAAACACACTCACACACTCTCTCTCTCTCTCTCTCTCTCTCTCTCTCTCTCTCTCTCTCTCTCTCTCTCTCTCTCTCTCGATTTGGCAAACAAAAATAAATTAAAATAAAATTAATCCTCCACATTCCTCCCCCCTTACTTTGCCAAATCCTCACACAACACTTACCTATTTTCTCATTACCCAGTCGCAATCAGGAACAGGGCCTCGGCTTCGG
The DNA here is from genome assembly GCF_036898095.1 of Palaemon carinicauda. Taxonomy (NCBI): domain Eukaryota; kingdom Metazoa; phylum Arthropoda; class Malacostraca; order Decapoda; family Palaemonidae; genus Palaemon; species Palaemon carinicauda. The sequence continues at coordinate 122,567,643 of NC_090741.1, forward strand.
GTAACTGGGCCTTCATATACCTGCACTCTCTCATTCACTTCTTCCATGTCGTTTTCATTCAACGTACTATTACTATTCCCGTCTATGCTCTGCTCGTCTAAGATATCATTCACTATTTCATCTACCTCAGTTTCATCTGGCCCGAAAATCCCACTAATTTCTGTCAACAATTCATCCATTACATCCAAACCATTTTCTACTTTAACAAAAGAATCATTCATACTGCTTATCATTCTCCTATCTTTCATTCTCGTGTCCGTCATACGTTCTCTTGCCTCATCTAACGAAAAACCACACACACTATAAGTATCATTCATACTCATCCAAGTTTCATCTGTATTAATACATTTATCTTCCATACTCACCTGTACATTTACACCCTTGTCCTGCTTATTCTGATTCCCGCCTACAACTACAAAATTTTCCCGCCTTTTATCCCCAGTAAAATTCTCAGACTTCTTTTTCCGTCCATACTCTACTAACACCAATTGCTTATCTTCTAAACCTAATGCCTCACACATACTCGGTTCATACTTGTTCGTTTTAAGCCATTTAGTCATACCATTCTCCTGAATATATCTTGGTACCTCCTTCCATTTCCGCAACTGATTGTGGTGTGCCCTAACCTTTTCCACACTACCATCCACACTTACTTTACCTAAAACATAACTCAACCCACTAGAACCAACATCTAACACCTCATATGGACCTTCAAACTTATCACGTACCTTATTGACATTCATTCTTCCCTTTTCAATTACTTCTTTTAACACTTTCTCTCCCACTTTGTAGCTTTCAAATCTCTCATTTGCTTTCTTCCAAACATCTCTATCATTCTCGGACACACTCAATCTCGGTCTTACTATCTTTTCAAAATTCAACACAAACTTACACGGAGACATACCAGTACTCTTGTGCACAGTCGCATTATACGCCCCACAACGCACGCCCAACATATAAATCCCAATCATTATCACATGTACTCATCATCCGCAAAATTTCTGTCAAAGTTCTTACAGTCCTTTCAGCCAAACCATTCGCACTTGGCATATACGGAGTCGAATACACATGTTCAATGCCCCATTCTCTCAACATCTGCTCAAACTCCCATCCAACAAACTCCGGACCATTGTCACTTAACATTTTTGCAGGCTTACACACACTCATCGGCAACATCACTTGACTTACCATTCTCGCTACAGTCTCACTTCTTTTATTCTTGATGGGTACGGCATACGCAAACTTGCTCATATGATCAACCATGACAATCATTCCCACATGTCTTCTCGCAGTCACAGGCAACGAAACACAATCAATCACAAACATCTCAAATGGCTCTTTCATACGTAACCTCAAAATAGGCGGACTTGCATGCATGCTCTGATACTTTCCCTTCTGACAATCCTCACAAGTAGTCGCTACATCCCTACAAATTTGGCTCAACCCAGGCGTAAACAACCTCTCTCGCATGCATTCCCACAATTTATTCTTCCCCATATGCCCATACCTGTCATGCACTACCATACACATACTTACAGCTGCATGCATTGGAAATACAGGAACATATATATCTTCATCCATTCCCCTATGCAAAAAATACACAATATTCTTACAAACAATAAATCTTTTAACAACTTTCTTATACGCTTCCAAATCACACGGCCATTCTTCCACCCTAATACCATTTAAAATACATTCACGTAACCTATTTATTTCGAAACATTCACCTTGCATTTCTTCCACCTCTTCTTTGCTCAACAAATCATCTTCACTCTTTGCAATATCAATCATGCCAACAAAATTCGCCATGAATACACTATTATCCTCGATTACTATTACCTTACAGCCATTCTTTGAAAGCAAACCCTTACCAACATCAACTGACACATGGTGCAACCTCAAAAAATCTATTCCCATCAAAAAACAACTAGGCATTTCATTCTCTCCCATTACAATAAAATTATGTTCAACTTCCATACTCCCTAGTTTCACTTTCAACCTCACTTCTTCCCAAACAAGTAAACTTCCCTGACCTATTCCATGAATTCTCACACTCGTACACTGTCTTTTCACTTCCCAATTGTACCTCTCAATTTCCCTGATAACCGACTCATTTACTAATGACACTTGAGCACCCGTATCAATTAAACTACAATATTCATTCTCATTTATATTCACATATGTCATCATCCTTCCTTTAACACCATGCATGCATACATTTACTCTCCTTTCAATTCTGTCACTCACTTCACCAATATGTTCATCATCATGTTCACTGTCCTCTATACCCCCATATCTTAGATTAAGGTCACTTGCACCATTATCCTTCTCACTCAACAATTTGCAACATTCCTCCTTACATTGAATCCTCAAAATATATTCCCTATCATTCTCCTTACATGCCCGATATTCCATCGGTCGATTCCATCCAAAATACAAATACACAGTTACACCATACAACATACTTACCACCATTAATATCTTTGATAATACTTCCCCTTCTAGTACACTACTCTCCTCCTCATATACCCTTTCTTTTGACACTTCATTCATCACCCTTCTTTTAAGCTCGCTTACGCTACCTGGTATTTCCGTATCTAACCCCTCTTGTATTAACTTACTTAAACCCATTAGGATACACTTATACACCATATCTTCCCCTTCACAACTCTGCTCCACAACTAAACCTTCAGGCAACCTTTCAGAATTCTGATTACTCTCTTTATCTTCCATCCTCCCATGCATCCTCGACATCGCATCTGCTATCACATTCTTATTTCCCGGTACATATTCTAACCTAAAATCAAATTCATTCAAATCCTCTATGGTCCTAGCAACCCTTGCATTCACACACTCTTTCCTTATCATATACACTAGGGGCTGATGGTCAGTACGCACAATGAATTTTACACCATACAAAAATACTTTCAATGCTTTCACACAAAATCGTATTGCAGCCAATTCCCTGTCAATCGTCGAATACTTCCGCTCAGCTTTATTAAACGCTTTACTAACATACGCTATTACTCTCAATTGCTCTTCTCCATTTACTCTCTGCATTTGAACCAAACAACCACCCATACTCACCCCACTCGCATCCGTATACAACTCTAGCATATTCGCATTTTCACTGTAGTCTGGAAATGCCAAAGTGACGTCTTTCGCTGCCTCTTCCTTCAACCTTTCAAACGCTTCTATCATCCGATCATCCCATTTTAACTTCGTACTATTCCTTTTACCCGTCCATTCATTCAAAGGCTTCCCTATACCTGAACAATCTCTAACAAACTTGCGCCCAAACTCAACCAAACCAAGAAAACCTCGCAACTCACGCACAGTCCGGGGACGTGGAAATTCTCGCACCTTATTCACAAACTTGTCACTCTTCCTTATTCCAGATTCACCCACTACATGCCCAAGAAATTCCACCTCCCTGGACAACCATGTACACTTCTCAAGCTTAATTTTCACACCAACTTCAATTAACCGCCTCAACACTGCCTCAAGCAACCGCATATGTTCCTCAACAGTCTCGCTCGCAATCAGAATATCATCTATAAAAACAGTCACCTTCTGTCGATCGAAACCAGCCAATACAACATTCATCGCTCTTTGGAAGGCAGCAGGCGCATTAGCAAGACCAAAACTCAACCTTTTAAATTGAAAGTGACAATTCGTACTTGAAAATGCGGTAATGGGCCTGCTCCCCTCTGCTAGAGGCATCTGATAATAGCCCCTCACCAAATCTAATTTAGTAAAAACTTTCATTCCATGCATCTTATAAACACAATCAGACACCACATTCATTGGAAAACGTTCTTTAACAGTCACCTCATTCACCTTCCTATAATCAATACACATGCGTAAACTTCCATCAGGCTTTCGTACAGGGACAATAGGGCTATTCCAGGCACTCTCACTCCTTTCTATTACACCCATACGCTCTAATTCCTGACACTGCTCCTCTATCTCCTTGGCAATAGGCGGAGAAAAATGCCTGGGACGCTGATATATGGGGGTATCATCACTGAGAACTATTTTAAATTCTGGAAGGTCTGACCCCCCACAATCATCGTCACCGAGACTCATAACTCTCCGCTTATCCCATAACATCTTAAGCAATCGTTCCCTTTCGACCTCACTTATACTCTCATCTAACTTAATTCTTCCTTTCAACGTATCGTAATCCCAATCGTCATCGTTCTTTACCTTACCAGACATCACCTGTCTCGCCTTAACATATCTTCCATCCTCTACATTAATCAGTGTATACATACATCCCATGCAATCGCCCTCACGTATTCCACGTACTCTCTTCCTCCTAACACTCGGCAACAACCTTACATACACCTTGGGTTCCTGCATATTCATAACACCATCATATACATACGCACTCGTTTTCACCAAATTACCTGCTTCCATACCTTCCACTACATATTCATCCTTGTCACTATTTGAAATTCCCAGACTGCTCGGCCATGCAACTTTTATACTAATCACCTCACCTTTCTTACCCGATAACTTTACACTTTCCTTTGCTACCAACGGCACTCCCTTCCACACCTTCGTACTCACTCTGCCGTCTTCCTTTAAATAAAATTCCCCACAAATATTACCTTTAACCTTTATTTCAATCATATTCACACTTGGATGTACAATCATACCACATTTTTTCAGAAATTTATACCCAAGCAGTACGTCATATTTCTCATTCGCTCCCTCAACCACGTAAAAATCATTATCCTCCATCATCAGCCCCCCAATCATAACATTTTCCCGCAACTTCCCTTGCACAGGCATACACAAATTACCAATACCTTTAACTTCACCCTTACATCCCTTAAATTCACAAACCTCTTTTACCTTATCATATGCATTCCTAAACATTAAATTGACACCACACCCAGTATCAATCAAACCAACCAACTCTACACCATTAAAAATAATTTTCACACTCATGCAATCATGTGCTCTTTCTCCCATCACATCTTCATGCAATAAACCCTCACGAACATGCATCACATTCACTCCCCACACACACGAGGACTCACCCAGCTGAACCCTCTGATTAATTAGTTTCCCGAACATCCTGGCTGACTTGATCCCTTCTTTCTACAAACCCTAGCCACATGCCCATCTGCACCACATTCAGTACACTTACCCCGCGGCTCCTTGCACATTCTAGCATAATGACCATCCTTACCACAATTACCACAAATTACATTCATACGATTATTACGGCATCCATTCGCTATGTGTCCAGTCATACCACACCGATAACACTTAACCACTTTCTCTTTCTTACAGTCGCTAATTCGATGCCCTGTCTCTCCACACCCGAAACATGCTCCTAATGCCCATCTACACTCGTTCTTTTTATGTCCTACCTTCCCACACCTATAACACCTCTCTTCACAGATACCACTACCTAACCTAACTTGCTGCGTACTAGCACTTCTATCTCTCCAAACTTGATTTCCCTGTCTAAACCCGTCATTTCTCGGAATGGGTATTCCTACATTACTCACCCTAACACTTCTATCTACTACACTATCAGCTACCCTCATTGGCCCTCTCATAACAGCATCTCTAAAACTACCAAATTCTGGCACACATTCCTCCATTCCAGTTCTTACACTCACAAATTTACTTTCTTTCATACACCTATCCAACTCGTAATCCTCAACTATCTCTAAAATATCATCCCAAGTCAATCTCTCTCTAGTCCACCTCATTTTCTCCTTCCGTTTCAAATTAATAAACTCACACACACTCTCTGGTACTGTACCCAAAAACTTCTTCATTAGTTCCTTATTTTCATTTATTCCTTCGTCCCCATACTTCTTTCTAGCCAATGTTTCTAACCGACATACATACATCGAGATTGCTTCACCCACCTTCATTCGTGCTTCATCAAAATCATTTTTTCGCTTATACCTAACACTACCTTTCGTACGTTTTACCTGTTCAATTATCCTATTCTTTACACTTTCATACTCAACCTCTCCTACACTCATTATCACCCCATACATCGTCAACAAATATCCTGACAAAAATTCTCCCAACTCCCTAGCCCAAACTCTCTTACTATCCCCATACTTAGCCTGACAAAACTTTTCATATTCCCTAAAGAAGTCATATACATCCCTACTACTATGTTCATTAAAACTTGCACACCTAGGTACCTCTCTCATAAACACTGTCTTACAAACTTCCTCTACTTCATTCTCACTACTATCTTCACTGTCTACTCCCTTCTTGTTGCCTTCTTCTTCATTTGAATACAATGAATCTAATTCTACACTCAAAGTCCTATCTTTAACTATTCCCTTCTTACCCTTTTTCTTACTTACCACCTTCACCCATTCATGATCATCCTCACTCACACCCTGACCTTTCTTCTTTTCTTTCTTCACATTATCTTTACCTTTCTTCTCCTTCTTCCTATCACCCTTCGTTCCAATCTTACTATGTCTAGGCCCTTTACTTTCAATATCACTATCACTACCGTCCCCATTATCACTTACCCTATCCTCTTCCACAATCAACCCGTTACCAGAAGCAGAAGCCACTCCTCCGACTGCACCTTCACCTACAACAGTTTTCATCATCCCCATTACTTGCCCTATCATATCTTCCATTCGTTTCTCCATTCGTTCCTCATTCTCTTTCATCCTCATTTCAAAACATTCTTCCACTTTCGCTACAGTTCCCTTTAACTCCCTAAGCTCCTTCTGCATCACCGCATTCTCCCAGTTCAACCTCTCATTCTCTACTAGCAACCTCTCCTCACGCTCCTTACTCAGCCGCAATTCCTCCCTCAAAACCCTTAATTGCTCCTCCATTTTTCATCAACCTTAATCCTACTTCCGTCCTTCGTCCAACAGTCCAACTTCTATCCCACCTCGGCAGTCCCTGTTCGGGCGCCAAATTTATGTGGCGGGATGTCAACAAAAACAAACCCCCACACCTTTGATCACTCTTCTTTCAAAATATCCCACAACACAAACTTTCCCCTGACTCTACTTCAAACTGGACTCTTGGACAGAAGGAAAATGAAAACAAAACATAACCTTAACACTATATTCTTAAAAGTAAACGCAATCATAAACCAAAAAAAACACTTATCACGAATCATAAACAATATTAAATATAAACCGTAACACCATTCAAATAAAAAAACCCTAACAACTTAAAATTAACACACCCAAAACCAATATTTGTTTATGTGTGGACCACTTTGTCCACACAAGGGCCAACAGTCGTTAAAAGCCCAAAACCACAACTCTGCAGCAACGCCACAATATGGCAACACTTGACACTCAGTCAATACAAAAATGCTTTCATTGATTTAGTCCGTAAGCGTA
>NC_090741.1:122588009-122593009 GCF_036898095.1 Palaemon carinicauda
CGGACTGTGCCGTCAGGGACTAGCTATGCTGGCTATATGCCGGCTATATGTCGGCTGAATTACAGTATATGATTATACAGTAGTCAGTATATTTGCAGTATAGTATATACTGCAGATAGAAAACTATTGTTTATACTATATTAGTAGTTATTTTCCAACATATCCTGGGTATCCTTGCCCAAGCGTTTGCTGAGAACAATCCTATATTGAAAGAATAGAATTTCTTCAATACTCTGATTAGAAATCGGTTTACATTATACCCTACAATATTAAATAATTTCGAAGGGCCAGTGGTAGTACACTTTCTATCCTTAGAGGTTAGAACCCTTGTCTTTGAGCTTCCCTGATCATGAAACTCTACGATTTTTATATTGGAAGGGAAGATCACAGCAATTGGCTGGGTAGGATACACAAATATGTGTCTTTTCTAATTTCTAGTCCAGTCGGCGACATGCCGGCTGGACCGTGCCGCCAAGTGCTGGTCATGCCGGCAGCACAACGGCTGAACTACAGTATATGATTATACAGTAGCCAGTATTTTGCAATATATTATATACTGCAAACAGAAAATTATAGTATTATTTTACAGCAGTTTATTTCTAACATATCTTGGGTACTCTTTAGCAGGCTTCTGCTGAGACCGAACCTATGTTGAAAAAATAGTATTCCTTCAATGTTCTTATTGGAAATCAGTTTATACTTACCCCACAGTATTAAATAATTAGAAGGGTCAGTGGTAGTGTACAGTTTTTTCTATCCCTAGGGGTTAGAACCCTTTTCTTTCGAGTTGCCTTGATAAAGGAAAAACTTTATATTTAATACTGGGGGAGGTTACAGCAATTGCTTGCAAGGGATACAAAAGTATGTGTCTCTCACTATTCCTTTCTAGCTTACTATCCTGAGCTATAATAATTAAAAGATGACTAATTATATATTGCTTATCAGGTGAGATAAACAATTGTATACTCATTTTGCTTTCCTTTCTTTACAGCAGGAACCCCAGAGGAAATGTGATGCAGTCTTCTGCAATCTTAAGAGTAAGTACTTTTACGGTCATAAAGCATGCAGGTCTCATGCCCCCTGCAATATTATTACCAAATCCCTGCAATATTGAGACCCCCAAATCTGCAATATCTTCTGGACCTTAGTGACCGCAGGTTTTGATGATCCCAAGTCAATGGAGTCTAGGGATGAGGCAGGTAAAAAACTACGCAAATGTGTAAGAGGGTTCCAGAAGATCTCTCCGGGACCATACCTACCTAACGATAGGATGCGTAGCTTACTGATCCTGAAAGCAAGTAGTGAAATAGTGGTGCCCCAGGCACGATTTGCACCTTCCTGCGTCCTGATTGCCATCGAGACAGAGGGCGGGAAGGCACCCTTGGAAGAAGATGACGATGTTGTGTCAGAATTGCTTCCATCGGTGCCGGCCCTGGAGCCGTTAACCTGGACGTCTTCACCTTCTACCTCTCTATTAGACAAAATTGGCCAGTTACTGGCCCATCTTACGGGTTTAATGGAAAACTTTCGCAAACAAGGCGAAACAAAGGAAGCCAAACTCAAGAGAGAGCTCCGTGAAGCTCCACTCATCGCCTCCCGAGGGTCATTCAAGCGACCCAGAGACCAAGACCTCCTGACATTCTCCAAAACCAATCCCTGGAGGTACGTGGAGCTAATGCCGATTTTAGACGGCAAACTCTACATCTCAGAGAAGATGGGAGCTGTTCCTTTAGACAAAATCCAGTTTTGGCCAAGCTTTAACGCTTTCCCTGATTGCTTCATTAGACTGAAGCATGAACCAAGGTCAGAAAAAGAAACGGAACCGAAGGAAGTCATGGTTCTCGACCACGATAAGGCACAGTCTATCTTGTCAAGTAGCCTGAGAAAGGCGAGTTACTCGGTGTCGAAAGTGTTCGCCCTGAGTAAGAGACACCATACCTTTCTTGTTCCTGCTTCAATAGCATTCCCCTTTACGTGGAAGGTATTTAAATCTTTTGCCAAGGCAGTGGAGGCAGGCAAACCATGCCCTGCACTTGAGGAGTACAGGCGTCTGTCACTAGCCTTGCCCAGGCAGGAGAAGGATTGGAAGGAAGTCCACTTAACCTTTCCAGGAGGGAAACTGGACGCGGACATCGCCGGACGACAGTTTAACGAGAATCTCCCTAAACTTTCTGAGTTTCTCTTGTGCAAGGAACAAGAGACAAAGAAGTGACTTGCGGCCTCCTTATTCCTACAAAACTGCATAGAGATGTGTTCAGCCCATCGAAGTACCCCAGACATGCTCATGGTCTTAGCCAAAATGCATATGGCCACCTTAGTAAAAGACCTATATGCATTTATGAAGGCTAGGAGAGCATGTAGGGAGTTCGTGTTCGTTGCTGCAACAGTGAAACATAAACCCAGGAAGGTGATATCTTCCAACATCTAGGGTAAAGACCTCTTTCCAAACAAGGTAGTCAATGAGGTAATAGGGAAAGCCACCATGGAGAATAGGAACCTTCTCCAGACGTGGGGCATCTCTTCAAAGAGGAAGTCTTCCCCAGATGTGGGTCCCGAACCTAAAAGGAAGACGAATAGATCTAGACTTTTTCCTCGGTCTGTTCAACAACATCCCACAGTTTCTATGACTGCGGTGCCCCAGGCAGGCAGTCGAGGAGGTAAACCTTCTGATCAGTCGAAGCAAAGAGACGCTACTGGTAGGACGGAGGCTCCAATAGGATCGTTGGACCTTCGATCCTTGGGCCCAAGGCCTAATCAAGATTGGACTAGGATGAAAAATAGACATGCCTCCACCATCATTTCCTCAACACTTCCAACGCTCCAGCCCCGTATTAGAAGAGTATACCCTATAGATCTAGAGCGTGCAGGTTATAAGGAAAGCAAAGTCTATCGAATTCCAGGGAAGGCTGTTTTGTATTCCCAAGAAGGACTCAAGAAAACTCAGAGTCATCTGGACTTGTCGCCATTCCACAAGTTAAAAAAAAACAGCAAGTTCAGGATGTTAATCCTTCTACACATAAGGACCCTATTACAAAAAGGGGTGTTCACAATCTTGATAGACCTGACATGTGCCTATTGGCCGCTTCTAGTCAGTCACCCCCTCTCCCTTACATAGGATTCAAGTTACAGAAGATAATGTATGTCCTAAGAGCCATACTCTTCGGACTAAACATGGTCCCAAGTATCTTCTTGAAATTGGCGGACGCAGTCGTGTAATAACCATGCCTAGAAACTGTTCAGGTAACAAAGTACCTGGACAAATGGCTGGTTCGGGCAGCACCCGAAGCGACTGGTCTGCAAGCATCCAAAGAAGTAACCCAGTTCCTGAAACATCGGGGATGCAAAATCAACTTCAAGAAGTCTCGACTGTCTCCAGCTCAAAGGTTTCAATGGCTGGAAAACCATTGGAACCTGATGTCATACTGTCTCTCCTTTCCCTTTGGGATGAAGAAGGAGATCTCAGGGTCGGTCAAGAGACTACTGTAATCCGTCAAGACACTAACAGGAAAAAGTACTGAACTCTCTCCAGTTCGCAGCAATGTCAGACCCAGTGCTAAGAGCACAGCTGAAAGAGGCGTCAGGAGTCTAGAGAAGATACGCATCAAACTGTCGAAGAGATCTAAAATGACCGATATCAGTCTTACCTTGATCGCTTCTCAACCCAGGGTTGAAGGCCAAAAGCCTAATGAGGATCGTGCCCTTGCAAATACCTCGACTATCGAAGATCATCCGCATGGATGCCTCAACGGTAGAATGGTGAGTTCACTCCCATCAGAGGAAAGCCCAAGGGACTTAGTCATCTCTACTCAAGGCCCTTCTCATCTACTTTTTGGAAGCCATGGCAGTCCTGTTGATATTGGGGAAATTTTTTTTCACGCAGATCAGGCCTTCTCAGGCTTATCTGGGACAGCAAAGTGATAGTGAGATGTCTGAACCGACAAGGCAAGAAATCGTCTCATATAATCTAGGTGATGTTAGCCATCCCTTATCTAAAGAGATGGCACCTATCAGCAGTTCACGTATAAATGATCCGCAATGTGACAGCGGATGCCCTACTCAGGCTCAAGCCCATAGAGTCAGAATGGTCCACAGACGCAGAGCCATTCTCTTCCAGATTGGAACAAGTCCCGGAACTGCAGATTGACCTCTTCGTGACGAGCGTCATCAAGAAACTACCTCGATATGTAGCCCCATACGAGGACCTACTAGAGGAGATAACGGATGCCATGTCTCTAGTGTGGAACGGATGGACCCGGAAATTCCTGTTCCTTCTATCCAATCTCCTGCTGAAGGTCCTCAACACGCTGAGATCCTTCCAAGGAAAGGCAGCTCTAGTGGCTCCCAAATACTCCAAGAGCAACTGGTTCCCTCTAGTGAGGGAACTGAGTCTGAGGCTGGCCCTTGTACTGAACCCAGCACTATCTCAGAGGGTTCAGAAGTTGATGGTCTTTGATTCATCAGAGAGAGCCCAAAACCTTCATTTCATGATTTTTTCGCTCTAGCGGTTAACAAAAGATTTCGGATTTCAGAAGGGAATATAGACTTCCTAGAAGAATACGAGTCTAAGTCAACTAGAAGACACTATACTATGCATCATCATCTTGGAAAAAGTGGGTTGCTTTTGTTAAAGAAAAGGACCGAAAGAAATTTCAACAAACTTCTGTCTGTCCTTCTTTATCCACCTTCATAATCAAGGTCTTGCAGCTAACACGATAACTATGTGTAAGTCAGCATTGACTAGACCTCTTCTATATGCCTTTCAAGTGGATCTTTGAACAAGGTCCTACATTATGCCTCATCTGTGAACAATGAAGATTGTTCTCTCAAGGATCTAACCCAGAAGGTTATTTTCCTGTTCCCTATAGCTTCAGGGGCTAGAGTTAGTTAAATAGTAGCCCTATCAAGAAATGAGGACCACAATCAGTTCACAGAAGTGGGAGAACTGAATCTCTCTCCTGATCCAACCTTTCTCACCAAGAACGAGCTACCCACTAAAAGAT
>NC_090741.1:122598009-122618009 GCF_036898095.1 Palaemon carinicauda
CAGTACAGAGGCATTCACAGTTTTTCAGAGCACTGAAGCTTATTTTCGCTTCAAGAGTCTAACTTGACACCTTTCTGGAAATCTTCGATTGGCTTTGCAAACATGGGAACGCCCCAATATCAAACAATACTGTCAAAATCTACCTCCTGGAGCAGTCTTCACCATTGCCACCTTCCTGTATAGTCAAGATTTTTCAGCTCTCTCAAACAACCATTGTGGGGCCAAATGTCTGCGCTCACTCTCAAGGAAAAGAGCAATATCACTTGCCTTTAACCTGCCAAAGATGGCTCTCCTCGGAAAGTGAACCTACTTCATGCCCTTTGGGTACGACACGTACCTGAACATGTACGTGCTGCTAGCTTTAATGTAGATATTTTGACCATGAACGACCTAATGACCAAAGTCAACGCCCTTATGGAGAGCCACTTCACAACCTTCAAGACAACATCAACATCTCCACTCCTGACAAAGATGACAACTATTCCACCGAAGCTAACATGAATGCATCATGACAGAATGCAGTAGGGCAAAGATCCTCACCCTGTGATATGCTGGAGGGATGATAAAGCTACCCACCACCCACATATGACACCAGTTTCTCAAAACTGACCAAAGACCTCTCCAGCTGCTGTGAAGAATTGTGCGAATGGTTATCAGTGGCCGAAAAACTTGTAAATAGGTCATCACTTGTGACGGTGGCCTCCACTATCACTATTCTTTTCTTTTTACTAGATGCAAGTATAGGCGTGTGATTTTTGGAAGACACTCTTCTAGCAAGGCCACTCTCGAGGACACGACATAGTCTGTCTAAGCCTGCCGACGTCCATCATGTAGCTGCCATTGGATCTGCAATCCCGACCTATGGGTACAAGACTTCACATTATCATTTGGGAACGTCAAATATCATTGGAAATTCCTTGTTGCAGATGTCACATTACTACCTATTGGTTGATGTTGCTCACACATGGTTAGTCAACAAAAACTCTCACACATTAACACCTCTTTATTCTATCCCTTTTGCCCTCTCTCTCCACATCACTGCACCCAGTGAGGTCTATGCCAACCTTCTCACGTTGTACCTGGAAATCTTTCATTCAGAACTTCACCAAATGCCCACGGATCCTACCAAATACGGTATTTATCACCATATGAAGATGACAGTACCTCCAGCGTTCACCATATTCACGGGCCTGGTACTGGATCGTTTGGCAGAGGCTAAACAAATGTTCGCTGAAATGGATCAAATTGACATTTGCAAATATTCATGAACACCATGGTCTGAATCCCTAAACATCCTACTAAAGAAAAACGGGTTCCTGTGCCCATGTGGAAAATACAGGAGTCTGAACATGCAGACAGAACTGCATCACCACTCCTTCAGGAACATCTCTGACATTATATTCTACCTGCACAACCCAAAAGGTTATCATCAGGTGCTTCTGAACCCAGAATACATCCCCAAGACTGCCATCACCACCCTCTTTGGTACATACACCTTCAATTCCTCCTGTTTTGGCCTTTGTAACACTTATGTTACTTTTCAGCACTTCTCGACGGCATCTTAAAGAGCCTTTCCCTCTGAATAATTTACATCAACGACATACATGTGTTCTTTTCCTCCAAAGAGGTCTGCCTTCGTCATCTAGGCATCGTGCTCAACCGCCTACAATAGAACAGCTTTGTAGTCTGGTACAACAATTGTACCATTGGTGCCTGCAAAGTATCATGCACAAGGCGGCACATCACTCTTGAAGGATTCGAACTCTTCTCTCAGAAGGGAGCAGCCATTTGGAACTTTCCCACGCCGTCAACCATCAAAGCACTTAAAGAATTCTTCTGAATGATCAACTACATCACTGATTCCTGCCAGCCATCGCGGCCACTCTTGCCCTCCTCTATGCCTCCCTCAAGACAAAGCCAAAAGACATGAAGTGGGGTCCCCTTCAAAAAGGAGCCTTCTGCAACACACAGAATTACTTATCAACCTCTGCTGCCTTCGCTTTTCCTGGGCCACATGCCCCTCTCTTTCTCTCAACCCATACCAGTGACGTTGCTATTGGTGCAGTACTCGAGCAGGTGGTCAACGGCTCGTCCCGCCCATTGGAATTCTTTATTAGGCAACTGTCCAATGTGGTATCCAGGTAGTCTACCTTCGACTGTGAATTTTTGGCTGTGCATTTGACTTTTCATCACTTTCTCCACTTCTTGGAAGGTATGGTCTGTCATTACCACGGACCATATGCCTCTGGTTTCCATTGCCCTATCAAGAAACACATTGGCTGCCCTTCACCATATATTGGATTACAATACCTTGCCACAAGCCAAACCTAAGATCCAGAGTACCAAGCATGTAGAACATCCTGCACGAAGTTCATTCGGCCCGATATTACTAAAGATGCTAAAGATTGGGTCTGCGCCTGTGCTTCATGCTAAACTTTAAAAGTACATCGACATACGGATTCAAGAGTGGGCCCCTTCTCTCATCCTTCACATCTATATAGTACCTCACAAGGACACTGTTACCTGTTTACCGTCACTGACCACTCCACTCATTGGCATGAAGCCATTCCCATTTAAACTGCAACTTCTGCCTCATGTACATCAGCCTTACTTTTGGGTTGGCTAGTGAGATTTGGTATCCCTGAGCATACTTTTTTTGACAGAGGTACCAATTTCACATCTCAATTGTGGACATCATTAGCAAATCTCCTGCGCATCACAGTACCTCAGACAACCACCTACAACTCTGCTGCTAATTGAATGTTTGAACGTTTTCCTCTCACCTTCAAAGCACTTTAGATGTCCTACTGTCATGGCTCCAACTGTTTTACTCATATTTCCTGGGTCTTCCTGGGATTAAGGACCACTCCCAAAGAAGCACTGAGTGTCTCGGTAGCTGAAATGATGTATGGCAGCCTGTTGGGCATTTCTGCCGAATATTTTATGTCAGCAACCCCCTCCAACAATCTCCAGTGCCGACATGACGTTGAGGGGAAATTTACTCCATGCCACCAGACTAACAAGCCGCCAGCAAAGCAACACATACTGACAGATTTACACAAGAAACCACATGTTTTCTTGCGCATCAAAACTAGCAAACCACTGCTATTACCCCATTACATGGGCCTTTTCCTCGTAGGTATTATGTTGGCCAGGCCATTAGCCACCCAATGAGATACTACCGCTAGAGTTGTTGGGTCCTTTTACTGGCTGTACAGTACTACATTGGATCCCTCTCTCTGGTTACAGCTCATTTTTTCTTTACCTACACATACAACAATTAGTCTGGCCTATTTTTATCACCATCTCTTTCCTCACACACTTGATAACACTGAGCTTACCAAACAATTCTCCACTAAAGGGGTCAACTACTACAATGTAATTGTTCATTGGCTACTTTCCTTTTGGTAAGCGTAAAAAAAGACTCTTTAGCTATGGTAAGCAGGTCTTTTAGGAGAAGGACACTCCAAAATCAAACAATTGTTTTTTGGGCATTGGTAGCGCCATAGCCTCTGTACCATGGCCTTCCACAGTTTTGGATTAGAGTTCTCTTGCTTCAGGGTCTACTCTGGTAATCACGTTTATCTTAAAAACTATGAAAACTTAAGAAAAGAAAAGGAAAAGAAGTAAGTGAAGGATCTACTTTAGTTTTGTTACTGAACTTGAAATGTTTTATTTTGATTGTTTATTCTTCCCGTGAAGTTCAACTAATTCCTGTCCCTACTGGGCTATTTTTTCTTGTTGTAGATCTTTTGCTTATAGTATCCTCTTATCAAACTAGGGATATAGTCTAGCTTATAGTAGTAGTAATAATAATAATAATAATAATAATGATAATAATAATAATAATAATAATAATAATAATAATAATAATAATAATAATAATAATAGTGATGATGATGACAATTTGTAAAGCAACAAAGGTTTTCTTAATAACCACTTCTGAGAAAGAAGACTTAGTCTCCATTGCTCACCATGAGCCTGCGCATATCTTTCAAGATCACTGCCTACCGTGCATCTCCCAAAAGCAGGGTGGCCTATTTCACAATGATGTCTATTTTAGGAGGGAAGCCATGTATCGCACGTGTTTCACACATGCTCGTACACTCTAATTGTATTTTATTGATTTCGTTTTTTCTTTTTGTATAAATTGATCTCCCCAGGGATTGATAGCAGAAGCTGTTTGAGCTTGCCTTTTTCATGCAGTAGCTGGTTTTAATTTTTGTGACATTCTTGCTCGTAAATAACTGTATACAAGCTCATTTCTGTAATAAAGTTTAGTGCATTCTTCTTGCCTCTCTGTTATTACCTATCTGCTCACTTGTACACAGTTGGGTGACAAGAAATAGTAAGAGGATTGATGTCCTACTAGTACAAAACCTAACTCCTTTATCAAGTGAGTTAGTAGAAGCTCTAAAAGAGATGGACAGAAGAGTTTTTTAAACTAGAAAAAGCGCAGGATAAGTTAGAATTGCGACTCTGACCTGAGCAATTAGAAAATTACTTAGAACAGGCAGATGCTACCCAATATAGAGATAGGCAAACTAGGCTGCCATATGTTAATAGACTAAAGGATATTTCGGTAGCAGGCAACAATAACAACGATCCTAAACGTTCTGCAAGTGCAGCAACCATTCATTTAAGGCTCCCTAATCTAAAATTACCAAGATTCTATGGTGAAATAACATAGTGGCAGAGCATCTGGAACCAGTTGCCAGTCATTAACAAGTTAACATATTTGTTGTCACTGTTAGATGGTTCTGCCAAGAATGTGATGCAAGGCTTGACACACACCAGTACCAGCTATAGAACAGTTGTTGATTCACTCTAGAAAAGATTTAGCAAGTCTGAATGCATTATTTCTGCACTTATCGAAGTTCTTATTCTTCTTCAAGTACCCACCAACTAAGGTAAGAACTATATTAACTAGCTTTCGAGACTTCAGGATGAAATCATAAAACATACAAAAAGATTTCATGCCCTTGGAATAACAGGCTTGCAGTGTGAAGTTCCTCTTACACCTATGATTGTGTCTAGGCTTCCAATGGAGCCATTGTTACTCTCGTCCAGACAATGATGTGGCCAAGAAAGTGATCTTGATTGGTTGTTAAACTTGCTTAGAATGGATGTAGGAGTGATAGAAAAAATTGAAATTTAGAGGAAAAATAACCTAGCTCCTGGTCCTCAAACTAGAAATGAGGAAAGAAAGAATGTTAATAGTAGAGAAGGCGGAGATAACTCATTTACAGCCTCTGTCTTACATGCAATTTCTCCAACAGTAGGTTTGAATTTTGTTTTTTGTAAGAAGGTAAAACATAAATCTGAAAGGTGTTTTAAGTTTTCAGCATTAGATGGACAGCAGAAATATGGATGTTTGTTTTGAATGTTTCAATAAGGTCCATATCTCTAAACGGTGTAAGGTAAGGTGTTCAAAGTGTCAAGTTGGTCACAATGTAGTAATGTGTGGCATTAATCTGAATATAGCCCCCTAAACAAAAGTAGAAAATGGTAATTACATGTCTCCTACTGCAGTTGGTATGATGTCAGACCATTACAACAATAAGGTAATAAGACTATTACAAACACCCAAGGCAAAGGTAAATAATAAGGAGGCTTTGTCACTGCTAAATTGTTGTTTGATAGTGGTTGTGATCTGTCAGAGGATAGTAGTAAATTTGTGGGAATCTCTAAACCTAAATGGGTTACTAGAAGTGACGCACCTTATACCATATTTGGTGGTCATGGTTCTGGTATGGATATGCAAAGTAATATCCAGGAACTAAACGTTTAAAGTAATGAGTAAAATCCTTCCAATATTTGCTGCAAGTGTTCCAAGAATATGCAACTGCTTAATTAGATCAGTAGTTCCAGCCCATATCTTTTCAGTAATTTAGATTTAGCAGAGGACTTTGACGTTATTTTCCCCTTAGAATTAGATATTCTTTTAGGGCTGGATTACTGCTGAAGCCCAAAGACGCTGTTGCCATGAATTGTGTGGTTGCGTTTTATCAGGAAATATTGGCAAATGCTTTAGTATTAGTAAGATTATAGGTTCATGTTCATTATCAGACTTAGTGTCTTTTTTCCCTGCTCTCAAGTGTATCAGGGGTATCTGATGCTGAAATGTAAATTTTTGGGTGAATTAGAAATTATTGGCATTATTAGTAAAGAATGTACTGCGGAAATCAAGGAAAATTTAGTTCAAGAATATGGGGATAAAATAAATTATGTGAATGGCATATACGAAGCCTAGTTACCTTGGAAAAATAACTATTAACGATTCATGGACAAGTAATGTAAACCAAGCAATGAAGAGGCTGAATGAGGTTTTGGTTAGATTTAATAAAGATGAGGGCTTAAAGGAAGAGTATAGAAAGGACTTGATGAAAACGAGTTCTTGGGGATAATTGAGGAGATTCCCTCTTAGGAGGTGGTGCCTAAGGGACTCATTTATTACATGCCTAACAGACCTGTACTTGAATCAAATAACATCGCTACAAAGAATTGTCTAGTTTATCGTGCCTCTGTCAATGGCCCCAATGGAATATTTGTTAATGATTGTATGTTGACAGTTCCTTCTGTAAACCAAAATTTGGTGGAGACATTAATTAGATTAAACGTTGGCCCTATGTGATCTTTGCTGATATTGTTCAAGTTTTTCTTTTTCGCATAGAAATTTTCATAGATTTTTATGCCAGTTAAAATAGAGTAAAGCATAAGAGATTCAATAGAGTTGTTTCTGGCAACACCTAGCCTTTTTTATTTTTTTTTTTATTTCAGCCCCTTTTTTTATTAAATGTTATCGTTTAATACCATTTAAGAAATTACTCTGAACGTGAAGTTGTTCAAGATATAAAATCTGATATGTATGTATGTAGACAGTTTGTTCAGTGGAGCTGTTACTGTAGAAGTACCACCTAATTTAAGACTGCATATGATATCATGGATGATGCCAATATGTCCCTGTAAAAGGTTTCATCCACTAGTGTTGTGATGGCTTAAAGTTTAATGATAAGATGCATGTTGCAATGATGAAATTAATATGGTCCTAGGTCTTATATTGTAAAATTATGATGATACTTTTTCTTATTGTGGTTTTCATCTGGGTGCTCATTTTTAAATATACAAAGAGAACTGTCTTTAGTCTAATAGCTAAGGTTTTTTCCCCCTTGTGGATTTGTCAGCCTGTTTATATAGTATACAAAAATCATTCAAGATATATGGAAATTGGGTGTTTCTTGGGATTATAAGTTGCCAGATCAATAAGAAAGCAAATTCAATGGATAGTACCAGATACTTTAGTTCATTGACTATAGGCAGATATTATTTTATTGATGTCCCTCGGAAGAGAATTGAATGGATTAAAACATGGGTGTACAGATGATTCTGAGAAGGGATTTAGTACATGTGTATACATAAGATTTTGTCCTGGAAATGATTGTCAATCTTCACCTGTTATGTCTAAAGCTAAAGTAACACCAATTAAGAAAATCGCCTTTCTTAAATTGTTGTTAATGAGAGCCTTATTGTATGCTAGATTGGTGAGATTTGTAGACACGGCTCTGAATGTTAAGATCAATCCTGAGATTGTATTTTGGACAGATTGAACTATAACTTTAGGATAGGTAAAGAGTAATTCAGTGATAAGGGATATATATGTTTAATAACAGAGTTAGATAAATTCAGCAATTGACACCTCCCAATCATTGGTATCACTGTAGTGTATCAAATAATCTGACTGTCTTGATGACAAGAGTGTTACTAGCAGAGAAACTAGTAGGAAATATCTTTTGATTAATGGTCCTAGCAACCTGTCGGATCCTACATTTAGTATTCAGGACAATGATAACTCTACTATTGTTAACGAGACTGTAGATTATGAATTTGAAGGCAACATAGCATGTTTAAGTATCCACAGCATCTCCATATTTGATGTTGAAAAATACATTTACCTTAATAAGTCAATAATAATTGCTGGGTATGCTCAGAGGCATATAAGCAATTGTAAATAAAAAAAAAAAAGTTAGGATCTGGTGTGAATAGTGGAGCTTTTACTACTGAAGAATTAGATAAGGCTAAAGCAAGGCCAATTTTTTTAGGGCAAAGAGAAGCTTTCCCCAGTGAAACCTAGGCTTTTTCTGATCAAAGTTCTATTCATAAAGATTCTAGACGAAGAAAACTGGATCCATTTATTGATGATAAAGGTAGGTATTGTGAGAATAAAGGGTAGACTTCAGTTTTCTGACCTGATATGCGTCAAAACACAAAGTCAATTTTCCTAAAGGACTATTCTCCAAGCTCTTACTACAGTTTAAACACTGGTTTCTAAAATTTGGTGGTGTAAACAGCATAGTTCTATAATTAAAAACTAGTTTTTATGTAACCAGTGTGAGATGAATGGCTAAGAGTGTTGGAAAGAATGTTTTAGATTAATACTAGGTAGGCAGTTAATTCTAATAGTCAGGCCTTCTCCATCATGAGGCTCAATACTACGCAGTACTCTAGAAGTTTCATTCCAGCTGTTACCAAGTTGTGGAATGATCTTCCTAATCGGGTAGTTGAATCAGTAAAACTTCAAAAGTTCAAAGTTGGAGCAAATGCTTTGTTTTGTTGACCAGGCGGACATGAGTCTTTTTATAGTTTATATATGGTATATCTGTTTTTGACGTTAATAGTTTATATATGACATGTCTGTTTTGACGTTGTTACTTTTTTAGAATGATTTATTGTCAATTTATTCACTTCATTTATTTATTTCCTTATTTCCTTTCCTCACTGAGCTATTTTTCCCTATTGGAGCCCCTGGGCTTATAGCATCTTGCTTATCCAACTAGGGTTGTAGCTTGGATGGTAATAATAATAATAATAATGTTGTCAGCACGATAGACATCCTTGAAGTCAACTTGCTGTCCCATTGCTTGATCTGAAGGTTACTCCAGCACCCCCTTTACAGTTACAAATATAGATTTGGTAGGGCCAGTATTTAATGCTGCTTATTCAGGGAAGGAATTATATATATATATATATATATATATATATATATATATATATATATATATATATATATATATATATATATATATATATATATATATATATATATATATATATATACTTTCTAACTGTGCTGTAGTTAAAGCGTAGCATCAGGGATTTACAGAGAGTAGGTCATTTGTTGATTGTATTTAGGCTATATGAGGATTTGTTGCTGGTTGACATATTCTGAGTGTAACTTGTTCTCATAATGCCAAAACCTCTGTTGCAGTCTCCTGGGAAGTACAGATGGTATTTGGACAATTAGCATCTTAATGAAGGTTTAACGTACCTAGGTCACCATGGTGTAGAGGATGGTTTGAGAGACATGTGGAATCAGTTAAGATAATTTTGAAAAAACTTTGGGAATTAGATATGTAAGTAGTAACTAATTAGGGACTACTCTTACAGAAATTGAATCCTGTATAAAATAGGTCCCTGAACGTTGCAAGTGATGAGTCGGACTTTGGCCATTATCTTACACCTCATGTTATTCTTAAAAGGAATATACCTTCTAAACCCCATGTCGATATTGAACCAAATGTTCTAATTCCAAAGGATCTACTGGATAGAGGGGTGATTGGAAATAAAAGGCTTGAATGTATCTGGAATATTTGAAGGAAAGATTCCATAGCAAATCTACTTACTCTATTGAAACAGTTTAACCAAAAAGTTAAAATGTATGATAGCGGCACAGTACTAGTTAAAGAAGATAATATGACCAGATTATAGTGGTCTATTGGAGTGATTGTAAATGTAGCCTATAACCTGGTGGGGATCGGATGATTCGCAGTGTTTATGTTAAAACTGAAAATGGTGCTATTAATAGATCAATACAAAGAATTCATGATTTGGAGGTTAATGCTCACTTAAGCACTGTTTTAGAGAATTTTTCTGTGCAAGTCACTGAACATGAAAATGACAATTCTAAAATGAGTATTGGTGTAATAGATGATGAGACATCTAAGCAGACTGTTAATCAAAATGTTAATGGCAACATATATTCTAAGAAGAGTTGCTGGATTACAAGAGCTCATAAATTAGATTTATCAATGACTTGTTTGAATATTTTGGGTTGTTTTCTCTATCTTCAGTTGATGGTAGAGTATGTTATAACTTATAATTATTCTTTCTATGTTAGGGTGGGTTGTCCAAATAAGTATTCAGATACCCACTCCTATGCGTTGAATGTGTGAAGCTTATTTAAGATAAGTGCCTTCGCCCTAATGGTCGAGAGAATATCAAATATTTATTTTAGTGATACCTTTTGTAATCACTGATAGCCATTTTATTTCAGTAGTCTAAGTCATTGCTGCTCCAAAATTATTTCACACAGAATTTCTTGCTTATTTCATAATTGTATTTCGTTACTTAATATTTAATTAATTACTGATAGTTTAGAGAAATTATAAGTCCACTATTTTTACTTTATTAAAAATCAGTGAACTTTATTTTCTCTGATGATTTAATTGTTGTTATGTTTGTGGAGCCTGTGGATTTCAAGAGGAAAATAAAAAAAAGTAGAATGAGCCGCGTGTAATTTCAAACCCCAAGAAAGTTACTGCCTATTTAGTGATTCATAGAGATGTCCCCAAAGACAGTACCTTACGCAGTATTTGGTCTTTATTTTTGTGTTTTAAACAATATCCTTTTCTGAACATCATAAACTGATATAAAAAGTATACAGTAATAATACTCTTCCGGAGCTTTGTATGCTCGAAATTTAGATAAAGCTTATGCATTACCCATCTTTGATGCAGGGTGCTATTCTATTTCATAGTGGTGGGCGGCTATGTAATGGCTTAAATTTGTAGTATTGCTGTTACTTACTTATGTAACCTTGCAGTTGGACCAAACTTTGACAATAAAAGTTTATGGTTTTTAACTAAAGCGAAGTTTTTCCTACCATAAAGATACATATAAACTTTTTTAGCACCATACCATCATCATCATCATCCCGTATGTCTATTGACACAAAGGGCCTCAGGTAGATTTCGCCCTTAACCTCTATCTTAAGCTTTTTAATTAATAGTTCTCCATTCATCAACTCTAATTTCACACTTCCTAGTCGTCAGCCATGTAGGCCCTTGCTTCCAACTCTTCTAGTGCTTTTTGTGCTTTGTGGACCTCAGTTGAAAGCTTGGTGAACTAATCTCTCTCCACGAGTGCGAAGAACATGCCCAAACCATCTCCACCTACTCTCCTATAGTTTCATTTCTTATCCTGTCTATACCATTTAACTCCCAATATTCTTCTGAGAGGTTTGATCTCAAACCTACAAAATCTGTTGCATATTGTTTCATTGTCATTCCACGACTCATGTCCATACAGTACCCCAGGCCCCAATAGACTGATATATAGTTTGATTTGTATATGTAATTTCAGGCGATTTGATTTCCAAACTTTAGTTAATTGTGCTATTAACCGATTTTCTCCTTTTCAATCTTTCATTAACCCTGTATTAAGGATCATAGTTCCTAATTATTTATATGATTCTACCTCATTAACCCTTTCTCCTTCCAATGATATTTCATCGTCCATTCCATATTCTGTTCTCATCATCTTTGTCTTTCTTCTATTTCTCTTCAGCCCCACCTCATGTGATATTTTATGCATTCTGTTAAGTAAGCATTGCAAGTCCTTTGACACTTTGCTAATAAGGACATAGTCAGCAGCATACTGTAAGTCTGATAATTTCCTGTTACCAATCCAGTCCAATCCATTCCCACCATCTTCAACTGTACTACACATTACAAAATCCATGAGGAGGATAAAAAAGAAAAAATAGGTGACACCACATTCCCTTGGAGTATACCACTGTTCACTGGGAATTCCTATGGTAGGACTCCATTAACATCAACTTTACTCCTGCTATGCTCATGAACACACTTAATGCTAAATCTTCTTTTTCTATTATATAGTAATTCCTTTCTGACTTGTTCAATACTCTAGAATCCGATGCAATTATTTTTCGTCTACCATCAGATAATAATTAAGATAATATTACCTCTATTCTATGTTTGATGTTCCACATAATAATTCAACTGGTATATCCATTTGATAATGTACAAAAAATTTAGGTGATGTTATTTCCTCTTTGATTCTTTCAAATGATTTCTGACAATATTTTGTCCAATTTCACTTCACACCCTTATTCAACAAGTTATACAATGGATGTGCAAAGTAGATAAATTCTAAATGAAATTTCCATGAAATGTTACTAAACCTGGAAATGATTGTAATTCCAACCTGAATAAGGTTACACTACTGAACTGTACAAAAATCAACTTCCTAAATTAAGTTTATTTAAACGAGTTCCTGTGTTATTCTTGGTAAGTGCAGTTTTGATAGTTCATGCAAAAAACATCCTACTTTGTTATGCAATTCATGTCTCTTCATGCAAATCTAACTATTCCTTAAGGTAATTATTTGCCTTATCACCATACTGTCTACTTGTAGTATTTTCACCCCTACGTTATTTCAGCACACACACAAAAAAAATGGGGATATATTTGACGATGTCTTCTTTCGTGGCATCAAATATGATTCTAGTTTACTGTGTCTTGCGTTCCTTTCGTTGGCTTGCTTTCCTCTGGTGAGCTTCCATTCGTCTGGTATTTTCTTTAGGGTGCGTTCTTCCTTAGCGTCCCTTTTTATTACTCTATGTTGTCTATTTTTACAGTAGCAGCTCACTCACCTGAAACATATCAGCATTTGTTAGTGTTGTGTTTAACCAAGCTTCTCCACCCCTGTTGATTACTGCATGATGTTCAAAATTAAAGTAGCAGCTTACTCACCTGATATATATCAGTGTTTGATAGTTTGTTTATTTCTAAGATACATTACTGTAATTTTTGTCAGCATGCTTAATAAGACTTCAGCTCTGACCCGTGACTGACATGTAAACGCACTACTTGTGTACAAAATACAAAAAAAACTGTTGAGCATCACTCTAAAGATTCTAATCTCTTACTGTATAAAAGTAAGAAGAATCACAACTTATCTTTGGGGTATCTCGTACAGGATCTAATACTTTATAACATATGCTACAGCCCTTATAACTAATGTTAAAACGTTTTATCAATAGGATATGTAGCACAATACTTCCAATACACAACGCTTATGGTATTACAGTATAAATTACATGTAATTCTTGCAGACTTTAGGAATCTCCTCTATTTTTAAATGAATTGTCAGTTCATCCTTTGCTGCTTTGCGTCTTTTCATGCCTTGTAATGCTATCTTTACTTCTCTTACTGTTACGTTTGGTACCGGCTAAAGTGTTTCTTTCTTATTGATGAATTTATTTCTTATAACCTTTTTAATAGTATTATAGAGAATTCATTTGCAATTTTAATCAGTCCATCTCTATTGTTGATAACATTTCCACTTTTCTCCGTTAATAGTAAACATCTGTTGTCACCCCGTTCCAGGTCTTCTTTTCATCAATTTGGTATTTCCTCAATATTTTATCTGATTGTGTTTACGAATATCCTGAGATTTTAGTTTGTTTATTGTTTTGCATAATTCTGTTACCTCTATTTCATATATCTTGGATTTTACCTCATTCCCAAAATTTTATTTAGTAGGTTTCTTGTATTTTCTGACATTTTCCTTTGATCTTGTTTGGGGACTTTTCCATCTATCTCTTGTGAAGATTTAATACAATTATTGTTATATTACTGCTCACTTTTTCTTTATTTGCTTCCATTTCATTATGTAATTAGGAATAACTGTTTAGTATTGCTAAACAAAACTCATCTGATTTTTTTCTTATTAAAGGAGTGTTTATTTCCTTCAATGAATTTCATTTTTCAGTCTCTCCCTCTAGATCTTACAAAAAATAATTCCTACCATTCTATGATTGCTCAACTTTAACTTGTTTAACACTGTTACATATTTAATTGGATTGACTTTTCACTTTGAACAAAATCTATTTATTTTTTTTCCTTCATTAGGGGTTCTGCATGTTCATTATATATATTCCATTTAGTAAACGAAGGTTTTGCCCTATGGTAGGGGTGTAAGAATACTACTACCATATATCCTACATGTCGTAGAAGGGTACTAAAAGGACAATTTCTGCCTTATAGTCTTGCTTTTTAGCAAAAGACTAATCCCACTGCCAATAACTGTGGAAACAACTACCTTGCAGTTGGACTATCTAGTCAAAAGCTAGGCCCACTGTCAATAACTCTGGTTGATGACTGCAAAGGCATGCGATTGTAAAAACCCTCTGCCAAATCATGAACCATGCCTGATACTATTACAAATGTGGATGTGGCTATGGGATCCCCTGTAAGCAACGCACGTCACAACCCCTCTACTGGCATGGTAAATGGACGAAGTGTACCTAAGGGTTCATGACTGTGGCCAAAGAAGTTAGTGAGAGAATGGAAAATCAGAGAGGGTACTTAGAATTTTGGTTCACTAATTGGAAAGTTGCGAGAGATAGTAGATGTAATGGAGAGAAGGAAGGTAGAGGTCATGTGTCTGCAGGACACTAGGTGGAAAAGGAATGGACCTAGAGATATAGGAAAGGGTATAAACTCTAATACAGTGCGTAAAGAGAGGGGAGAAATGGAGTTGGGGTTATAATAAGTAATATTTGGGAAGAAGAAGGGGTAGAAGTAAAGAGAATAAAAATTATATTCTTTAAAAGATACAAATGATAATAGGAGGTCAGAAAATAAATATAATTGCAGCACATGCCCCCCAGATGGGTTGTCAAGAACAAGGAAAATAACTTTTAGACAGGAGTTTGAGGCTGCTATTAGATCAGTGAAAAGAGAAAAGAAGGTAATCCTAGGAGCATATTTGAATGGCCGAATGGGTAAGAAAAGGGATGGATATGAGGAGGTACATGGAGGCCATGAGTTTGCAATTAGAAATGAGGATGGAGAATTAGTATTAGAGATGGCTCAGAGTTTTGAATTGGTATCTATGAACACCTGGTTTCATAAGTTTGATAACCATCTGATATCCTATGAAAGTGTAAAATCGGAAAGCCAAATAGATTACTTATCGGTTAGAGAAGCGGACAAGAAAAATATGATGAAGTGTAAAGTGAAAATGGGGAAAGTTTGTCTTAAGCAACAGAGACTGGAAGTGATAGATTTTCAAATGAGAGGTAGAAAACCCCAGAAGAGAAAAAAAAATCTAGAATGAAGGTTAGGGACCTTGAAGAAGAAAAATATGAGCAATATTAGAGGATTGTGAGAGAGAGACGAGGGAAAATTTTGGACTCGGAGATTAGACATAGTAACAGGGTGAAAATATTTGGTTGGATATGAAAGAAATATATATAGTGCTAACGGAGGAATTAGTGGAAACAACCATAGGATGTGGTGTGCCGAGAGGAGAAAAGTGGGGGTGGAACAGAGGTGAAAGAATCAGCTAAAGGAAAATCAAAAGCATTATTGGACTGAAAAGTAAAACACACACAGGTAACAGAGAAACAGTGCAGATAAGAGGAAACAGATTGTAGGATGAAGATAGGTATAGCTATTAGAATAACAGTAGAGCAGTTAAATGTAAGGCTAGGAACAAAGGAAAGAGAAAAGGATAACTATATGATTTTAAACTTGAGGTATAGGCAAAGACAGGATTTGGGGCAACTGGTGGTCATCAGGGATAGAGATGGGCCTATATTGAATAGGGATGATAACATTAAGAGGAGATGCCGATAATATTATGAGTAACTATTGAATACTGAAAATCAGGAAGAGGAGCTGGGAGAACCACAAAGGGTGGAGGGGTTAGTGATGGAGATACAGAGTACAAAAGTGAAGTGGGAATTGAGTAGAATGAAGAATGGTAAAGCACCAGGCCCATCAGAGTTTCTAATTGAAAGGGTCAAGATACTAGTGACAGAGGGGGAAAAATGGATGGTGGATTTATTGGGAGCGGTATAGGAAGAGGTAATAATGTCTAGAGTCTGGGATGAGAGTCTAATATTTAAGCTGAAAGGTGACATCATGTAATGCAGTAACTACAGGGGAATTATATTAACAGAGCATGGTTTGACAATCTTAGAGAGGGTACTATATGAGAGATTGAGAGATTGTAAAGATTGGGGAACAGCGAAATGGATTCATGAAGGGGAGATGAACTGTGGATGCTATCTTTATAGTAAGGCAGTGATAGGAAAAGAGACTAGAGGGAGGGAAACCAGAAGCTCTTCTATGCTTTTGAAGATTTAGAGAAGGCTTATGACAGAATACCAAGAGAAGTTGCTTGAGGAAAAGGATCTTCCCAGAGAAGTTTGTCAGAAAGGTACAAACGTGATAAGAGCTGTTGTAGGAGCAGAAACCTTTGAAGATAGTGTTGGATTACATTAGGGGGGGTCAGCATTAAGCCCGTTTCTATTTGTGTTGGTCTTGGATGTGTTAAGTGAAGGGATCAGAAATGAAAAGATATGGCAGTTGCTTTATGGAAATGATTTGGTGATTACTGCTGAAAATGAGGAAGAATTACAGAGAGGGATGGTAGAGTGCCAGGAGACTTTGGAAATGGGTTGTCTGAGCTTGAATGTGGATAAGACTGAAGCCATGGTTAGTAACAGAGAAGGTAGCGACGGGATAGACATACATGAAAGTAGAGGAGCAGTTATTAAACAGGTAGAACCGTTTAGATACATGAGATCTACAATAAAACAGGAGGGAGGGTATCAGGAAGAAATTCAGAATAGGATAAAAGCAGCATGGGGAAAGTAGAGAGAGGTAGCAGGAGTGGTATGTGATAGGAAAATGCCAATCAAGGTAAAAGTAAAGATCTATAGTACAGTTATAAGACCATTGCTTATGTATGGATCAGAAATTTGGACTTTAAGACGAAAAGAGGAATCAGAGCTTGAGAGAACAGAAATGAGAATGCAAAGGAGGATTATGTGCATAACACTGTTCGAAAGATTGAAGAATGATAAATTAAGAATAAAAGGTGCACTGAAGATTACTGAGATAATAAAAGTGTTACGACTGAGATTGTGTGGGAATGTGTTAAGGACTGATGGTATGGAGGGAGTGAAAAGGGCTTGGGAGGAACCTGTAAGGGGGAGAAGATCAATCGGGAGACAGAGAATTAGATGGCGAGAAAGGTGAAGGATGATTTAGAGAGAAGAGGTTTGGTGGAAGATGATGCCTTTGATCAAAGGCATTGGAGAGGGCGCATCAGACAAGCGTCCCTTTAACGTAGGGATAATGATGGGGAAGAAGTGCTCAGGATTTTAAGATTTATTTTCAGCAAATTCTACAAGCATATCTACTCTGTCATTCCTTGTATCTACTCCAAAATTACCTACTGCTGATTTTCCTCTTTTTTTCTTTTTTCTTTACCTAATTTAGCATTGAAATCATTCAAAACAAATGTAAATTGATTCCTATACTTTATTTATATATATTTCGAGGTCTTCATAAAAAGTTTCTACTTCTTCCTCTGTATGGTATGTTGTTGATGTATACGTTTGAATGACCTTCTATTTATACTTCTTATTGAGTTTGATAAGAAATTCTACCATAAGATATTTAGTGCTACAAAATTGCCCTCTATTAACCACGTTCACCTGTTCTTCTAATTTCACACAATCTTATCATATCCAAATTTATTTATTTCAACTCTTTTAGTAACACTCAAAATGTTTTTCCCTATATAGGTTTTTGATGTTGTATGTTGTAAGGTTCAGTTTCTAAAGGTGCCTTGTTCTAGTCCAGAGATTTTAAGCACCCCCTGCAATCCAATGTAGCTGCCACTAAGGACAGTTATCCGAGACCGGGCTGTGATGTACATGTCTGGGTAAGATCAGTTTTCATCACCATGTTGGCCACTGCAGATATATGTGTATATATAAACACTCACACACACACACACATACACACACACACACACACACACACACATATATATATATATATATATATATATATATATATATATATATATATATATATATATATATATATATATATATATATATATATTTATATATATATATATATATATATATATATAAACATATATATATATATATATATATATATATATATATATATATATATATATATATATATATATAAAGAGAGAGAGAGAGAGAGAGAGAGAGAGAGAGAGAGAGAGAGAGAGAGAGAGAGAGAGAGAGAGAAGAAGAAGAAGAAGAAGAAGAACTTGATGGTATACATTACATTCATACCTTTTGTTTCGTGTTACCGATTCATTTACAAAAGACACCTGTGAATTTAAGGGCATGCGTTTAGGACAAATGACCATGCCCTCAATTTTGGGGTCCCCTAATAATAAGAAACCATCGCAAAAGTTAAAATAAAAATTACCATGAATCCAAAAGTGTACCAAGTAAATTTTTTCAACACATTCTCTATGAGTGCAAAAAAGTAATGCTTCTCTAGGCTGCCCTTCATCTCTGTGATACAACAGTTGGCTTACAGCCCCACCAACCAACCTGCTTTACTAAAAAAAAATTCCCAAAAGATACTTTTATTCATGAATCTGCTTGCATATTTAATACTCGTTAATTCATCTGGTTGTCTGAAAGTCTGGTGCCCTTAAATTTTGGGGACTTACATTTTCTTTCATTATATCATTAACAAAGGTTAGTGTAGAACAAAAAATTTCCATAAAACTGGGTACTGAAAGGGATCAAAGGACCCCGGTCAAGTCCAAAATCTATATATTATAAACGTAAGCTTCAAAATTTGAAACACTCTAAAGAACATGGCTATGCTAATTAGGAAAAACAGGGGCCTATCATCTTTGGAAGAGAAGTAGGTTAGATTTGATTTGGAATAACTATACAAACCTTTGAACTTTTGCTCAGAGTTTATGCTTCAACTGAAAAAAAATTTAAAATTTAACCATAAAAGAAAAATTTTCTGATACAACCCGAGAATATAGGTGATATATTTCCCTTAAATCTGCAATTTTTGGTGTAGATGCAGCAGTTTCTCCTTTACTTAAACCAGATGGCTCTGTCACTCACTGTCCAATGGAAAAGAAATCCTTGTGGATGATGTGTTTGATAGTAAGCAGAGTAATGAGGAACTTAATCTTCCTCATTATCCTGAGACTAGAATAACTAGTTTAGCTTTTCGATCCTATGAAATTAAAGCTCCCTTGGTCGACCTTGATGCTTATGGAAGTGTAGACCAAAATGGTATTTTTCCTTTTTTTCTCTCTCTCTTTTTTTTTTTTTTTACAAAGACTTTAGATTTCTTAGCTCCAAAGTTATCTGTTATTTTGAGTAAGTTAGCAAGAAGAGGAGATATCAGCACGTGTTGGAGAATTTGCAATGTTACTTTATAATATAAACTTGTTTGCGGTTACTCAATTCCAACTGATTACCGCCCAATTTCCATAACTCCCACATTAGCTAAAGTTTTTATTTTCTTTTGGCATAAAGTCTACATAGGATTAGTGAAGGTTATCTTCTGTTCCCTAGTTTAAATCTGTATTACAATATCCAATTCTGTACAGAAATCCCTTGATTGTGGTCAGGAAGTTTGTAAGATAGGCCTTGATTTTAGTGCTTCCTTAGACTGTGTTAATCATGAGGCCCTTGTTTTCCAACTCATACATTTTGGAGTTGATGGGCCTTTTCTTGCCATAATTTTTAATTTTTCAAATAAAAGATTACAACGTGTTGTTGTTTATTGAATGTGATATTTGATGCTCCTCAG
This sequence comes from Palaemon carinicauda, assembly GCF_036898095.1. NCBI lineage: Eukaryota > Metazoa > Arthropoda > Malacostraca > Decapoda > Palaemonidae > Palaemon > Palaemon carinicauda. The sequence goes on from NC_090741.1 coordinate 122,617,728, forward strand.
GGTAGTGATCTTGGCCCATTACTTTCCATAATATATACATATGAAATGTGGTTTGGCCTAGAAAACAAGCTCGTTGCATTTGCAGAGGATGCTCCTACCGAGTATTACTATCACACTGCTACTATGGGCTTTAAGTAAAGGGTCGCACTCTATTTCTTTACATTTTTCTGCTATTCCAGAAAACTTTACTGTTTTGGAATCCAGGCTAGAGCCTCTTAAGTGGTGTGTACCAAACTGCAAGGAGAGTTGCCGAAATGGACCGAAAGTATGTGTTTTCCTTTC
>NC_090741.1:122623009-122628009 GCF_036898095.1 Palaemon carinicauda
TTGCACAAGATGGGACATATGGGGATAAGGAAGATGATCGAGAAGATTATGAAACACTTGTTTTGGCCTGGGTTGCAGAAGGACATAAGCAATTTTAGCCATGCATGTCAGATATGCCAGATGGCTGGAAAGCCAAATCAGTACATTAAGAAAGCTCCATTATAACCAATAGAAGTGTGAGGAGAACCCTTCAGCAAGGTAATAATGAACATTTTGAGACCTTTATCAAGAACGAAATAAGGTCAAAAATATATGTTAACCTTGATATGTCCAGTGACGAGATGCCCAGAAGCCATACATGTTACTAGAATTTTTTACTAAGTTTGATATTCCGGAAATCATTCAAATTGACCGAGGAAGGAATTTCACGTCAAAACTGTTTCAGTACGTAATGAAACTGCAGGATATGAAACAACATCAAGTGCTTATCATCTGGAAACTAAAGATGCATTAGAGAGGTTTCATCAAACTTTCAAAAGTATGTTACCAAAGTTCCGCAACAAAATGGGGAATAAATGGGATATCATACTACCGTTGAAGTTATTTGAGGTACGTAATGCTTATAAAAAAAGTATGGGATATAGCCCAAATGAAATGGTATTTGGACGAGAAGTACAAGAACCAATTAAAATGTTAGCAGAAAAATGGATCAAACAAGAGGAAACGGATGGAGAATATGTCAAGAATTTGAAGAAAAGGATCAGCGAGATGAGATTTTAATTAGAAAACCTTGAAAGGAGTCATGAAACGATGAAGAGAAGGTTCGATATGAAAAGTAAGGGCGGACAGTTTTTGGTAAGACAACATGTATTGGTTTTCTTGCCGATAAAGAGATTCCCTCTCACCAACAAGTTCCAACGACCATTCAAAATTTTGGAAAAGACCAGTGACATGATGTGAGCCAGTTTTGCCGTGCATGTCACGTATGTCAGATGGCTGGAAAGCCAAACGAGTAAATTAAGAAAGCTCCCTTATACCTGATATAAGTGCGAGGAGAACCCTTCAGCAAGGTAACGATTGACATTGTGAGACCATTACCAAGGATGAAAAAAGGTCGCAAATATATGTTAACCTTGATATCTCTCGTGATGAGATACCCAGAAGCCATACATGTCAGGAACATCAATGCCAAGATAATTGCCAAGAAGTTACTAGACTTTTTTGCTTAGTTGTGTTTTCTGGAAATCGTTCAAAGTGACCGAGGAACGACTTTCTCGTCAAAACTGCTTCAGAACACGATGAAACTGTGGATTTGAAATAACAACTACCAAATGGTTATCATTCGAAGACCCGAGGTGCATATGTGAAGTTTAATCAAACTTTGAAAAGTATGTTACAAAGCTCTGCAACAAACTGGGGAATGAATAGGATATCGGACTACTGTTGATGTTATTTGAGGTACGTAATGCTTATCAAGAAAGCATGGGATATAGCCCAAATGAAATGGTATTTGGACGAGAAGTGTGAGAAGTGATTAAAATGCTAGCAGAAAAATGGAAGGATCTAGAGGAAACGGAAAGAGAATATGTCAAGAATTTGTGGAAAAAGATCAGCGAGATAAGGAAATTTTCCATAAAAAACCTTGAAAAGAGTCATGAAAAAATAAAGAAAAGGTTCAATGTGAAAAATAAGGGCAGGCAGTTTTCGGTATGACAACATGCATTGCTTTTCTTGCCAATAAGAATATTCCCACTCACCAACAAGTTTCAACGATCATTCAAGATTTCAGAGAAGATCAGTGACCTGACCTACATTTTCGAAATCCAAGAATGAAGGAAAAGTCAAAGAAAATACACATTAACCTACTGAAACCCTACTTTGGCAAAAAAGAGACCAAATCTTCACAGGTGTGTATGGCACAAGCCATGCCATCCACGGAATACGACAATGGATTTGAGGTAGGGTTGGTAAGCAAAGTGAATAATTTGTCTATCATTTGGAGCTTTGGAGAGAAATTAACTCATTTGAACATTGAGAAACAAGATGAATAAGGCAGATTAATTAGAAGTTTCCCTGAAATAGTCTCGGAGGTCCCAAAACAAACCAACCTGATGAAGCATGAGATACAAAACCATGGAGAGACCCTTTAAATAAACCAGCTCATCGACTGTCACTATATCACCGAGAAGTCATGAGGAAAGAAGTGGACTATTTGTTGCAAAATGTTTAGTCAAACAAAGTTTTAGCCCTTGCAGTTATCCATGCTTGCTCTTGAAAAAACCGGACCTATCTTTCAGGATGTGTACGGACTACAGAAAGTTAAATTTGATCGGTGAGGCTGATAATTATCATTTGTCTCCAAGAATCACTTGTTAAAAGGCTATTATCAAATTCCTTTGGACGACAACACAAAATTGTTATCAGCCTTTATAACCCCAATTGAGTTCTATCAATACACAGTCATGCCAGTTGGTCTAATGAACACCCCCGCTACTGTTCAATGAGTGATGAATAACCTTCTAGGATTGTAAAAAAAGAGTAGGGATATATCTCGATAATATTGCAGTAAATTCACTGAGATGGGAAGACCCTCACCGAATCCTGAAGAAGTTATTTCAAGAGCTGTGAGGAGCACACATGAAGATTAACCTACAGAGGAGCGAATTTAGAAAGGGAACAGTTCGGTAATGGGATTATAAGTAGGAAGAGGACTAATCGCCCTGGTAGTCACTAACGTCAAAGGGATAAGGAAAGCTTCACTCCTCACAACGAGGAACCAATTACAACGTTTTTTAGGGATTGCAGGATTTTACCAACGTTTATTCCAGATCTTTTCGGCTGTAATTGCTCCATTAACGGATTTGACTAGCCCTAAGAAAAAAAAATTGTGTTGACCAGCAAGTGCCAGGGATCCTTTGACAGGATAAAGGCTGTATTAACTTCAAAACCGATACTGCGAGCACCTTATTTAAACAAGAAATTCCTTATCCAAGAGGATGCGTCGGATAATGGGATTGAAACTGTCTTATTGCAAGAGGCCAAGGAAGGAATTCTTCACCCTGTTTTTTTTTGTCGTCAAAGCTAAGGAAGCAGCAACGATCCTACTCGACATTTGAAAAGGAACTACTAGCGTTAGTCACAACGATAAGAAAGAATGAGATTACATTGTATTTGGATCATAATCTTTTAAATTTTGCTAATAAGATGAAAAATTATAATCAAAGGTTTACTAGATGGTCGTTCTGTTTGCAACCTTATTGTATTAATGTAAAGCATTTATCAGGTAAAGATAACGTAGTTGCAGATTATTTATCTTGTCCGAATCAATGGATTCAGGTCTGGAATAAATAATATTTTTTTGGGGGGGAGCATTCCTACGAAGCTGGTCTAGTGTATAGTAAATAATTTATTCATGTATTATATTTATGTATTTCATATGTGTTTCAAGAGGTGGATAGCCAGCTCTTAAGATGAGTTCCTCTCATGTAGGTATAACTTTGTTATGTAAATTACGTAAGACTTTCGTCGTTAATTTCATTGTATTTTTCATTCAAGTCATTATATTTAAATTTATGTTATTTTTAATAATCAGGTTTTTATTTTGCGTATTTTATGTTATGAAGTCTTGCGTAATTTGTTTACGAGTGTTATATAACCCTATGAGGTATAAACAAGGGGTTATGTAAATCTTTTCTTATATTTTTATGAGGCATTGCATCATGTTTGTGAGAAAAATGTAATTCTATATTTGCCACATATTTTGGAAGGTTCTCGAAAGCCCCAGTGTTAGATTTTCTCTTTTTTTCATTTCCGAGAATGGTAGGTGGGCTGAGATAGCTCAGAGAGAGAGGGTTGTCGCGCTGGTGCGTAGGTAGCATCTGATAAAGATAGTTGGTAAGTCTGGCGTCGCTAAGCCAACCCCCAAGGTTCCAGATCTCTGACCTAATAATATCTAAAAGTAACTAAGTCATAAATATGTGCCCCTGGGGATGCATAGCAGCAGAAGAGAAACAAACTGTCCTGTGAACACGCCAAAGTACATCCTTCTCTCTGAAGTGCCTCGGGAGTGTTCTCTCCAAAGTGATTTTGTGCCTAACATATATTGTATGTAGTGTGTTACAATATTGCTGCAGCTTTGCTTGAAATTTTAGATTTATTGTGTTGCGGTGGGTGCTTGTATTGTATAAGTCTTTGTAACTGGGCCAGGGGGATTCATGTACAATTGTGAGGTATTTTTGCATCCTTTTTAACTTCGAATGAGCTGAATTCATAAATTTATCAGTTGTTTTATGTAATTTCTATAATAGTTTAAGCATTAGAATGTTAAAAGTTATCTATTTTCATTAATTATCAAGCTCAAGTTTGTGTAAAATTTAATTTCCATTGAAACATGTCACTGTATCAATTTCTTTTTTGTCTCAATCTAAGTTTTGTCCAGACTTGATATTTCGAGTGATTTATTTTTTTTTTTCATGAAAATTTTCGCAAAGTGTTGAAATTTTTATGGAATATTATTATGTATTATTTCAAAAATAAATAAATAAGCTAAGTTAGATTAAAATTTCCGTAGTTACGGTATGTTATCGCAGTCACCATCTCTACCTCCTCGCGATCGTGTCTCCTCGTGCGTGTGTGTATGTTTGAGCATTCGCACACGGGTGTGTTTGTATCAATATTTGTTTTAGGTAATAAAGGAATTCAGATTCGCTGATATTGTTTTTTAGTTACATTTAACTGTCTTTCAACTTGTTAAAGCTGTTAAAAATCGTATGTACACAACACATTTTTGTTTAATCTCTTATTTGTGTTTAATCTCTCTCTCTCTTTCTCTCTCTCTCTCTCTCTCTCTCTCTCTCTCTCTCTCTCTCTCTCTCTCTCTCTCAGAAAAAAATAGACGTCTCTAACACTAACATCTAAGAAGAACAAGGGAGAGAGAGAGAGAGAGAGAGAGAGAGAGAGAGAGAGAGAGAGAGAGAGAGAGAGAGAGAGAGAGTATTTATTTAAAGAACATGTTAACACCATGTCTACCTTCTCGCCGATCGTCCGTCTCCTCCTGGCGT
>NC_090741.1:122643009-122648009 GCF_036898095.1 Palaemon carinicauda
AAACTATGACAGGCATGTATTTCATAGTAAGTAGGAGCTGATTGAGACGCACAGGTAATAAAATAGAAATTTTATTTCACAAATGCAGAAATTAAATGAATTGCAGCAATAAGTAAAGTTCATTTACAGTAATTATAATGTACATAGTAATAAAGACTTGCTCTTGAATATGAAAAGGAATTTCAAATTTATTAGTAGGCACTCGTTCTCGAGGAACGTTAGTCTTTGATTAAAACACATCATGCTCAGGGCATGCGGCACTTGTGTGACAACTATGACATTTCACCTGGGATAAGAACAGTTATAAAAGCACTAAGTGTTTTCGACATCACTATGTATCGCTCGAGGGTCAACATAGGCACCCGAAGAGTTAGAGTCCCAAGTAACTCACTGTTCTATGCAGAGTTAGGTGCAGGTTTCATAACACTACCTGCGGCTACCACAAAATGTTTGACTTTGTGCACTTGTTTCGCATAATGTTTAAAGAAAACGCGCGAGGACTTCCAGCCTGTGAAGCTTTTAAGGCTTTCAAAGTCCATACTCTGAAAGAAATTCAGAGATGATGCAATTTTCCTAGGATCATGACCGGCGGGTGTACTGTCAGGATCCGCTCTGCGAATGAAGTAGGTGATTTTCGCTCTTAATTGTTTCAGTGACAGGTCGCTGCCCGATGTTTCTCCTTTGAAGAGTTGGCCTCCACCAAAGTTCGAAGTTCTGCGAAGATAGACCTTGAGGCTCTCTACTGGGCATAAAGAGACATCTTCCTTCAGGGGGCATATTCTCCAGGGGCCCCATCTTTTGGTGGGTAATTCATTTTTGGCGAGAAACGTCGGATCAGGGGAGAGGGTAATGTCTCCTGTATCAGTAAACAGGATGTGACCCTCTTCTCTTGATAATGCCACTATTTCGCTGACTCGGGCTCCCGAAGCAAGAGCAAAGAGAAATATAACTTTCTGAGTCAGATCCTTGAGAGGGCATGAATCATTATCCAAGTTGGAGGCGAAATGGAGCACCTTGTCTAATGACCAGGAGATCGGTTTCGGTGGGGGTGCTGGGCGTAGACGAGCACATGCTTTCGGTAGTTTATTGAAGATGTCGCTGGACAGATCAATTTGGAAGGCATACAGAATTGGTCTGGTCAAGGCCGATTTGCAGGTTGAAATCGTATTGGCTGCTAATCCTTGTCCATGAAGGTGAATGAAGAAGGACATGCAGAAATCAATTGTGATTTCTTTAGGATTTTTTGTCTTCACGAAAGAGACCCATTTTCTCCAGGATGATTCGTATTGCCGTCTTGTGGATTCGGTCTTGTATTCCTCGAGGAAGTCTAGACTTTTCTTCGAGATCCCAAACCTCTTCTTTGCGGCTAGGGAGAGAAAATCATGAGATGAAGGTCCTTGATTTTCGATGATGAAGCGAAGACAGTCGACTTCTGTACTTGTTGGGAGAGAACTGGGCCCGGGAGAGGGATCAGCTTGGGCTGCAGCTCCAGGACCAGGGGGTACCAGTTGCTCCAGGGCCACTTGGGAGCCACTAGGGCCGCTGTCCCTTTGAAGGTTCTCAGTTTGGAGAGGACTTTCAGCAGAAGGTTGGTGGGAGGGAACAGGTAGATCTTGGACCATCTGTTCCAGTCCAGTGACATGGCATCCACTGCTTCTGCCTTGGGGTCCTCGTACGGGGCCACATACCGAGGAAGTTGATTGTTGTCGCTCGTTGCGAAGAGATCTATCTGAAGTTCTGGGACTTGGTGAGAGATGAAGGAGAATAATCTTGCGTCTAGAGACCATTCCGACTCTATCGGGTTTGTTCGAGATAGAGCATCCGCTGTCACGTTGCGGAATCCTTGTAGGTGAACTGCAGACAGGTGCCACTTCTTCTTCTCTGCCAGACGGAAGATTGGGAGAAGCACCTGATTTATCTGGGGCGATCTTGAGCCTTGGCGATTGAGACATCGAACTACCACCGAGTTGTCTAGGGTTAGACGAATGTGGATCGAGGGAGGCGGGGATAGTTTCTTCAGAGTTAGAAGGACCGCCATGGCCTCCAAGATGTTGATGTGGAACGTCTTGAACAGGGGAGACCAGGTGCCTTGAGCCTGTTTTTGGTGGGAGTGACCTCCCCAACCCACCAGCGAAGCGTCCGTGTGGATGTTGAGTGATGGAGGTGGGTGTTGAAGAGGAATGGACCTTTTCAGGGCCTTTGCTTCCGACCACGGCTTGAGGAGAAGTCGAAGTCTGTTTGGGAGCCGTGTCTTGAGGTCTCTTCGAGCGATGGATGCAGAACGTCTCCAGACTCCCGGGGCATCCTTTAGCTGTGCACGAAGCACTGGGTTTGTTACTGAGGCGAACTGTAGAGAGCCTAGAACTCGTTCCTGCTGGCGTCTTGAAATCCGTTTGGATTTCAGTAGTCGCTTGACAGACCCTGCTATTTCCTTCCTTTTCTTCTGGGGGATGGAAAGGCGGTTTGACTGAAGGTTCCATTGGATTCCTAACCACTGGAACTTCTGAGCTGGAGAGAGGCGAGATTTCTTCTTGTTTATCTTGAATCCCAGGTGTTCTAGGTACTGGGTGACTTTGTTGCAGGATTTTACACAATCCTCGGGCGATGGAGCCCAAACTAGCCAGTCGTCGAGGTAGGCCATCACCTGGACGTTTCGGAGGCGGAGCTGTTGTACTATGGCGTCCGCCAGCTTTGTGAAGATCCGAGGGGCCACATTGAGGCCAAAGGGCATGGCCCTGAAGGCGTAGCTTTTCCTTTGGAGTCGAAATCCTAGGTAGGAGGAAGCGTGATGGTTCATTGGAACGTGCCAGTAGGCATCCGCCAGGTCTATGGAGACCGTGTAAGAACCTCGAGGCAGAAGGGTCCTTATTTGTTGAAGAGTCAGCATCTTGAACTTGTCGTTCGCTATGAACTTGTTGAGGGGGGATAAGTCCAGAATGACTCTGAGTTTGTCGGAGTCTTTCTTGGGGACACAAAACAGTCTTCCTTGGAACCTGGTGGACTTTACCTTCCTTATCACCTTCTTGTTCAAGAGATCTAGGACATATTCTTCCAGAAGGGGGGTTGATTGTTGGAAGAACTGCTGGAATGTTGGGGGTGGTTGAGTCCAACTCCAGCCTAGACCCTTCTTGACGATGCTGTGTGCCCAGGGATCGAAGGTCCAACGATCCTGGAATTGGCGGAGTCTTCCTCTCACCGGAAGCACTTCATTGCTTCTGGTGTCCCTAGGGCTTGCTGCCTCGGCCGCTAGCTCCCTTTCCTCCTCTGCCTCTGGAGGGACAGCGAGACGCGTCTCTGCCTGCACCTCTGATTGAGCCTCTACCTTTGGGACGAAAGGTAGTCGTCTGTTGCTCGAAAGCAGGGGTGAAGACCGGTGACTGTGACAACACCGGTTGGGTGACCAGTTGAAAGGTCTGTTGTGGCTGAGCTGCCACTTGGGAGGTAGCAGGTCCCGGAAACTGACGTCTTGGTTGACGTTGCTGTGGTTTCTGTTTCGAAGATTTCCTCTTAGGTTGAGGTCCGTCGTCCTGAGAGGATTTCCTCTTCTTTGACATGCCCCACTTGTGGAGAAGGTTCCTATTCTCCGTGGCAGCTTTGTCGGTGATCTCCTTCACAAGGTCAGAAGGAAAGAGGTGTTTGCCCCATATGTTGGAGGAAATCAGCCTCCGGGGTTCGTGTTTCACAGTGGCACCTGCGAACACGAATTCACGACAGGCTCTCCGAGCCTTCATGAAGTGGTACATGTCCTTCACCAGGGTTGCCATGTGGGATTTGGCAAGTACCATGTAGTGGTCTGGTACTCTGGTGTCACAGGCCATAATGTCAAGTTGGACCTGGTGGGACATGGATGCTGCGAGCCTCTCCTTCGTATCTTGTTCCCGACGAAAGAGGTGATCGTTAAGTTTCGGGAGGTCTTCATTAAACTGACGTCCGGCGACGTCAGGATCTAGCTTTCCCACGACGAAAGTATGCTGGATGTCCTTCCAGTGTCGAGCGTCAGGGGGAGTAACTATGGAGAAGGGTCTGCACTCCTCCAGTGCAGGGCAGGCTTTCCCTTCTTCCACAGCTTTAAGGCACGCAGCGAAGGCCTTTTCCGTGAATGGAAGTACCGCATCTTCAGGTGCGACGTAGGTAGGGTGCTTCTTGCTCAGGGCCGGAAGCTTAGAGCAGGTAAAACCCCTACTCTTGAACGTGTTGGCTAGCATAGCCTGGGCCTTCGCGAGATCGAACACTATCTCTTCTTTCGGTTCGGTCTCTTCTTTAGAGGCAGGTTCAGAGCGAAGTCGGACGTAACAGTCCGGGTAGGCCTGAAAATTTGGGAAGAATTCCACATCTTCCAGGGGGACCGAACCGATCTTGTCGCTGACAAAGATTCTGCCGGTCGCTATCACCATATGCTCAGCATACCTCCATGGGTTGGCATGAGAGCAAGCGGGGAGATCCTTAACCGAGATCTTCTTCGGTTTTTTGGATCCAATCATGGACCTGATGAACTCCTGATTCTCCTTTAACTTGTCGTCCATGACGGCTTTAATCAACCGGAGCATTTCCTGAGTGGATGATGAGGGTTCCGGGGTCGTGGAGGTAGACGGGAGAGACACTTCCGTCGGTGTAGGAGTAGGGGCGGAGATGGAAGGAGGAGCGACCTCTTGCTCCGACTCGGCGTATTCCACCTGGTCTTCGTCATCTTCAGCTCCTTGAGCCATAAGGGTCTTCTCCGTACCCTCCGAGACATCCGACATGTGTTCGTCATCATCGGAATCTAGGCGGCAATCGTGCATGGACTGGGCCATGACTACATCAGGTTCCACCGTAAGTTGGACAATGGGGATCAAATCCTTGGGCACCACAAAATCAGGGGAGGCCTTTGGGAACAGAAGTGACCTCAATTCTTCAGTGGCCAGGTACGGTCCGGTGGCATTCTTCTGGAAGCCACGCACCCATTTGCGTAGCTTCTCTCGAGCAATGTCCCTGATCTCCGCTGAGGGAGAGTTATGAAA
>NC_090741.1:122653009-122685509 GCF_036898095.1 Palaemon carinicauda
CGAGCTTTTGTTCAGAGAGTTTATGCCTCAACTGAAAAGGAGTACAAATTAACCATAAAGGAAACCCTTTTTGGTACTCATGAACATAAATGGTGGTCTACCCTTAAAACTGCAGTCTTTGGTATAATTGCAACAGTTCCTCCTTTACTTAAAGCCGATGGCTCAGTCACTCACTGTCCTAAGGAAAAGGCAACCCATTTGGCTGATGTTTTTGACAGTAAACAGAGTAATGAAAAACTTCATCATTCCTGTTTTCCTGAGGCTAAACTAACTAGTTTAGCTCTTCGATCTCGTGAGATTAAAGCTCTGTTGATGGACCTCGATGCTTATGGAGGTGTAGACCCAAATGGTATTTTTCCTTTGTTTTTTATAAAGACAGCAGATTTCTTAGCTTCAAAGTTATCTGTTATTTTGCGCAAGTTAGCAAGAAGAGGAGCTTTTAGCACTTGTTCGAGAATTGATAATGTTACTCCTCTATATAGATTTGTTTGCGGTAGCTCAAGTCCCACTGATTACCGCCCAATTTCCATAACTCCCATATTATCAAAAGTTTTTGAACGTCTTCTGGCAAAACGTCTTAATAGGTTTGCTGAAGGTAATCATCTACTCCCTAGTTTACAATTTGGTTTTCGTAAAGGCCTTGGAGCATGTGATGCCCTTCTTACAATATCCAATGCTGTACAGAAATCCCTTGATTGTGGTCAGGAAGTTCGTATGATTGGTCTTGGTTTTAGGGCTGCCTTTGACCATGTTAATCATGAGGCCCTTGTTTTCAAACTGAAACAGTAGGGAGTGGGTGGGTCGTTTCTTAGCATTCTTATTGATTTTTTAAGTAATAGATCTCATAGACTTGTTGTAGACGGGTACCATAGTGAGTATAAGAATGTGATATCCGGTGTCCCAAAGGGTAGTGTTCTTGGCCCATTACTTTTCATACTATATACACATGACATGTAGTTTGGCCTAGAAAACAAGCTTGTTGCATATGCAGATGATGCTACTCTCTTTTCATCAATTCCATCCCCTGGATGTAGATCTGGGATTGGTGAATCCCTTAATAGAGATTTAGCTAAAATTAGTGCATGGTGCAAATTATGTGGTACGAAGTTGAATTCTAACAAAACTTAAAGTATGATTGTGAGTAGGTCAAGGACGGTGGCTCCTTAACATCCGGATCTCAGTATTGATAATGTTTCTTTAAATTTGTATGACTCTTTCAAAATTTTAGGTGTGATTCTCGACAGCAAATTTACTTTTGAGAAACATATAAGGTCTATGTCTTCTTCAATTGCACAAAAAATTGCCTTATTGTGAAAGTCTTTTATGATTTTCGGTGATCAATCTATTCTGAAGAAGTGTTTTAATTGTTTCATTCTACCTTGTTTTGAGTATTGTTCTCCTGTCTGGTCTTCACCTGCTGATTCTCATCTTAATTTGTTGGACAGAAACTTACGGTCTATTAAATTTCATATTCCTAATCTAGATATTAATCTCTGGCACCGCCGTTCAATTAGTTCATTATGTATGTTGCATAAGATTTTTCATAACTCTGACCATCATTTGCACTCAGATCTCCCTGGACAATTCTATCCTGTTCGTAATACTAGGCAGGCAGTTAATTCTAATAGCCAGGCCTTCTCCTCCATAAGGCTCAATACTACGCAGTACTCTAGAAGTTTTATACCAGCTGTTACCAAGTTGTGGAATGATCTCCCTAACCGGGTAGTTGAATCAGTAGAACTTCAAAAGCTCAAAGTCTAAGCCAATGTTTTTTTGTTGACCAGGTGGACATGAGTCTTTTTAAACTTAATATATGACATATTAACTTTTGACGTCGTTAATAGTTTATATATGACATATCTGTTTTGACCTTGCTACATTTTTTAGAATGATTTATTATTAAGTTTTTCTCTTCATTTATTTATTTCCTTATTTCCTTTCTTCACTAGGCTATTTTTCCCTGGTGGAGCCCCTGGGATTATAGCATTTTGCTTTTCCAACTAGGGTTGTAGCTTAGATAGTAATAATATATATATATATATATATATATATATATATATATATATATATATATATATATATATATATATATATATATATATATATATATATATATATATATATATATATATATATACATATATACATATATATATATATATATATATATATATATATATATATATATATATATATATATATATATATATATATATATATATATATGTATATATATAAATATATATATATATATATATATATATATATATATATATATATATATAACATATATGTATATATATATATGTATATATATATATATATATATATATATATATATATATATATATATATATATATATATATATATATTTATATATATATATATATATATATATATATATATATATATATATATATTATATATATATATATATATATATATATGTATATATATATATATATATATATATATATATATATATATATATGTATATATATATATATATATATATATATATATATATATATATATATATATATATATATATATATATATATATATATATATATATATATATATATATATATATATATATATATATATATATATATATATATATATATATATATATATATATATATATATATATGATGTTGTTGTGTTAAATCCCATCCGGAATTCTCCGGGTTGGGTCCTGCATCTGATATCGCCATTCTCTCCACAGACTCCTATCCAATGCCTTCTGTGCCAGGTGCTGAAATGTCTCGCCTCTATTTGCTTTCTTGAAGGTTTTCACCCATGTATCTCTTGGTCGTCCTCTCGGTCTATTTCCGGCCACTTGACCATACAGCACTATCTTTGGCCATCTGTCCTGTTCCATCCTCTGTACATGCCCAAACCATCTCCTCTGAATATCTTCCACTCTAATCAGAATTGTGTCCTCAACACCAGCCATTTCTCTCACTCTCTCGTTCGTAATTCTGTCCTCCCATCTTACACCACAGATTCTTCTTAGACATTTCATTTCAAAGGCTAATAACTTTTTCTCTTCTCTCTCCTTCAATATCCAGCATTCAGCACTGTATATCACTGTGGGGATTACTATTGCTCTTAATAGCCTAATTTTCAACTTAATGGATATATTTCTATCTTTCCAGATTCTTCTTAGCCTTCCAAATGCTTTCTGGCCACTTGAAATTCGGTCTTGAATTGCTCTTTCCATCTTTCCATCTGCTGTGAAAAACACTCCCAAATATTTAAACTCATTGACTTGTTCCACTTCTCCCTCTGATAGCTGTATTTCTAAGGCCTCTCTCTGGCGTCCAATTTTCATACTTTTGGTTTTCTCTCTATTTATCACTAATTCATACCTACTGCACTGCTCCTCCACCATTCTCAACACTCTCTGAAGTTCCTCCTTAGTTTCTGCTAAAAGCACTATGTCATCTGCATACCTCATGTTAGATATTTTTGTCCCTCCTATATCTATGCCACCCTCATAATCTACAAGTGCCATTCTCATAACCCATTCCAAGTATAGGTTGAAGAGGTGTGGTGATAGTGGGCAACCCTGTATAACCCCGCCTGTTGTTATGAACTCTTCTGTCAAACACTTTCCTTTTCTTACTCTAGCCGATGTCCTTTCATACAATCTCCTGATGGTTTCCAGTATTTTTGGTTCTAATCCCCATTCCTTCAAAATCCTAATCATTCCTTCCCTCCATATGGAGTCAAACGCTTGCCTGAAGTCAATAAATACACAATACAGATCTTTTTCCTTCTCCCAGAATTTTTCTATGATTTGTGAGAAGGTGAATACATGATCGATTGTTCCTCTACCCGCCCTAAATCCTGCTTGACCCTCATCAATTATTTCCTCTTCTTGCCTTGCTATTTTACTTTGTATGATTTTTGCTAAAACTTTATAAGCATGTGGTAATAGACTGATAGGCCTATAATTTTTGCATAAGGTGGTGTCCCCTTTCTTGTGTGTTGGAATTATAATGTTTTCAATCCAATCATTTGGAGCTGCTTGTCCATCTACTATATCTCTGCATAAATCACACAACCATCTTTCTACCATCTCACCGCCAGCTTCAAGCAATTCCTTTGGTAGTCCATCTATTCCTGGTGCTTTCCCACCTGACATAGCTCTTAAAGCTTTTCCCACTTCTTCCATCAGGAGATCTGGCGTTTCCTGTATGTTCCATAGCTCTCCTCTTAGTTCTGGATAATCTTCAACAGTTACCCGTCTTCCACTTCCTTTTAGTTGTTCCTCGTAGTGCGTTTTCCAGATCTTCTCAACATCAGCCGTTGCTGATACCTTGTAGCCATCTGCATCTCTTACAGCAATTCCATTGTTTTTCCAACCCCTTGTTAATCTGTCTACTGCGGTGAATAGCTATCTTGAATGGCCGTTTCTGAAACATTCCTCACATATTTTACACAGGTCTTCTATCCATTTTATTTTTGCTCTTTTGCATTTATTGTCCACTGCTCTGCACTTTTGTCTATAACTTGCTTTGTTTTCTTGGGATGGGTTTTCATTCTTTGTCTTTTTTGCTTCTCTCCTCTCTTGGCATGCATCCAATACTTCCTCTGTGACCCACTGTTGCTTTGCTCTCCTTCTCCTTCCCAAAATACTGTCGGCTTCCTCTTTAATTATGTCTCGTCCCCGACTCCACTTTTCCTCTGTTGTCTCGAGTCCTATTAGTGGTTCAAAACGTCCTCCTACTCCTATTTTGAAGGCAGTTTTTACTTCCTCGTTCCTCAGTTTATCTAGATTATACCTGACTAGTTCTTGATTTCTTCCTCTGTCTGTCCGAAATTTAACACGGATGTTTGAAAGTAGTAGTTCATGTGATGTTCCAAAGTCTGCTCCCCTCACCACTTTTGTTCCCATCACTGATGTTTTCCATCTCTTATTTATAAGGATATAATCAATGCAGTTCTTATGAATTCCATCTGGGTGTGTCCATGCATATCTGTGCTGTTCTCTATGATAAAAGTAAGTATTTGTTATACACAGTTGTTTACCCTGGCAAAATTCCAACATCCTCTGTCCTCTCTCATTTCTTTCACCTAAACCGAACTCTCCCATCACATCCTCGTAGCCTCTCCTGTCATTTCCGATTTTACTATTGAAATCGCCCATCACCATGACTACATCGCCTGTCTTTGCTGCCTCTATTTCCTCCTCTAACTGTGAATAGAAGTTTTCTACGTCTTCATCTTCATATGAGCTGTCTGGTGCATATACCTGAATAACATTAAAATTCTTGTGCTTTCCTCTCAAAGTGACCGAAATTATTCTTGAGTTCACCGATTTGTGCTCCAAATAAGCTCTTTGTGTTCTTTTTCCTAACATTACTGCTAATCCCTCTCTATGAATATTGTCTGTTCTACCTCAATACAATATTTTGATTCCTTCTGACATCATTTCCCTTCTCCCACCCAATGAGTCTCTGCTATTCCCAATACATCCCAACTGTATCTATTTATTTCTTCAATGGTACACCTAAGTTTTGCTGGTGCAAAGAGCGTTGTTACATTTACAGTTCCAACTGTTGTTATTCCTTTTGCTGACCACATTGCCAATTTCTCACCACGAGGCTGTGGTTTAGGACCTAGGGGCGTGTCGGTTCCCCCGGACGCGGTAGCCATACTACTAATCCTTGACATCTTTTTCATGCAGGTTTCTTGGCTAATAAGGTAGCCGGCTAGCCACTCCTCTGCTACCTGTTTGGTCCACGACTCCTTATTACTATTATTCGGAGTAGCCCTTGCAATAAGTTGTACTGCAAGGGTTTCCCTCATCCGCTACCTAAGGGACGCGCCTGGTAGGAGTTGTCTCTCTCTCTCTCTCTCTCTCTCTCTCTCTCTCTCTCTCTCTCTCTCTCTCTCTCTCTCTCTCTCTCTCTATATATATATATATATACATATATATATATATATATATATATATATATATATATATATATATATATATATATATATATATATATATATATATATATATATATATATATATATATATATATATATATATATATATATATATATATATATATATATATATATATATATATATATATATATATATATATGTAATATTATTGCTATATATTTCTAAATTATTTAAGTTTTTATAGATGTATAAGGTTAAATATACTGTAGACTTATTGTTTTCCTGCTTTATTGTTTGTCTTTTCACTGGTGGTTATGTTAGTGGTTATAATCGACTAACGGCTGTTTTATATTTTCAAGTGGTGTTGGTTACGTGGCTGCGCTCCTGCGTGAACGGAGTTTTGGAGGGGCTTTTTCTTGAGGATGGTTCCTTAGTGTGTTTCTGAGCCTCCAACTTTGAAGGGCGCGACGATTGCTGTGGGAATTATATTTACTCCTCGCCATTGCAGAGCTACAGTGTGAAGCTATTTAGCTTTTTGGATATCCTAGCTCTGCAGCAAGGACCCAGATCGTCTTACATTTTGTGTACTGCCCTTGGTTCAGTAAAAGCTAAGGGGACCTCTCTGTCCCAAGGTAATAATATTTATACCTGCTTAAGTATCGTGATCACGACCGTTGATAGTCAGCTGACGTCATTAGTGGAGCTTGTGAAAGCCTTTCAATCACACCAGCCATCGTCAATTGGATAGGGATATTTAGTTTGTATTTGTTAGGATGTTCTCACTTTTCGTTGGCTTTCTCCTTCCTGGACCCTCTCTCCATTTAGTATGCATGTGTTGATGACCTTTCTGTAATCGTGTAATTGTTTTCTTTTACAGGGAGTTAAGATTGAGTGTGTATCATTTATTATTGTATTATTATGGTTCAGGTGTTATTTCTGTCTAGTTATTATGTATTAAAACTAAGGAAATTTTTGTGGTATTTTCTTTGTCCCCTTGAGTTGCCTTTGCACTCGTATTGATGTTTGGTTACTATTCTACCTTTAGTGGACTTAGTACTGTATGATGGTGAATACTATTTGATAAGTGTAGTGTTTTAAGTGGTGGTCAAAGCCAGCTATCACAAGTGGCGACCGTGACAGGATCTTTTGTTCCTGAGTATTCACCTGTGTTTGTGCAAAGTTAATTCTTGGGGTAATTTGAATTGGAATATGATGTGTCCATAAGAAAGGGTGTATTGCTATTGCGCATTTATGATTATGTTAAAACTGTAAAGACAAGTGGGGAACAAGAGGTGAAACCTGATAATGTAGTGTCAGTAGAAATTTTGGATAGGCAAATTGCCCTGAGACAAATGAAATTTGAAATGGAAAAGTTTAAGGCAGGGGAAAGAGAAAAGGAGAGGCAGCATGAGATTGCTATGAGAAACCCAGTTTCTTTTTCCCCCGCCCATTCCCCAAATAGGTTAGTAACGCCTGCTATTAATTTAGCGCAGGCTCTCAAATTTGTACCTAAATTTGAAGAGAATAATGTAGCAGAGTTTTTTGTGTCATTTGAGAGGATTGCAGCAAGGTTGGAGTGGCCCCAAGAGTATTGGACCACTCTTATACAAAGTAAATTGGTTGGAAGAGCTCAGAGGGTATATGTAACGCTTGAGGAGGATCTATCAGCAGATTATGAGAGTGTAAAGGCTATTGTCTTGAAGGCCTATGAGTTAGTCCCTGAAGCTTATAGGCAACGCTTCCAGAACTTAGAAAAATGTAGGGAACAAACCTTTATTGAATTTGCCAGGGCGAAGGAACAGTATGCTAGCGATTGGTTCAAGTCCAAGGAGGTGGGAGATTTTGAGAGATTGAAAGAGTTAATGTTGGTGGAGGAGTTTAAGAGGTGTGTCCCGGATAAACTGAAGGTCCACCTCAAAGAGTTAAAACTCGAGACCGTTCAGGAGGTAGCCATCGCTAGTGACGAATATTGCTTGTCTCATAAGAGTGAGTTAGGGGGAGTAACGACAAATGTGAAGTCTAGTTGGGTTAAGATGAGTAGGAATAATAATGCTAATCCGAATAATAATGCTAAGTTGTTTAACAGAAATAATTATGGAAGTAATAATAATCAGGGTAATAATCAGGGTAATGCTAATAATAATTTTTCTCCTAACAGAGGTAATAGGCAAAACATATATAATCCAGAGAAATTGAAATCATTGACGTGCTTCTTTTGCAATAAGAAGGGGCACGTAAAGAGCATGTGTTATGCGTTTAGAAGATCCAAAAATGCTAATGTTAGGCCAGTGATGGGCGTGGAAGAGAGAGAGAGAGAGAACCTACCCCAACAACATCCGCTGATCAATGACTACCTGGTTGTTTTGACAGATATTTGTCCTTCGGTAGTGTCTCCTTCGCCAATTCGTCCGAGAAAAGACGAGTACGTATTTTGCGTGATACCGGTGCAGCTCAGTCTTTGATTCTAAGGGAGGCATTACCTTGTAATTTTGTACCCAAAAGTGGGGAATTTGTGTTATTGGCTGGTTTTCCTGATACTGTAAAGTCATATGCTATTGAAAATTTTAATTTAATCTGCCCTTCCTTTGCAGGGAATTTGAAATTGGCCATAGTAGATAAATTCACGGTTAAGGAGGTTGATGTTGTGTTAGGGAATGATGTGGCTATGAAGAATGATAATTGTCCGATATTGATAAACCCTGATAGTGAAGTAGCAGCAGTTACTCGTTCTAGTGCTAGAATTGTTGACGCTGCAGAGTCAACAATTGATGTAGATTTAAGTAGTTTAGATCATAGTGATAGCCTAGCTGTAGATCTTGGAATGTTAACGGACAAGTTGAATTGGACTACTGAAGAGTTAATCAAAGCCCAGAAAAAGGAGTTTCGGGAACTCCCTATCGAGTCAGGGGAGGTGTCTGATATGACTGGTCCCAAATTTAAGATAATTAATAATATTTTATATAGGTTGAGTAGGCCTATGGGGGTGGATAATGTTGATTATGAAATTGTGAAACAGATAATGGTTCCCTTTGGTTACAGGAAGGAGTTAATGTCATTGGCGCACGAAAGTGGTTTGGCCGGCCATTTTGGAATTCATAAAACTTCTTGCAAATTGTTAGGGAATTATTATTGGCCGAAGTTGAAGGCAGATGTAAAGAAGTTTGTCAATAGTTGTGATGTGTGCCAGAGGGTCGGTAAACCCAATCAGCGGATTCCAAAATCGCCTCTATGCCCTATTCCCGTAGTTTGTGAACCAATTAAAGAAAGTCATTATTGATGTGGTTGGACCATTACCGAAGACGCGTAGTGGTAATGAGTATATTTTGACAATCATGGATAGGATGTCTCGATATCCCGAGGCCATACCACTACGTACGATAAAAAGTGTTAAAATTGTAGAGGTACTAATTGACTTTTTTACCAGGTTTGGGATGCCTAAAATTATCCAATCGGATTGTGGTTCTAATTTTGTTAGCAGGTATTTCAGAGATAAAATGGCAGAGTTAAATATAAAACATGTGACCTCTTCTCCATATCATCCCGAAAGTCAGGGAGCTCTGGAGAGATTTCATCAGACCCTGAAATCTATGGTAAAGAAATATTGTTTGATTAATGGTTCTGAATGGGATAAGGAATTACCTTATTTATTGTTCGCTTTTCGTTCTGTCCCAAGTCAGTCTTTAGGTTTTTCGCCTTTCAACCTTGTGTTTGGTCATTGTGTTCGAGGTCCTCTTGATGTGGTTCGTGAGTCTTGGGAGGGAGACGTCCCTGAGGTTAATTTATTGGATTATGTGTCTAATCTAGGCGATAAATTAACCAAGGCTTGGAAATTTGCGGGTGAAAACTTATTATGTAGCTATAAAAGAATGAAGTTCTTTTTTGATAGAAGGTCCAAGGCACGCGAATTTGCGGTAGGCGATAAAGTATTGGTTTTTTTACCCTTCCCGGGGAATCCATTAAAAGCTTCTTTTTCAGGTCCTTAGAAGATTTTGAAAAAAGTAAGTGAAGTTAACTATTTAGTGGAGACACCTCAAAGAAGGAAACCTTTTCAACTGTGTCATGTAAATATGTTGAAAGCTTATATGGAACGGGAAAAAGTCATTCCTGTGGCAACTATTGGGAACACAGGAGATTCTGAGAACAATAACCATTTTTCTTTTTCAGAGGGGGAGGGTATTGATTATAATTGTTTTAATGGATGTGAATGGCGGTCGGATAATAGAAAGTCTTTGGAAAAATTTTCGGGAGTAATTTCACATTTAGGTAAGGAAGAACAAAGGTCTTTGAAAAATTTAGTATCTAATTATAAAGAATTATTTTCGGATGTACCGGGTAGGGCTTCGGTCCTTGAACATGATGTAGAGGTAGGTAGCGCCACTCCTGTGAAATAATCTCCTTACAGGTTAAATCCCTTTAAAAATGAGGTTGTAGCAAAGGAAGTGGATTATATGCTAAAACATGACCTAATTGAACCTAGTCAAAGTCCTTGGACATCACCTGTTGTATTGGTAAAGAAATCCGACGGTGATTTCAGGTTATGTTTTGATTACCGTAAGTTGAATGAGTTATCTAAATCTGATTGTTATCCATTACCTCGAATTGAGGATTGTATTGATCGAATGGGGAAGGCCAAATACATTAGCAAATTCGATTTGTTGAAGGGTTATTGGCAAGTTCCTCTTTCAAAGCGGGCAAGGGCCCTGTCTGCTTTTGTAACACCACAGGGATTGTTTCAATGTAAAGTTAATCCGTTTGGTATGAAGAACGCGGCTGCCACCTTTCAGAGGTTAATGAATACTTTAGTCCATGGTTTAGAAGGATGTGTTGTGTATATTGATGATATTGTTATTTATAGCGATGATTGGGAAACCCATTTAAAACGTATTAGGGCACTATTTGAGGTGTTGAAAAAGGCAAATTTGGTAATTAATTTATAGAAAAGCGATTTCGCAAAGGCGAAGGTGGTATATTTGGGTCATGAGGTTGGTAATGGTAAAGTTGCTCCTAAGCAGGCCAATATCGAAAGTATTGAAAACATGGTAGTCCCTAAATGTAGGAGGGATGTCAGAAGATTCCTTGGTTTGAGTGGGTACTACCGAAGGTTTGTTAGGAATTTTTCGGATATAGCCGATCCGTTAACAAATCTCTTGAGAAAGAATGTAGCATTTGTCTGGACGAATGAAACGCAAAGGGCTTTTGATAATTTAAAAAGAGTTTTAATTAATTTCCCTGTCTTGAGAGCTCCTGATTTTGACCTTCCTTTTTTTCTTGCCACGGATGCAAGTGACGTTGGTGTAGGAGCGGTGTTGTTGCAGAATGACGAGCAGGGAGTTTCTCATCCTGTCGCATTCTTTTCAAAAAAATTGTCCTCCGCCCAACGTAGGTATTCAACTGTGGAGAAAGAGACTCTTGCGTTAATATTCGCTATTAATCATTTTCAGGTTTATCTCTCCTCCTCAGATACACCTATTAAGGTCTTGACGGATCATAATCCCCTGACCTTCATCAGTAGATACAAGAATAAAAATCAACGATTGATGAGGTGGAGTCTCATGCTGCAAGAATGGAATTTAGAATTTTCCCACATCCCAGGAAAAGAAAATATTGTTGCCGATTTTCTCTCTCGCAGCGTTGAGTATTAGATTATTGACAGAGGGCTATGCAGTTATTAAAGGTAGTATCTGTATTGCTCTAATTATGGTGTGTGTGCTGTTGAAGTGGGCACGTAGTGAGTAGAAGTAAATGTATATTCAAGATTTATTAATCATGGTTTGTTTACAGAAGACTATAATGGTTTGGGTATATTATATGGGATTTTTAAGGTTAAAAGGTGAGGGTGATCACTGGTACTTTCTAATGATTGATTAATTAGATGGGTCATGGGCTCACGAGTCTGTAGCACAACACAGCCGTTTTTTAGGCGCTACAGGCTGGTGTATGAGTGGTACCCTAGACTGAGTTAAGGTTAATCTACTAAGGTTTAGAGGTGTCAGGTACGATAAGGTTTATAATAAGCTAAGAAAAGAGATAGGCACTAATCTGGTATTCTGTATTTTCAGGCTAATAATTACGCTTCATCGAGTTTGTTTGTTTGTTTGCGCAGGGGAGTCTTGTGGTGGTCTTCTCTGTGTCGTTCGGTGTATGTGTATGTATTGGACACTATGGTGATAAGTGTGATATATAACACTGAAATAGACAGTGGTTTTTGTGATCAACATTTATTGATAGTGAGTGATGTGTATCCCTGAAAAGGAACAGTGTATTGAGTGTGGAAAAGGTTATAGCTTTTGGACTATATATACAGAATCCGGTTGTTAGTGCAATGACTCTTAATTAAGTTTATTAATAATATGAGTGATGTGAAATTTTTAGGTTGGGTACCTATTTATCGAATGGTGATGTTTTGGTTTTCTGGTTTTGGAAAGTTTACTTGTGATTAATTTAGGTTTAAGATCTTTTTTTAGTATTGGTTATATATTGCTATCCTTGTGAGCTGCAGACCTTGGTACTTGCCCCCCTCTTTCCTTTTGTTTGTCATGTTTTTGCAGTTTGTTTAATAATCATTTTTGAGTGTTGGTTTAATATTTCAAATTTTTGAGTGTTGGTATAATATTTCATTATGTGATAACCTGTATGTTGTAATTCAAATCACTTTAAAAAAAAAAAAAATTGAATTTTTTTTTTTTGGTTGGGTGAGGAGGTGTAATATTATTGCTATATATTTCTAAATTATTTAAGTTTTTATAGATGTATAAGGTTAAATATACTGTAGACTTATTGTTTTCCTGCTTTATTGTTTGTCTTTTCACTGGTGGTTATGTTAGTGGTTATAATCGACTAACGGCTGTTTTATATTTTCAAGTGGTGTTGGTTACGTGGCTGTGCTCCTGCGTGAACGGAGTTTTGGAGGGGCTTTTTTTGAGGATGGTTCCTTAGTGTGTTTCTGAGCCTCCAACTTTGAAGGGCGCGACGATTGCTGTGGGAATTATATTTACTCCTCGCCATTGCAGAGCTACAGTGTGAAGCTATTTAGCTTTTTGGATATCCTAGCTCTGCAGCAAGGACCCAGATCGTCTTACATTTTGTGTACTGCCCTTGGTTCAGTAAAAGCTAAGGGGACCTCTCTGTCCCAAGGTAATAATATTTATACCTGCTTAAGTATCGTGATCACGACCGTTGATAGTCAGCTGACGTCATTAGTGGAGCTTGTGAAAGCCTTTCAATCACACCAGCCATCGTCAATTGGATAGGGATATTTAGTTTGTATTTGTTAGGATGTTCTCACTT
The DNA here is from genome assembly GCF_036898095.1 of Palaemon carinicauda. Lineage (NCBI taxonomy): Eukaryota > Metazoa > Arthropoda > Malacostraca > Decapoda > Palaemonidae > Palaemon > Palaemon carinicauda. The sequence goes on from NC_090741.1 coordinate 122,666,209, forward strand.
TTCGTTGGCCTTCTCCTTTCTGGACCCTCTCTCCATTTAGTATGCATGTGTTGATGACCTTTCTGTAATCGTGTAATTGTTTTCTTTTACAGGGAGTTAAGATTGAGTGTGTATCATTTATTATTGTATTATTGTGGTTCAGGTGTTATTTCTGTCTAGTTATTATGTATTAAAATTAAGGAAATTTTTGTTGTATTTTCTTTGTCCCCTTGAGTTGACTTTGCACTCGTATTGATGTTTGGTTACTATTCCACCTTTAGTGGACTTAGTACTGTATGATGGTGAATACTATTTGATAAGTGTAGTGTTTTAAGTGGTGGTCAAAGCCAGCCATCACAATATATATATATATATATATATATATATATATATATATATATATATATATATATATATATATATATATATATATATATATATATATATATATATATATATATATATATATATATATATATATAATATAATATATAAATATAAATATATATATATATATATATATATATATATATATATATATATATATATATATATATATATATATATATATATATATATATATATATATATATATATATATATATATATATATATATAAATATATATATATATATATATATATATATATATATATATATGTATATAAATAAATAAATAAATATATATATATATATATATATATATATATATATATATATATATATATATATATATATATGTATATGAATAAATATATATATATATATATATATATATATATATATATATATATATATATATATATATATATATATATATATATATATATATATATATATATATATATATATATATATATATATATATATATATATATATATATATATATATATATATATATATATATATATATATATATATATATATATATATATATATATATATATATATATATATATACTCAGGAAGAACAGATGGAGTTGGCAGAGAAGGGGTAGGAAATATGACACCAAAAGAAAATAAGGCATGAACAGAACGGAGGTCTGTAAATAGTAGATTTTTAATTGAAATTTTGAAATCAAAGTAGTGCAATATGAGTATCATAGTTTGCTATGCACCGACAAATGATTCTGCTGAAGAAAGGGAAGATGATTATTATGAAGAACTGCAGAGTATATTTAATAAGATCCCGGGGAGGGATATGAAAATTGTGATTAGTGGTTTCAATGCGGAAGTATGAAGAAATAATGAAGGTATAGTGAATGTGATGGGTGTTGAGGGTCTTGGCGAAGATACATATGATAATTTTATTTTTGGAGGTACTCTTTTCCAGCAAAGGTACATTCACAAATATACATATACTTAACCATGTGGCAATTACAAAATAAATCACATAGCTATCAAGAAAGAGAGAAGGTGGACTCTGAAAAATGTAATCACTTCCACGTCATGGAACCTACGGGCTGACCAAGGAGAAGGCCCGTGCCAACAAGAAGAGTTGGCTGTAATTCAGGCACGTCATTGTGTCGTGGTCAGTATACTTCCATCTTTGAAAGGATTCCATTATGACCTGTGCAGACGGATAATGAGACGTCGGCATATGGGTTTACTTCATTTATTACAAAATTTTCTTTCGTATGTTCACAATACACAACTATCCTCTCAGGTGAGGGACTTGTCAGCTCGTGTGCTCACCGGCAACTAACTACTGCCATCGTTCCTAAAATGCAACCATTGCAAAACATGCTGACACATGTCTTTGTGGAATACTCATGAATATAGAGTTAATTTACCTTGTTATAAAACACACACATATATACATGAATTAGGACATTACTGCCCCCCCCCCCCCAAGTTCCTCACTCCGGGAGGAGGTGCACACTCCCCCTCACTAGTCAATGATATATGGAGGACACTGCGACCCGGAATAGGCATGGCATGTACTAAATAGAAATGCAACATAAAATGTATATATATATATATATATATATATATATATATATATATATATATATATATATATATATATATATATATATATATATATATATATATATCAACCCCCCCAAAAAAAACACATCTACCACACAAAAAAAATAAAAAATTAAATATTGCATGTAAAAATGTATACAAAACAATATAAAAAAATACACTAATTTTTCTTAAGACCTCTGCAACCAAAATACAGAATACATAAAGTGAGAAAAAAATCATAACATCAGGTCTAGATAACCTCATCAATAACCTCCCTCTGGTTGAGGGCAATACAGGCTTTTTGGGCGGGACACGGGTAGGAATAGATATTCCCTTATCCCTTGATTTTACTTGTCCGGGTTTACGGCACAATTTCGCAACACAACTCACTACCACCGTTTCACCATTTATTTAAATCACTACAACACTTGCACTTGCAACTTTCAACCGGTGTCCACTATCGGTTTTCCCCGAGAAAATCATTCATCTTCCCGCCCTTCTCTTATAACATTAAGTATACGGTATTCACATCTACACATTCTCTAACACTGCCTATCCTCAAGGCTGAACTTTAATCCCGCAGCCACTTGCCATTCAGGAACCGCCCTGGCCCCAGCAACCAGGAATCATATAAATACATGAATAATACAGCATCCGCCTGGCGTATCTCACTTGACCTATTTAACCTTTGATTGTTTTTAGGTTCACTCAGCAATGTTATACGTATTGCCAAACTCAGCAAAATTACCACAACATTTCACCTATACATTAAGCATCAACATAAGAACACATTGTTATCAACAAGTTTATTTAAAACATGTTGAAAGAAGAAATTGATTCCGTTCAAACAACAACAACAGCAAAAGAATATCAAATTCTTCTCATCAACTCGAGGGATGTCACGTATGCAGGAGTAAGAAGGAACACTTTTAAAAACTACCTCTTCAGGTACCACATGTATGTGTGCCTGATGAAGTTCAGACTCTGCGCCATTAACAATGCTTTGTATCACAACTGTGTTAGACTTAACCATATTTACTCGGTACGAACCCAAATACGCTGGCTCTAATTTGGGTTTCCTAGGTTGTAATCGTTTCAAATACACACGATCGCCCACAAATCCTTTTAACGGTGCGGTTTTGAACCGACCATCGTACTTTAAACTGTGATTTTCAAAAACCTTTCAGTGGTGTTCATTACTCTCCTCAATAGATTCAATGGATATACACGGTATTGTTCAGTTGAATAATTTGGCAATTGTTACGAATTAATAAGTACCGTATATGGTAACATAGGATCCTGTCCATACACTAAAAAGAAAGGCGTGTCCCTGAGCGAAGCATTATAGGCAATGTTCAAAGCTAGCTCAGCTGTAGGAAGCATGGCTTGTCAATGAAGGGGTCATCAGCCACTCAGTAACACAAAATTCGCTCTACTTCCCTATTATGCTACTCTACTAAGCCATTTGTTGAAGGCCTATATGCAGTCAATGAAAAGTGTTCAATTTTCATCAAGTCCTTGACCGATTTCACCACCTTATTTATAAACTCAAGACCATTATCACTTATCAAATTTTTCGGGCAACCAAACCTAGTAATGAAAGAGCACAGTAGAGGACTAATGAATTTGCAGATTTATCCAACATTGCATAAGTATGAATATACCGAGTAAATGCATTAACAAATACACATATATACTTATGTATGTGTTAACCCAGTAGGAAATGGTCCTACTACATCCATATGCACTCTATCGAATTTAATGGAAACCACTGACCACTTTCTGGCTTCCAGTACAGTGTCTTTATGTTCTTTGAAACAGTTACAAGCATGACAACTTTTTATATAATTCTCTATAGATTTTTTCATTCCTAACCAAAAGAAGGATTCACATGCTCTCTTTGATGTTTTATCAATCCCTAAATGCCCTGCATACTGACTTCCATGCACAATGTGGATGGCATGTTTAATTAAAGAGGGAGGAAGAACTACCCATGTACAAAATCCACCTCCCTCTTCTCATAAACACAATATAAGACATCATTTTCAATAAAAAATTTCTCACGAGGCATATTCAGAAATGACGGATAACTCTCCGATTCCCCTTTAATCACTACTCGCACTCTTACCATCCCTTCCTCTTTTTTCTGTCCCTATCGGACCTCTTTTATGTCTCAACCTCCCAAGTTAATCAAACCTGCATCATCAGGGCATTCATTCTGGACACTCCTGGTCATGTCCTCGGTCACCCAGATATATTAATCTTGATCGCTCGTCTCTCTCTCTCTCTCTCTCTCTCTCTCTCTCTCTCTCTCTCTCTCTCCCAAGTCGAATGTCTCTCTCTCTCTCCCGAGTCGACTCTCTCTCTCTCTCTCTCTCTCTCTCTCTCCAAGTCAACTCTCTTTCTCTCTCTCTCTCTCTCTCTCTCTCTCTCTCTCTCTCTCTCTCTAGTGTTTCTGTGTGCCAGTGAGTGAATACACTTGCGCGACCCTAAAAATATCCTGATTTAGCGTAGATAACAAAAGGCTATTGAGTGCAATATAGCTACAAGTTTTCTTGAATAGTTGGTGATTAGTTTGAGGTCAGAAAAGTGGTATAAAACGTCGGCATAGGATAGTTATCTTATGAATTACTAAAAATCTGATCAAGATGGCACTCTATAATACAGGCAATAATTAAGAGACATTGCTGCAGTCAGCAAAAGTAAATTCCACGAGTTGGCGAAACAAGAACTCGATCGTCTGATAACAGAGGTTACTAGTAACTCCAACCAGTGTGACGGAAAAATATTTGCAGACATATTGAAACAATATGATCCAGTAAACTTGAGCAAATCTGCGGAAAACATCAGCAAAATAATAGAAAAAATTCCAAAGAAGATCAAGGTGATAAAGAGACTTATAAAGAAAGTTTACACCAATCATATCAAAGAACAATAAGAAGTCCAATATGGTGAATTTGCTGATTGATGCAGTGGGGAAAAGAATGCCAAAATGGTGTAATACATGTAAGATATGGTATTCCATTAATAATCTTCAACAACTGATTAGAAAATGCGATGCCTGCCATATTCCAGCCTACCCTACATGTACTGAAATAGAGCGAAAAATAAAAAATAGAGACAAAGGTATTCTGCTCAACATGATTAGTCTGGATAGAAAATATAATTAAGTCGAGACTAAATCTGCAAATAGTTGAAGATAAAGAAAAGGAAGAAGAAGAAACAGAACGAGAAGAAGAAGAAGAAGAAGAAGAAGAAGAAGAAGAAGAAGAAGAAGAAGAAGAAGAAGAAAACAAAAAGAAGAAGAAGAAGAAGAAGAAAAGAAGAAGAAGAAGAAGAAAAAGAAGAGAAAAATGAACAGGATATGTGTAAGGATGCAGAGGTAACCATTGATATAACTTATGATGCCATCCATACTTACGAAGAAATAAATTATCGGATGGAAAAAAATAATAGACCCAAGAGACTCTACCCAGACCTATATACTTTTAGGGAAGAGCAAGAAAAAGAAAAAAAAAAGAAAAGAAAGGTATAGTCTGCAATTTGCTGAAAAGAGGAAATTGCAGAATTGGCGAAAGATGCTACTACAAGCATCCAAATACATTCCATAATTATGAAATATATGGTAAATGTGCGTATTTAGACGGATATGGAGACGAATTCCTTCCAAAAATATGCATAACCCTAAAAGAAGGAAAATGATGCAGTTTTAACAAAAAATGTCGATATATGCATCCTGCAACCATGAATGAAAGTAAGAAAACTCAGCAAACTGAACAGAAAAATTAAAGCAAATATGAAACAAAAAAAAGAAACAAAAAAGCAGGCCGCGTATATACCGAGCTATGCACCAAAGGCCCCAAGATATGAGGCATTTCAACCCAAATATGCACATTTAGAGCCCAACTACAAAGAGTGCATCTATGATGCCAGGGGTTGGTGCAGATATGGGGATAATTACAGGTATACCCACAAAAATAAATATGAAGGCGAAAGCGCAAATATAATAGAAATGTTGGATTTTTTAATGGCAGAATTCTTGGAAATGAAGAAAAAAACATCATATCAGAACAGGGAGGAAGCATGGGAGAATCCATATTATTACCAATATTAAATAATGGGGATGAAACACAAACCATAATAGTGATGAATGCACAGGGTTTAGTCACAAGTAACTCTAAAAGGAAAAATAGAGTTCTTAGAAGAAATAACCCAAATTGAAAAAATAGATATATTAAATATAAGTGAAACATGGTATTCCCAAGAGACTGGCAGTGATTACCAGATAAAGGGTTTCCAAACTTATAAATAAGACAGAACAAATAGGAATCAAGGGAGAACCGCAATATAGGGAAGAGACATAAATCAAGGAAAAGTCTGTGAAAAATACAGTAACACAGAATGTGAATTGATTGCGGTAGAATTTGAATTCGAAAAACTAGTGAATATTGTAGTTTACAGACCCACAAATACTAAGGAGTTTGACATAATAATAGAAGAAATAGATGATATATGTAGAAACCATAAAGACTGGAATATACTCCTATCCGGAGATTTTAACTTTCCTTTCGTGGAATTGAAAGAAAGGATAGAAGAAAGTGGTTGTATGTATACATATAAAAAAGAGAGTAATAGTAGCGCAGAAGATAAGAGGCAATTTGAAAAGCTTCAAGATATGTTATTAGAACATAATATGCAACAAATTAACCACATTCCAACAAGAAAGGAAAATGTCCTAGATCTAGTATTTTTGAATGAGGTGAATTATGTTAAAGAAATAAACGGATTTTGAAGCGAAGCGAAAAATCTATTTTTGGGTGAGGTAGCCATGTTGTCCTGATGGAAGTTCCTTCATTAGTAGCTTCCTACTGTAGGTATATTTGACTACAGTGATATATCCCAGAGAATTTACCAAAGGTATCCAGAATTATAACTCCTGGAGCGACTATCCCTTAACAAGGGATATCGCGTAATATCAGAGGACGTATTCTTGACACGTCTCATAGCTATCTACACCCCTAATAGCGTTTCCGCTTCGAGGGGAAAAGTGGCAAGAATATAGGAGAGTCGTTAAAAAGGCGACACTCCTACTGTACTGTAAATAGTGCGCCAAATCGCCACCGCGCGGTGCCACCAATCCATTTTTTGTAGCTTTGTAGGTGTTGCAGATACAGTACCATAGGGAGGGATTCATTACCCTTTTGTCAAAAAGAGGGTGGGTCCATCAGGACGACATGGCTACCTCACCCAAAAATAGATTTTTTGCTTCGCTTCAAAATCCGGTTTTTGGGCTCAGGCCATGTCGTCCTGATGGAAGTTTACCAGAGCATTAATGTATCTGTCGATTTTCAATAGTGCCGTTTATCTCGAGATAAATATTTCCTATTTGGTCTTCTGGACCTAGAGACACTTGATGTTACCGTTATACATCAATCAACTGATCATAAACTATGTCAGTTCTTCCTGCCCCCTACAGTGAAGAGTCTGGACAGACTCTTGGAAAAAACCTGAGGATTGTGAGTTCAAGGAACAATCTAGCAAACAGTTTGTATATTAGTGTCATCATATACATAAAGCATAGTTTTTACTTAGATGGTATAGATCTGTATAGGTTACTGATACCTCCCGAGTTTGGCTGTAAAGAGACAAACAGGTTTATATACGTGTAGTAAACCTTAGTTCAGTAAAATAAACAGTTTAGTAAAATCAGTTCTTAGCTGTTTGCTTGGAACAGTCTTAACCTTAGTTCCCCAATATTTTTTTAAATATTAAAAGAATCAAGGATGCTCTGACTTTATTCTTAATCTAGAATATTTGAGGCGAAAGAGACGCAAAGATTCCTTCTATTGTTTATTACAAAATAGAAATCATGGTTGTATTCAATTACATTTTATGCAGAACAATTCTGCATAAAAGCATAAACAGTAATAACAGAAATCAAATAAGTTTCACCTGAAAATGAAACTTTAGCCAATCAAAGGGAAATATAAAATTTCACTATGTATTCTGTTGTTACTAGGAACACTGTGCATGTAAGTATGCCTGGCACTTGTGTCAGTCTATTATGCTTAATGTCACCTGTGTAGATAAAACAGTCTATAGCGTTATCATTAAACACAATACCCAAAATGATATGCATTAAGAGTCTATCATGTACACCCTTCACTAAGAGTCCCAAATAGTGCACTGATCTTCGCAGTAATCAAGCGGCAGGTTTTATCACACTGCCTGCCGCCACCACATGAAATTATATTTCCTGTAATTGCTTCGCGTAGTGCTTGAAGAAAACTATGGATAACTTCCATCCAGTATAAGCGCAAAGGCTTTCAAATGACATCGTCTGAAAGAAATTCAGAGACGAGGCAACTTTTCTCGGATCATGACCTGCTGGTATACTGTCTGGATCCGCTCTGCGTATGAGATAGGTGATTTTCGCCCTTATCTGTTTCAAGGATAACGTTGAACCAGAAGTCTCTCCCCTGAAAAGCTGACCTCCCTTAAAGTCTGAAGTTCTATGAAGATAGACCTTTAGGCATTCCTCTGGGCAGAGGGATGCTTCTTCCTTCAGAGGACAGATTCTCCAGGGACCCCATCTTTAGTGAGCAGCTCGTTTTTGGCAAGAAACGTCGGGTCCGGAAAGAGATTCAGTTCTCCGCAGTCTGTGAACTGAATGTGGCCATCATCCCTCGAGAGGGCCACTATTTCGCTAGATCTGGCTCCTGAGGCTAGTGCAAATAAGAATATCACCTTTTGAGTCCAGTCTTTCAGCGAGCAATCTGTTCAGGGTTGATGCTAAGTGAAAAACTTTGACTCGTATTCTTCTAAGAAGTTAATACTGTGTCTAGAAATCCCGAACCGCTTCTTGGTCGCTAGGGCGAGAAAATCATGAGATGAAGGTTCTGGGTTTTCGTTGATGAAGCTGAGACAGTCAATTTCTGCACTTGCTGAGTAAGAACTGGGCCCGGCAACGGGATCAGCTTCAGGCGTAGTTCCGTTATCAGAGGGAACCAAACACTGTTGGGCCACTTGTGGGCCACTATTGCTGCTGTCCCCTGAAAGGATCTCAGTTTGCCGAGGACTTTCAGCAAAAGGTTGGTTGGAGGGAACAGGTAGATCTTGGACCATCTGTTCCAATCTATGGACATTGCATCTATCGCTTCTGCTAAAGGATCCTCATACAGGGCTACATACTTGGGTAGCTTCTTATTGTTGCTCGTTGCGAAGAGGTCTATCTGCAGTCCTGGGACTTTGCGTAATATAAAAGAGTATGATCTTACGTCTAGGGACCATTCTGACTCTATCGGGTTGACCCTGGATAATGCGTCTTCTGTCACATTGCGGACCCCTTGAAGGTGGACTGCTGACAAGTGCCATCTCTTCTTCTTCGCTAGACGAAGGATGGCCAGTATCACTTGATTTATGTGAAGTGATCTCGAGTCTTGTCGATTTAGGCATCTCATTACGACTTCGCTGTCTAGATCCAGACAGATGTGGATTGAGCAGCGAAGTTCCAGTTTCTTCAGAGAGAGAAAAACTGCCATGGCTTCCAGAAAATTTATGTGGAAGGTCTCGAAGAGGGGAGACCAGGATCCTTGGAATTTTTGATGATGAGAGTGACCTCTCCCCCCCTCTTTTGAGGCGTCCATGTGAACGGTGACTGCCGGTGGAGGTGGTTTCAAAGGCACCTTGTTCTTCAGATTCTAAGCCTCCGACCATGGCTTGAGTAGTGATCGCAGACGATTTGATATTGGTCTTTATAAGATCTCTTCGAGCGTTTGATGCGTATTTTCTCCAAACTCCGGATGCATCTTTTAATTGTGCTCTCAATACTGGATCTGTCACTGAGGCAAACTGGAGGGACCCCAACACTCTCTCCTGTTGCCTTCTTGATATCCTGTCAGATTGAAGGAGTCTTTTGACAGATCCTGCTATCTCTTTCCTCTTCTTTGATGGAATGGAAAGGCAGTGTGACTGTAAGTACCAGTGGACGCCCAGCCACTGGAACTTTTGAGCTGGAGATAGTCCAGACTTTTCCAAGTTGATCTGGAATCCTAAGTGTTCCAGGAACTGGATCACTTCATTGGAGGCTTGCATGCACTCTTTCTCGGTTGCTGCCCACACCACCCTGTCATCCAGGTAGGGTACTACCTGGATTCCTTTTAGGCGTAGTTGATGAATGACTGTATTCGCAAGCTTGGTGAATACCCTTGGAGCTATGTTTATACCAAAGGGCATGGCTCTGAAAACGTACTTTCTTTTCTGTAGTTTGAACCCTAGGTTAGGGGGAAACTTAACGCTTGATTGGAACGTGCCAGTACGCATCCGTCATGTCTATGAAGACTATGTATGCCCGTATGGGCAAAAGGTTCCTTATGTGTTGAAGCGTCACCATTCTGATCTTGTGGTTCACTTTGAACTTGTTGAGTGGTGATAAGTCCAGAATGACTCTGTGCTTTTCCGAGTCCTTCTTCGGAACACAAAACAGCCTTCCTTGGAATCTGATGGACTTTGCCTTCCATATAACTCTTTTGTTCAGGAGTTCCTGAACATATTCTTCCAGTATGGGGTTGAGTGTTGGAAGAATTGAGGGAAGTTTGGTGGAGTTGAGCTCCAACTCCACCCTAGTCCGTTTTTTATTATTCTGTGGGCCCAGGGATCGAAGGTCCAACGATCCCGGAAGAGGAGAAGTCTCCTTCCTACCGGTAGCATCTCACTTGGAGTGCTGGTTGGAGGACTTACCTCCTTGGCCACGTCCACCTGTGTTGCCCCTACCTCTGAAGGGGCGTCTAGAGGATCCTCGAAAGGAACCTCGAGACTCCGGCCTAAAGATTGTCGACTGCCTTCGAATACTGGGGTGAACAAAGGTGATTGGGTCGCCAGCGTTTGGGGCACCAGTTGGAAGGTGGTGGTTGATTGTGCCACCGTCCGGGGCACCGTTGCCATGGGAAGCTGTTGCTGTTGTCTTGGCCGAGAGGGCACTCTTGGTCGTTTTGATTTATTTTTCAGCTGGGGACCCTCACCGGTGGAAGATTTCCTTTAAGAGGACAAGCCACACTTGGAGAGGAGATTCCTGTTCTCCGTAGCGGCTTTGTACGCGACATCTTTGCCCACTTCACTTGGGAAGAGGTCTTTTCCCCAGATATTGGAGGCTATCAGCTTCCTTGGTTTGCGCCTCACCGCAGCTGAGGCGAACACGAACTCACTACAAGCCCTTCGGGCTTTGATAAAATTGTACATGTCCTTGGTGACTGTCGCCAAATGAGATTTGGCGAAAACCATGCTCATGTCTGGGCTGTCCGGGATGCTTGCCATAGTCTCTAGGCCAGTCTGCAGAGATACGGAAGCAGCAAGACGTTCTCTCGTGTCCTGTTCCCTACGCAGGAGAGAGTCTGACAGCTTCGGGAGCTCTTCGCTGAACTGTTGTCCAGCAATATCCGCCTCCAGCCTCCCAATTGTGAAGGTGTTGTGGACATCCTTCCAGTCTTTATCGTCTGATGGAAAAGCAAAGGAAAAAGGTCTACACTCCTCCAGTGTAGGGCAAGGTTTCACTGCCTTGACTGCCTTTAAGGCTGCCTTAAAACCTTTGTCCATAAAGGGAAAGGCACGTTTGGGGTCAGCAATAAGGTACGGGTGCTTTTTGCTAAGAGCCGGCACCTTGGAGCTAGTAAAGGCCCTCTCTTTCAAGGTGGTTGTATATGAGGCCTGGGCCTTAGAGAGTTCGAGGACAATCGTCTTCTTTAGCTCTGTCTCCTCCTTGGATGCAGGTTCCGTCCTCAGACGGACATAGCAATACAGGTAGGCCCCTTTTCTGGGCCAAAACTCAATTTCCTCTACTGGGACAGTGCCCAGCTTCTCTGAGAGGAAGATCCTCCCCCCGACATTGTCATATTCTTTGCGTATCTCCATGGGTTAACGTCAGAGAAAGCGGGGAGATCATTGACGTTTAGCTTCTTCAGGGCTAAACGTGTTGCAAGCAGCTGATGCATTTCCGTCCGAAGAGAAGCTTCTTTCTCGGACGAATTCTTCTGATTGTCCTGCACCATAGACAGCAACGAGTGCAACGTACTCGTGATGGAATCTAACTGGGGTGCAGTGGAGGAAGGCGAAGGAACCAGCTCAGTCACCACGGCTGATGACACCGAAATCGTTTTGGTTTTCTCAACTTCCGCCTTAGGAGGTATATCATCCTCCTGATCCAGTTCCTCCACTAGGAGATTGCTATCAGTCTCCTCTGAGACAACAGACATGTTGTCCTCTAATTGGATGCCCTGCAAGGCATCCGATACGTCAGGTTCTACCGGAATCTGAACTAGGGGAATCTCAGGTCGACCCTGGGGAATGATTGCATCTGAAGATGCCCTAGGGAAAAAACAATCCCTCATCCCTTTATTAGGAAGGTATGGGCCAGTGGTGTTCTTCTGAAAACCCCTGACCCATTTTCAAAGCGTGTCCCTTGCTGCATCCCTTGACTCAGTAGACTTTTGGTCATCAAAAGCCTCTTTCACCGGTTTGTCACAAACAGTACTTACCTGTGGGTCCCAGTACTTGAGAGCCCCCTTGGTGACTGCATGGTGAGCAAGGGCCCTGCACGTGTCATGGCAGTAGAAGTTCTTACTACGAACCCTACAAAAGTTGTTCCCGCACTCGGGAAGCTCCTCCTGTAAGGAAAGAAAGTATATAAGTATTCGGTGAAATTCTCAGATTTCAGCATACATATTTTTAATAATATTAGCTTGGATAGAGTAAGCTAGACAAAAGAAAAGACACCTACATGTATTTCCTGTCCAGCCCATTACTATGACCTCCTTCGATATTGAACACTAAATTCTTAACGATTTTTTTAGGGGAAGAAGATATCTTTTGATATAAAGTGTCTTTTTAATACAGTCTTCCAGGTTCAATATTGGGGATTAATATAGTGGTTGATAACCATTAAAAGGAAGTACCTTGTAGGTTGGAAAAAACTTTTGGGCTACAGCACTGACTAGCGGGGGCATGCCGCCAGTCCTGCCGGGACTGCCGGCATATGTCTGCCTGTACTGGGCTATTGAAGGCAGTTACTGTCTTCAGAGTAATGGGTAGCAGGTCACCAGCAGCGGCTCTGCCGGCCAGCAGCCAAAGGATCCTTCTATCAAGTAGGACCTGGCAGCAACTGGCGGCAAATGTCTAGACATTGGGTGGCCTACTGCCAGCCGACAACTTAGTTGTTGGCAGCCAGTCATAGTATGTCCACTGTCATTGGGTCGTCGATCAGCGACGCCCACGGCAAGTGGCGGCAGAGCAACTGTCAGCTGACAGACAACCAACATGGCTGCCAGCAGCTACTAGCTGCCGGCAGTCGGGCCAATATAATGAAAGTAAGAGAAAAAGAGAGAGGATGGAGGAAGGCAAAGGCTCAGCCTTGCCTGCTTACATCCAGAATGAGGGTTCACGTGGAAGGGGGAATTATATTTGGGCTTCCACTCAACCGTACCCCATCCATATGGGCTATGGAAGGCAGTCCAAGGGAGGACTGAAAAACACTCTAAAGAATATGAGGGTACCTGCCGGCAGCCAACTTGGCCGGCAGCAGACAGGGAACCTCAGGCCAATTCTATAGATTACCCGTAGGGTCAAATATAGAATGACGGCCAGGGAGGGTGATGGCACATCCAACACGAAAGAGACAGCGGGGAAGGGGTAAATGTCCTATAAGTAAAGTAATACCCGTAGGCATTACCTAACTTGAAGGATTCTGATCTCATAAAGTAACCTCAAGTAGGGGAAATCATTTCCCAGGTTGGGTTAGTCAAGTGAGAAAGCGGGACACAGGATACAATCTCGCAAGAGGACAGAATCTCGTACCAGAGATCTTAGGCAAGGAAGAAATCATTCCTTCGGTCAAAGATCTACTAGCACAGGACTGTTTGCTAGACCAAGGAAGGGGGAATTGTTATACAAAAACCTCCATGTATGGTCTAGGGAGGTCTAGCCTCCTGTAAAGACAACTTAACCTGACTTGGGAAATCATTTCACCAAGACAGTAAGATGTCTAACACAGACTTTTACTCTGATGTCCTGTTCTAGACTCAAATCCCATACAGTGGTTAAGAGAAAGTAACGAAACACCCAGTAAACTTTACCAGAACTTAGTTCACAGCAAAGCTAACTGAGGATAGCCTACGCTAATCAGAGGGAAGGGGAATTATTCTTAAATCTTGCCAAGAGATTAGTATCGACTTAAAGGTATAGGAGGCGACAGTCTCCCCTAAAAGACAATACAAGAGTAATTGGGGACATGTAAGAAAGTATTCTAACGCCCCTAGGCTAGTATTCTACGAGCATTGAGAATCGTTCACCGAAACTCTCTTGTATACTATCTTGGAAGAGGAAAATCTTATGCAGTAATATCATAATTGTATAGAATATTGCCTAAGCTTCAATAAAACTTTACCAGGAAGTTTATATCATGCATGAAGTGTGTAGGTGCCTAGGCTAGGAAGCCTAGCACTCGTGAGGCTCGATCATAATAGCCAAAACCACGACAACAATGACATAATATAAAAATCCCTAGCTAAATATATAAATAGCTAAAGTTATTAAAGTAATAATGCCGGGAAAGTCGTTCTGGCTAACTAAAAGTACAACAAAAAACAACTGCGTCCATGACGCCATCCAGCTGGCAACAGCTCTTGTTACGTTAATTACGATCTCAATCGAAGAGTAAAACTGACAAGAGCTTACATTTGCACAATTCAAATACATTACTTAACTTTTTTAGAAGCAGATGAGGCTGGTGAAGGCATCAGAGCAACAAATAAATCCAAAATAGCAAGAGATAACACGGGATAACACCGGTCAACAAAGCTACGGTAGAAAAAATGGCTTGGTGGCGCCGCGCGGTGGCGATTTGGTGCACTATTTACAGTACAGTAGGATTGTCACCTTTTTAACGATTCTCCTATATTCTTGCCGCTTTTCCCCTCGATGCGGAAACGCTATTAGGGGTGTAGATAACTATGAGACGTGTGAAGAATATGTCCTCTGATATTACGCGATATCCCTTGTTAAGGGATAGTCGCTCCAGGAGTTAGATTTCTGGATACATTTGGTAAATTCTCTGGGATATATCCCTGTAGTCAAATATACCTAGGAAGCTACTAATGAAGGAACTTCCATCAGGACGACATGGCGTGAGCCTAAAAATAGTGTATAACACGGGAATTTCAGACCACAATGTCTTAAAATTAATAGTCCATTCCAAAGCAAGTGATCGTAGAATTAATCAAAGCACAAAACGTTAGGAAAGATATGGAAAATATAATTTTTATAGTAAGAATATAAAATGGTCAGAAATAAATAAAGAATTGAACAAAGAATGGAAAAATGTATTTGTAAGTGATAATATACAGGTAAATACGGACATAATGTACAGAATACTGGAAAAAATTGTTGAAAAATATGTACCGAAAAAAAAACGATTAACAAAAGACATGCATACTAAGAGACAGAAGGATCTTATATCAGAAAATTAGAAAGTAGATGAAAAATCTTGCAAAAGAAAAAAATGCGTGGAAAATGATGGAAGTAAAATATAAAGTAGAAAATGCAGAACAAAAGATTATACAGTCGAAAGAAAATGAAAGAAGGGACTTAGAAGGAAAGACACTTCAAAATATAAAAAAAAAACCAAAGTATTTTACTCCTATGCAAAAAAGATGAATAAAGGGAGATTAGAGATAGGCCCTCTAAGAATTGAAGGACGGCTAACGAATGAAAAAAAGAAAATATGCTACATATTACCAGAAAAATATAAGTGTGAGTTCACGCCAAGAATTGCGAATGAGAATAATGAAACAGAAATGAAAAAAGAAAATGTTGAGTATCTAACGGATATAGATATTAATGAAGCAGATATTGTCAAGGCTATAAACGAAATTAAAAATGGATCGGCAGCCGGACCAGATGGAGTACCAGCGATTTTCTTAAAAATAACTGCAAACACTATCGCGAAGCCGCTTGTAATACTGCTAAGATAAAGTGTAGATATGAGCAAGATATATGTTAAACAAAAATTAACTTATATAACCCCTATCTTCAAAAGTGGATCAAGATTAGAGGCCAGCAATTATAGACCTATTAGTCTAGCATCACATATCATGAAAATGTATGAGAGGGAAATAAAAAAGAAAATAATTAATCATCTGGTTAAAAATAATTTGTTTAATATAGGTCAACACGGTTTTGTGCCCGGAAAAAAGTACACAAACCCAACTGATAGCACACTATGAAAACATATACAAAAATATGATAAATGAAAAAGACACAGATGTGATCTATCTAGATTTTGCAAAAACCTTTGATAAGGTAGACCATAATATATTAGAGAAAAAAATGAGAAAGCATAATATTGTAGGGAAGATAGGAAAATGAGTAAAAGAGTTCCTGCAAAACAGAAAACAGATAGTGGTTGCAAATGATGGGAAATCAGATGAAGCTCAGGTAATATATGGCGTGCCACAAGGTACGGTATTAGCTGCACTGCTGTTTGTTATTATGATCTCAGACATAGACAGTAATGTTGAAAACTCTTTAGTGAGAAGTTTCACCGATGACACAAGAATAAGTAGAGAAATTACTTGTGATGAAGATAGAAACTCACTACAAAGAGATCTAAACAAAATATACGAATGGGCAGAGATAAACAGGATGGTATTTAACTTCGATAAATTTGAATCAATAAATTATGGAAACAGAGAAGGAAAGGTATATACATACAAGGGACCTAATAACAAGGCAATCACAAATAAGGAAGCAATTAAAGACTTTAGTGTAATGTTAAATAGGAATATGTTATACAACGACCAAATGGCAACACTGTTGGCTAAATGTAAAGCAAAAATTGGAATGTTATTCCGACACTTTAAAGCAAGAAAAGCTAACCACATGATTATGCTTTACAAAACTCATGTACTTAGTACACTCGAGTACTGCAATTTGATATGGTACCCACACTACCAAAAGGATATTGCACAAATAGAGAGTGTACAAAGGTCCTCTGCTGCTAGAATAGAAGTTAAGGACCTTGACTACTGGGAAAGACTGCAATTTTTGAAACTATACAGTCTAGAAAGGAGAAGAGAACGCTACATAATAATACAAGCATGGAAGCAAATAGAAGGAATTACTGAAAACATCATGGAGCTAAAAATATCAGAAAGAGCAAGCCGAGGTAGATTAATAGGGCCAAAAAACATACCAGAAAAACTAAGGAAGGCGCACAGGACATTAATCCACTACGCACCAGCATCGATAATGCAGCGACTATTTAATGTGCTGCCAGCTCATCTAAGAAACATATCAGGAGTGAGCGTAGATGTGGTTAGGAATAAGCTCGATAAATACCTAAGATGCATCCCAGACCATCCAAGACTGGAAGATGCAAAATACACTGGAAGATGCATTACCAACTCTCTGGTGGATATACGAGGTGCCTCACACTGAGGGACCTGGGGAAACCCAAACATAAAATAAGGCAATAAGGTAAGGCTCTCTCTCTCCCGTCTATTGCATGTGCATCACGAGAACTCACATTCCATTCTCTCTCTATTTCCTCTATCAGGATGAGGGTCTTCACTA
Organism: Palaemon carinicauda; assembly: GCF_036898095.1. NCBI lineage: Eukaryota > Metazoa > Arthropoda > Malacostraca > Decapoda > Palaemonidae > Palaemon > Palaemon carinicauda. Next base: position 122,683,780 of record NC_090741.1, read on the forward strand.
TTTTCGTTACGTTCTTCATTCCTCTTTTGTGCGCTAGTTGTTACTCCTATTACTGCACCTCTAGAGAGAGCATCAGCTACCATGTTAGCTTCACCATCTATGTGGTGAAAACCCTTTATATTAAACTCTAACAATCTCTCAATCCATCTCGCTTGACGAGAGGTCAAATAATTTTTATAATATAAATCACTTAAGGGGCGATGATCACTTTGCACCTCAATCGACTGACCTAATAAAAACAACCGATGCCTCTCTAGAACCTAAAGAATAGCCTAAGACTCTCGATGGAATGCAAAATAATTCTTTTGTGCCCTTTTAACGCCCGGGAAGCAAAACAAATGGGTGTCTCTCTGCCTTCATCATCTGGTTGAGAAACTACGCCACCAATAGCTACGCTACTTGCATCTGTAGTCACTAAAAATAGGCGATCTAATCTAGGATATGCGAGTAATTCATTGCTAGTTAAGGTAGCTTTCAAATGGTTAAAGACCCTTGCTTCTTCCTCTCCCCAATTTATTACTATTTGTTTCTTTCAAACATCTAAGGGTATTGCTACCTCTCTAAAAGCTCTTAGGAATTTACGGTAATACCCAGCGAGCCCCAGGAACCCTTCTACTTCCTAAGAGCTATGTGGCCTGGGGAAATCTGTAATAGCTGCTACTTTACTGGGGGAGGGTTGGATACGTTCTGGAGTTATTATGTGACCTAAAAATTCGACCTTTTTAAAAAGAAAGTTGCACTTTGACAAATTTATTTTCATATCATTACGTCGTAATGCTTGTAAAATTTTACGAATATTATTATTATATTTTTCGGCCGTTTTCCCTGTAATTATGATATCATCTAAATAAACAAGAAAATTATGGCAAATTAAGGGCGACAAAACCGCCATCTTTACTCTAGAAAAATAACTTGGAGCCTTTTCAATACCAAAAAGAAGAAAATTAAACTGAAATAATTGATCGTTAGCTATAAATGCTGTTTCACATTTACTGTCTTCCTGAATGGGTATTTGATAGTATCCCAATTTTAAATCACCATCTGTAAAATATTTGCTATCCCGTACTTTCACAAGTAATTCTTCAATTGAGGGGAATGGGAATGCATTATTCTTAGTGACTGCTTTCAATTTCCTATAATCAGCACACAATCTTACCGAGCCATCCTTTTTCCTAACAGCTGCAATTGGAGAAGCCCAGGGGGATTCGCTCTCCTCGATTATCCCTTATTCCCTTAATTTATTAATTTCCCTTTCTATCTCTCCCTGGAAATGAATGGGTACCTTATAAGACCTTGACCTGATCGGCTCCACTTGCCCAGTTTCAATGCTAAAGGGAAATCGATCAATCCTCCCGGCTGGCTCATCTCCAATTGCAATTACTTCGGAATAATTATTGATAATGTCACTAACTACAGGCTGATATTCTGAGGGTCCTAATTTTCGCGCTTGCATAATCAAATTCTTAGTGCGTTCGTCTGTGCTGTCTGTAGTTTTGGCTCCCAACATCACATTATAAGCAATTTCACATAACTCTAATTCACACACAGAATCACTTCCTAAAAACAACTCTTTTATTTGACAAATTAACTATCGTTATATCAGCTCTGTGCTCTTTAATTTCTGTCAAGTCCTCTAATATCATATGGGCCCAATTGTCATTGGGTTTAACTCCTACCTTGGTTCCTTCCGCAAGAGGGCGACACGGGGTCACAGATATGCTCGTAAATGT
>NC_090741.1:122702104-122707104 GCF_036898095.1 Palaemon carinicauda
CGCTGAAATCGTGTTAGCTGCCAATCCTTGACCATGGAGGTGGAGAAGAAAGATAAGCAGAAGTCTGTCAAGATCTCCTGCGGATTCTTCGCCTTGACAAAAGGCCACCCATTTTCTCCAAGATGACTCATATTGCCTTCTAGTAGATTTGCACTTATATTCCTCAAGGAAGTCTATGCTGGCTTTCGAAATCCCGAAACGCTTTCTCACCGCTAGGGAGAGAAAATCATGAGCTGCAGGGTCCGGGTTTTCTGTAATGAAGCGCAGACAGTTGACTTCTGGACTCGCTGGGTCAGAACTGGATCTGGTAGCGGTACAAACTTCAGCTACAGTTCCAATGCCAGGGGGAACCACACGCTGTTCCGCCACTTGTGGGCCACTATTGCCGCTACCCCTTGAAGGATCTCAGTTTGTTGAGGACCCTCAACAGAAGGTTGTGAGGAGGGAACAGATAAATCTTGGACCATCTGTTCCAGTCGAGGGACATTGCGTCCACTGCTTCCGCTAAGGGGTCCTCGTACGGGGCACGTACAGGGGCAACTTCTTGTTGTCTTTCGTCGCAAAGAGGTCTATCTGCAGTTCTGGGACTTGATTCATAATGAAGGAGAATGATCCTGCGTCTAAGGACCATTCCGACTCTATCGGTGTGAACCTGGATAGAGCGTCTGCCGTCACATTGCGGACTCTTTGAAGGTGAACTGCCGACAGGTACCACTTCTTCTTTTCTGCCAATCGGAAGATGGCCAACATCACCTGGTTGAGAGGTGGTGACCTCGATCCTTGTCGATTCAAGTATCTCACAACTACCTCGCTGTTCATCACCAACCTTATGTGGATCGAGTGACGCGGGGAGACTTTCTTTAAGGTAAGGAGCACTGCCATAGCTTCTAGAAAGTTTTATGTGAAAGGTCTTGAATAGCTTGGACCAAGTCCCCTGGACTTCTTTTCCGATGAGAGTGACCTCCCCATCCCACCTTCGAGGCGTCTGAGTGAATCGTCACCGACGGGGGAGGTGGCTGAAGAAGAACCGACTTCTTTAGATGTCTGGCTTGGGACCAAGGCCTGAGAAGAGTACTTAGCCGAAGCGGCTGGTCTTCTCAGATCTCTTCGCGCGTTTGATGCATAACTTCTCCAAACTCTGATTGCATCCTTTAGCTGTGCTCTTAGCACTGGGTCTGTCACCGAACAAAACTGGAGAGAGCCCAGTACCCTCTCCTGCTCGCGTCATGATATCCTTTCGGAATCTAGAAGTCTCTTGACAGAACCCGCTATCTCCTTCCTTTTCTTCGCCGGGATGGAGAAACGGTGTGACAAAAGGTCCCAGTGGATTCCCAGCCACTGGAACTTTTGAGATGGAGAAAGTCAAGACTTTTTTCTGTTGATCTTGAAGCCTAGGTACTCTAGGAACTGGATCACTTGACTGGAAGCTTGCAAGCATTCTGTCTCGGATGCTGCCCACACCAACCAGCCGTCCAGGTAGGCTACTACCTGAATTCCCTTCAGGCGTAATTGTTTGAGAGCTACGCTCGCAAGCTTCGTAAAAATCCTTGGGGCTATGTTTAGCCCGAATGGCATGGCTCCGAAGGCGTATAGTCTTCGTTATAGCCTGAACCCTAGGTAGGGGGAGAGTCGATGGCTGATTGGAATGTGCCAATAGGCGTCTGACAAGTCTATAGAGACGGAATATGCCCTCTTGGGCAGTAAGGTCCTTATGTGTTGCAGTGTTAGCATTTTGAATTTGCAATTCACTATGAACTTGTTGAGTGGCGACAAGTCCAGAATGACTCTGAGCTTTTCCGAGTCTTTCTTGGGAACACAGAACAGCCTCCCTTAGAAATTGATGGGCTTCACCCTTCGGATCACCTTTTTTCTCCAACAGATCTTGAACGTACTCCTCCCTAACGGGGGTGGAGTGTTGGAAAAACCGAAGGCACGGAGGTGGAGTGCTGTACCAGCTCCCGCCCAGTCCATTCTTGAGTAGGCTGTGGGCCCAGGGATCGAAGGTCCACGGATCCCGAAATTTCAGAAGTCTCCCTCCTACCGGTATCACCTCACTTGGACTGCCGTCCTGAGGTCTTGCCTTCCTGACCACGACCACCCCTGAATCCGCTTCCCCTTGAGGGGCGTCTAGACGAGCCTCTGGCTGCTCCTCTAGGCTTTGCTCGAAAGGAAGTAGACTGCCCTTCGAACACTGGGGTGAATGCCGTGGACTGTGTCGACACGGCCTGGGGTACCCACTGAAAAGTGGTCGGGGTTTGTGCCACGATCTGGGGCACTGGGGGCAATGGCAATTGCAGTTGCTGTTGCTGTCTAACAGGCTTGGCTGGCCGAGACGGTAGCCTAGTCCTCATATTCTTCCTCTTTGGTTGAGGACCCTCATCCGGGGAAGACTTTCTTTTGATAGTCAGGCCCCACTTCTGGAGAAGGTTTCTATTCTCCAAGGCGGCCTTATCAACAACTTCTTTGACCAAGTTGGTAGGGAAAAGGTCTTTTCCCCAAATGTTGGAGGAGATTAGTTTCCTTGGCTCGTGCCTCACCGTAGCCGAGGTGAACACGAACTCCCTACAAGCTCTCCTTGCCTTGACGAAGCCAAAAAGGTCCTTCGTCACTGTGGCCAGATGAGTCTTGGCCACCACCATGAACATTTCATGGACCTTGGGGTCACTTGCCATCGTCTCGAGAGTAGTCTGAAGAGACATTGAGGCAGCCAGTCTTTCTTTTGTCTCGAACTCTCTTCGCAAAAGAAAGTCAGACAGCTTAGGGAGGTCCTCGCCGAACTGACGTCCGGCAATATCAGCCTCCAACTTTCCAACTGAGAACGTAAGATGGACGTCCTTCCAGTCTTTGTGGTCCATAGGCAGGGCCAGCGACAAGGGTTTACACTCCTCTAGGGAGGGGCAAGGCTTGCCGGCCTCGACTGCTTTTAGTACAGCCGCAAACACTTTCTGTAAAAAGGGGAAGGCTCTAGTAGGCGAGGACACAAAGGAAGGGAGCTTCCTGTTCAATGCGGCTACCTTTGACTTAGAGAAGCCCCTCTCTTTCATCGAGGATGAAAGTAGAGCTTGAGCCTTAGCATGGTCCATCACTATGACCTCCTTCGGCTCTGTCTCCTCCTTTGAAGCTGGTTCCTTCCTCAGCCGGACATAACAGTCCGGATATGATGCCTTGCTGGGCCAGAATTCCACCTCCTCCAGGGGAACTGAGCCCAGCTTATCCGAGATGACGATCTTTCCAGTCGTCATCGGCATGTGCTCAGCATACCTCCATGGGTTAGCATCTAAGCACAAGGGAAGGTCTTTCACATTGAGCTTTTTCTGGGGCCCATGCGATTCTGCAAGGCACTGCATTCGCAGTTCCATTGCAGCCGCCTTCTCCTGATTCTCCTTCTGCATTTGTTGGATCATTCCAACAATAGAAGAGAGGGCCTGTCCCAGCTCTACTGGGAGACCGGCCGATGTTGAGGGAATAGGCTCCGGAATCTGAACCGGAGTAGCCGACACCTCGTCGACCTCTACCTCTACAACGTCTGGGGATTGAACTTCATCCTGGGCTTCTGCCAGGAGGTCTTCCTCCAGACACTCGTCCACATCAGACATCCTGTCATCTAACTGGATGTCTTACATCACGACCGCGACTTCAGCATCCACCTGGATCTGAACTTAGGGGATCTCCTCTTGAGGCTGGGGAATCACTGCATCAGCTGATGCCTTAGGGAAAAGATACGCCCTCATCTTCTCACTTGGAAGATAAGGGCCAGAAGTGTTCGTTTGGAAGCCCCTTACCCAGGTACGAAGCTTCTTCCTAGCTATATCCCTTGATTCCGCCGTCCTAGGGGAATCAAAGGCCTCAGTAATCAGGTTAGTGCACACAGTACATACCTGAGGGTCCCAATACCGGAGATCATCCTTGGAGACAGCGCATGCTGCGTGTCTCCTACAAAACTCATGTCCGCAGAGGTTCTTGCTGCGGACGTTGCAGAAAGCACTTCCGCACTTCGGAGGGTCCTTCTGTAAAGAGAAGAAATTTCCATGAGTATCAAGTGAACTATGTATCACTGGATATGCACAGTATAGCATAACAATTCAGAAAGGAAAGACACACACTTGTGTTTCCCTCACAACCCATTGTTGCAGCCTTCCAGATAATAAAATCAAATGGTTAATCTCTTCTAGAGTAACCAATCCAAAGTTTCCAGAGGAAACAGGTGGAGCTCACACCTAAGCAATGGTTTTAAAATCCTGGATAATAGACATGAAAGAACTCACTTTCCTATCTGTAGGGCAACAGCAAAGGACTGTGCAAGAAAACACAAAAGTGTTAGAACACACAGTGCTGTACCAAAACCCATACTATAGTTTTCCTCTTACTGTATATGTTATACTGAAGAATACTAGTACAGTATAGGAGGATACGTGCCGGCCGGCACCTGCCGGACGGCACACACCATAACTAGCTTTAAAGTATACTACTTAACAGCTATAAGGCGGCAGAACTCTGGTTCAAATGCATGTGCCGGTCGGCAGCAATTGCCGGACGGCAACAGCCAATGTCGGCCGGCAATGGCTGCCGGCCGGCAACTACACAAGGTAGTACCCAGCTGCTGGCCACACTCTTGGTGACCGGCAGACTAGGGCTGACATTAGCCCTAGAAGAAAAATAGGATGGATGCCGGGATAAGAGTGTACACTACCTCCAAGCCCGGCAATCCGAAAGAGTGCATATAAGGAAGGGGAGAATCTAATTCAGGCTTCCTGGCCAATGCCGTCTGGCTCTACAAGCAGGCATGGATAAGGGACCAAGGGAGGTCCGGGCAGCACTCAAAATATAAGACCCTTGCCGGCCGGCAGCTCTGCCGGCAGCTCTGCCGGCAGCTCTGCCGGCCGGCAGGGGGCTGAGTCAATTCCACATCCTAACCTATACTAGGTCCAGATGTAGAACGACGTACAGTACTGTAATGGCTAGGCCATTACTGAGATAGAGGGGGAAGGGACAAAAGAAGG
>NC_090741.1:122712104-122732104 GCF_036898095.1 Palaemon carinicauda
ACTTTGCTGGCAATCTGAGGAACCCTTGTTTTACTCTGGAACTCCATAGGAGGGGTTGAAAGGGCTCGTTCTCAAAGGTAAAGTTCCCCTTTATCCACCTCATTGTGTATGTACTTGTTTGAAAAAAAAATGAAATTTGTGCGATTGTAGCTTCGTAGAAAATTATTTATCATCAAAAGAAGTAGACCTCTACATGATATTCTTATCTCACTGTAATAACCCCATTCTAATCTCTCTCTTTCTCTCTCTCTCTCTCTCTCTCTCTCTCTCTCTCTCTCTCTCTCTCTCTCTAATCCAGAAAATCTAGTTTATTATTTATTGGAGCTGGATTTAGCCTGTTGGGTTCCCTCTCCTGTCTCTTACCAATATCGACAGTGGCAACTTAATCTCATGGATCTGGGATAAAAAGTGAATATCTAAAGAGCAATATTGTATATTGTTCATGTCTTCTCTATAGGAAACATAATGGATACAAACTCTACCCATCTATGAATAAAGAGAAGGGCCAAATTTGGTAATTATATAGGCGTGTATATATTAGGAAGGAAAGGAAGAAAGAAAATACACATACCTATCTGATTTTTAACAGCTTGATGCAAGGGTGATTTAGAACCTGTATATTTACTCAAAAGTTAAATTCACTTAATTTCTATTTCCACCCTAATTTAGGCCAACTTCTTTCTTAATTCGATAACAGCAAATTTTGTGACAATATAGTCAACATCGATGGACTGTAACACCATGTTCTGAAGAGAGAATAATTAGGTTGACAGGTCACTTAGCAAAGACAGTTGGATGGAACACTTCAGTGAGGGTATGAATAGGACATACGAAGGGAATAATTTGATCGATATACCTAGAACTGATGAAGACCTTGATGTGCTATGAATGAGTAAAGCGTGTTTGAAGCCGAAGCTATCCTCAAAAAACTAAAGAGATGGGAAGCCCCGGGATACGATGGAATAAATGCCTAGATGATAACAGCAGAAAATGAAGTGACTCCCAAACTTCTTACAAGAATATTTTTCAGAATTTGGCATAAAGAGGAAAAACCTAATGAATATGAATTATGAGTGTCGATGAAAATAGCAAAAAAAAAAAAAAAAAAAAAGGAGAAAAAAAGGAGACCTGACTGATTGTGATAATTACAGAGGCATAACACTTACTTCAGTTGTTATGATATTATATGGTATGCTTATTCTAAAGAGACTGGAAAGAAATATTGATGAAAAGCTGATAGATGAACAAGCATGATTTAGAAAAGGTAGAAGTTGCACTGACCCAATTTTCCTTTTGAGACATGATGTACAACGATGCGTATAATATAACAATCCCCTTTTGATGCATGTATGGGCTATGAAAAAGTTTTGATAGTGTGGACCGGCCAATTTTGTGGAAAGTTCTGCGTTATTATGGAATTCCTCTTAAATTTATAAATTTGATTAAGTCTGTTCATGAGCATAGAAATTGCAAGGTTAATGTTAATGGAGTTTTATCAATAGAATTTCCAGTGAACAGCAGAGTACTATAAGGGAATGCGTTGTCATCTGTGTTGTATTTCCTCCTCATGGATTTTGAAACGCACAGAACAGTCAGAGATGTTGGAGAAGGATTGGACTGGATGGGTAATAGGAATTTAGCACACCTACAGTACGCTGATGATGCTGTCCTAATTAGCAAAACAATACAGGATTTGCAATGCTTGCTTACCATAATGCATGAAATATCACAGGAGGTTGGACTGAAGATAGATAGAAGAAAGACAGAGATGAGAACAGAGTATGCAATGGAAGATGAAATATCATTGGAAGTAGAAAGGATTAATGAGGTAGAATCATTTAAGTATTTAAGAACTATGATCTCTAATACAGGGTATTTAGAATTAGAGTTTAGTGAAAGATTAAAAAAAAGCAAATCAGACAATGGCTATGTTAAGTAAAATCGTGAAATCAAATCGCCTGAGATTACATATAAAAATTAGACTAAATATCAGTTTAGTAAGATCGATGTCACTCTGTGGACATGAGTCATGGTATGACAATAAAACAATCTCTTATAGATTTAGTAGATTTGAAAACAAAGCCATCACAGTGATATTCGGAGTTGAATGGCAGGACAGGATTAGAAATGAGACTATAGGAGAGATTACTTGAGTGCCAAATGTGGACGAGATCATGATGAGAGGCAGATGGAGATAATTTGGGCATGCTCTTCACACTCCCCAAAAGGGATTAGTTCACCAAACGTTCAGCTGGGCTCCTCAAGGCACTAGAGCATTTGGAAGACCCAGGCCTACATGGCTGGGAACTATGAAGCGCGAAGTATGAGATGAAGAATGGAGAAGTATTAAATTAAAAGCTAAAGATAGAGACGACTAGCGAAATCTAACCGAGGCCCTTTGCGTCAATAGGTATTGGAGATGATGATGATGATGATGATGATGAAACATGAAAAGGAAGAAGGGACATAATCAACATTTGCTTAAAAAGGTAACTCAGGGCAAATTTGCTCTTATGAACTCATACCAAAAGTAGAAAAAGAAAAGAGTAAGAGAAGAAAACGCCTGATACAAACACACATTGTAATCTTTTCACTCGTCAGTTGGAGAAATAAGCAAAAAATATACAACTAAACTTAATCCTTAATTTATGTTTAAAATGGCCTCCATAATAAAATGATTCCGACGAAGGTGTACAGATAAAATTTAGGCTGATCGATAAACAAACAACAAATGACTGTCTTAGATTTTCCTTTCCAGGCAATAGTGCTCACAAAGCCATTGACATAGCATTGGTCCAGCAGTTCTGGAAGGCATAACAACTTCTATTTGTGTTTGATCTGCCAGATTCAAAACAGGGATGATTCTATCTTCGATTGTCTTCTTATCATTATGACCAAGATACAAGAAGATGAAAAAAAGTCTTCTTTTCTTTTTTGGTGATTTCAATGCTCACCATAGGGAGTGGTTAAGTTCTATTTCTCCTATCGATCGCATTGGCTTAAGAGCTTTAGACCTTGCCTCTGATTCAGGCTGTGAGCAAACCATAAGTGAAGCTACTTACAAGACTGGTAATTGTTTGGATCTCATATACACTGACTCCCCTGGCGTTATAACAAGTAAGGATGGTTCCACAGTCGGAACATCTGATCTTGCCTTGATTTCATTAGTAGTGAAGACTAAGCAGCCTGTCACTGATGTATCATAATCATGTATAATTTATATAGAATTTCAATCAGACATGGAACGAGATTTTGCATGATCTTTTGGCCTTGAATTGGTCAAAATTGTATAGTGTTGATCCTGTTGTCCCTTTGAATGAAAATCTAATCAACATAATTGATATGCATATCCCTTTTCGTGTGCTAAGATACTGAATGAAGGACAAAGCGTTGTTCAATGATGATTATAGATGTGCTTATTTGGAGAAGCAGGAGGCCTATCATCTTTGGAAGGGTAACAGATCAGATTTGACCTGGAATAGCTAGACTCAGCTTAGAGCTTTTTTACAGAGAGTTTATGCTTCAAATGTAAAAGAATACAATTTAACCACGAAAGAAACCCATTCTGGTACAACTCAGTAGCATAATTGGTGATCTACCCTTAGATCTGCACTCTTTTATGTAGATGTAACAGTGCCTTCTTTACTTAAACCAGATGGCTCAGTCACTCAGTGTCCAAATTATAAGGCACCTCTTTAGCCGATATGATTGATAGTAAACAAAGTAATGAGAAACTCAAAATTCCTCATTCCTGTTTCCCTGAGGCTAAACTAACTAGTTTAGCTATGTGATCTCGTGAAATTAAAGCTCTGTTATTGGACCTTGATGCTTATCGAGATGTCGATCCAAATGATATTTTTCCCCTTTTTTTTATAAACACTGCAGATTTCTTAGCTCCAAAGTTATCTGTTATTTTGCGCAAATTACCAAGAAGAAGAGCTTTTAGCACTTGGAGAAATGCTAGTGGTTACTCCTTTAGGTAAATGTGTTTGTGGTAGCTCAAGTCCAACTGATTACAGCCCAATTATCCTAACTCCTATATCATCTAAAGTTTTACAACGTCTTCTGGCAAAACATCTTAATAGGTTACCTAAAGGTAATCATCTTTTCCTTAGTTAGCAATTCAGCTTTCATAAAGGCCTTGGAGCATGTGATGCCATTTTTACAATCTTCAATGTTGTACAGAAATCCCTTGATTGTGGTCAGGGAGTTTGTATGATAGGCCTTGTTTTTAGTGCTACCTTTGACTGTGTTAATCATGAGGCATTTGTTTTCAAATTCAAACAGTTTGGAGTGAGTGGGTCGTTTCTTAGCATTATTATTAAATTTTTAAATAATAGATCTCAAATAGTTGTTGTTGATGGGCACCATAGTGAGTGTAAGATTGTATTTGGTGTTCCACAGGGTAATGTTATTGGCCCATTACTTTTCATACTATATACACATAACATGTGGTTTGGCCTAGAAGACAAGGTTGTTGCATATGCAGATGATGCTACTCTCTTTACATCAATTCCATATCCTGAATGTAGATCTGTTGTGGCTGAATCCCTTAATAGATGTATCTAGCTAAAATTAGTGCATGGTGCAAGTTATGGGGTAGGGAGTTGAATCCTAACAAAACTCAAAGTATGATTGTAAGTAGGTCAAGGACAGTGGCTCTTCAACATCCGGGTATCAGGAATGACAATGTTTCTTTAACTTTGTATGACTTTTAAAATTTTAGGTGTAATTGTTGACTGTAAATTTACTTTTGAGAAACACATTAGGTTTGAGTGTCTTTCAATTGCAAAAAAAATTGGCTTATTGAGAAACTGTTTCAAGATTTTGTGTGATCAGTCTATTCTGAATAAGTCTTTAAATTCTTTAATTCTACGTTGTTTCGATTATTTTCCTCCTGTCTGGCCTTCAGATGCTGATTCCTATCTTAATTTGTTGGACAGTAAATTATGGTCTATTAGATTTCTTATTCCTCGTCTAGAAATTAATATTTGGCACCGACGTTCAATTGGTTCATTATGCATGTTTCATAATTCTGACCATCCTATACACTTAGATCTTCGTGGACAGTACCATCCTGTTCGTAATACTAGGTAGGCATTTCATTCTAATAGCCAGGCCCTCTCCATCATGAGGCTCAATACTACAGAGTATTCTAGAAGTTTTATTCCAGTTGTGACGAAGTTGTGTTATGATCTTCCTAATTGGGTAGTTGAATCAATAGATCTTAAAAAGTTTAAACTTGCAGCAAATACTTTTATGTTAAACAGGCTGACATGAATCTTTTTATAGTTTATATATGACATATATGTTTTGAGGTTGTTACTGTTTGTAGACTAATATATTGTTAATTTTTCTCCTCGTTTATTTGTTTCCTTATTTCCTTTCATCATTGGACTATGTTTTCCTGTTGGAGCCCTTGGGTTTATAGCATCTTGTTTTTCTAACTGGGGTTATGGTTTGTCTAGTATTAATAATAATAATAATAATAATAATAATAATAATAATAATAATAATAATGATAATAATAATAATAATAATAATAATAATAATAATAATAATAATAATAATAATAATAATAATAATAATAATAATAAACCTGTTAGCAGATCCCAGCTGTTCTTCTTCTCACGTATTCAGTTATCGAATAGGAAATTCCCTTATCCAACCAGATATATTATCAAATCAGCTATAGCATCCTTCTCTTCCAAATAGGATTTTGGTTAGATAATAATAATAATAATAATAATAATAATAATAATAATAATAATAATAATAATAATAATAATAATAATAATAATAATAATATATTGACGATAAGTAGATAGAGATAAGAAACGACATAAAACATTAAGATTGTAATCATCTGTGTCGTCAATGCCGGAATATCCTGGTGACGACTCAAAGCCATCCATTCTCACGGCAATCAAAATCATTCAATGTCTCCCGAGTTTCGACACTAATAGATTTCCAATGGGAAACGAAGCCTTCTAATTGGTTTCGCTTAAAGCCTTCTGCCCCAAGACACCCTCGCCAGGCCTGATGACCGCCAGCAGAACATGCACTTCCATCCCGCCAACAGGGATTGAGAGAAAAGACAATATATGGTATCATATTCTGTCCACGATTGCTGTCCTTAAAAGTTGAGCACGTTCTTCATTTACACAAAAATTACAAAAAGGAATTATTCTAAATCAAGTAAAAGAATATAACTGTACTCACACACATATACCCTATACACATCCATTACATAATAAAGAAGCATACTTAGGACGTAGTACAGACATTTTATTAATAATTAAATCTCTGTTGTAACATGAAATTGTGCTTCTCTAATTCCTTGACTGTTTGCGTTTATTCTCATAACAATAACTTCACTTCTAAAATTGTAATGCCTTTAAAGATAGATTGTTATATTCAAATTACAAAAAAGCTAACATCCCAATGTAATTAAATAATTACTGTAATTGAAAAATCATTGACTGACCATTTGAAACATTTCCCCTTATATTTCCATTTCTTCCAAACGAACCGTCCATCACACATATATAAATAACTTTCGTGTGTTTTCCACACCTACTGTCTCAAACTTCAAAGTGAAAGTGTGTCATGAACATAACCTAAACCTTTGTACTTGTTGTATACTATTTCCTCTGAAAGGAATTAAACATACTATTTGAACATACAACTTTACCTATGTTCATCCTTTTTTTCTACATAGTTTACATCTTTAATTATATAAATTTTTTCCTTTCTTCTATTTATCAGTTATATTCAGTTTGACTTTAGTAACACCTATATGCATCATAAATTGTTTTAATACATACCCTTTCTTCATATTTATTCAGGTTAAACATATTAACACAATTCATCTAAATTGTTTTATTATTCTCCCTTTCTTCATATTTCTTCATGCTAACTTGATTATGATAATCCTCTGCATATTCACATTATAAAGAGTTTTAACATTTCCTCTTTTCTTAATAATTATTAGGTACATTAATGTCTATCATTTAGACTTAAAACGTTGTTACTTATGTTACACCAAATATCACTTAATGGATTGTCTATAAAATGCAATAACCTGTTTGCTCTAACGTCCTCTTCATTTTCATCAATCTTGAAAATTGTTTAGTACACTTGTAAAGATTAACCATGTATGATTTTTTCATCAACAGTACCTAAAACTTTATTGAATGCTTTTAATGTTCTATGTGGTCCCTTAATTATTTGGAGACATTTTTCATTCGGACCTTGGTTAACATACATTTAATACATACACTCGACCATATTTCGATTTTTAGATAACACAACTTTTAAAATCATAATATTTGTTTATTTGTTATTTATTTGAGTGCCCATTTCGACTTCGTGACATTTAACAAGGATTTTTTTTTTTTTTTTTTTTTTGCCAAATAAAATATGGGGTTTCTTCCAACGTTTCATTTACCGAGTTATTCAAAGTAAATTTGTCATCATCCGTCTTATATGGTTGGACTAATGATCATTCACAGGACATCCACAACCGTTCATATTTGCATCTTCTATTGCTTTATTTGAATTTGACTTATAAGGCATTATCTCACATTTCATAATTTAGAGATAGAATAAAATATTGCACAATTCTTTATATGTCACCAGTATAGTTGGGTGGATTGTCCTAGAGAAGTATCTCGAAACATGAATGTCAAGTGATTATCCTGGCCATAAATTCTTTCGCTACTGACTCATCTGTCCTATTTCTATTAAGTTAGAATTTCTATGAAAACTAGTTTTGGCACAAATTTCCATTTGGTCCGTTTGTACAACCCCAAGGGGATTAGAATGCAATTGTATTTTCTAAAGAAACTCTATCATTTTCGTGATCTTTATATCTATTACACGTAGAACAATCATTCACAATCTTCAGTCTTTGATTGTTGGATGTCCCGCTAGCTTGTGGGCATGAATTATTGTTAATACTTCATTGATTAATAAGTCAGGAATTTTTATTCATGAACAAGTATTTTCTCTCTAGTCTTTGTAGGTATTCCTTTGATTAATTTCAAATTCTAACCGAGAATTCCTAATTTGCAGTAAGTCATCTATAACATTTCTAATAACCTTTGGTTTTTCTGGTTCTATTTTAACCCTTTCCAAATCTATCTCTACCTGCCCACTGAAAAAAAAAAAATATTGGTAGTGGCAATCCTATTAATAGCTTTGTGTTTTCTAGATATTCCATATGCTAACGTGTATTTAATATCTGGACGAGCTCCAGTACTCTAAGTACTAACGATTTCATCTAATTGTTCTCTGGTCTTTGATAGTGCCATGGCCTCTGTAAATGGTCTTTCACTTGCTTGGGGTGGAGTTCTCTTGCTTGAGGGTACACTCGAGCACATTATTCTCTCTAATTTTTCTCCGTCTTGTTTTTTAAAATGTTTTTATAGTTTATAAATGAAATATTTATTTTAATGTTGTTACTGTTCTTAAAATAATATATATCAATTTTTTTATTATTTTTCTTGTAGTTTCCTTATTTCCCTTCCTTACTGGGTTATTTTCCCTTTTTAAACCCTCGGGCTCATGGCATTATACTTTTCCAGCTAAGGTTGTAGCTTAGCAATAATAATAATAATAATAATAATAATAATAATAATAAGACATTTATATTATGTATTTGAGGCATCACATACTAGATAAAACTCCTTGGTAAAAAAATCGCGTAAAACTGATGTAGGATCAATAGTAAATTTCTCTTAATTGTTAGAGCTTTTTTATTGTATTTATAAGTTGCAAACTGCATCTTTTTATGTTAACGATATTAATGGCTTGACTATGGTATTCCAAAAGATCCTATCATCCTAAAAATCTTCTTACACTTTTCAAATCTTTGTGGAACAGGATATTCCAAAATAACATTTATTTCTCCCTAGCATGCCTAATCTATCTACACTCTTTACTAGCCCTATCTAATCTAGGGATTGAACACTTTTTCAATCTTAATCTTTAATCCAGATACTCTCCCTGTTGTTAAGACTAGTTCTAATGTTTTTTTTTTTTTTTTTTTTTTTTTTTTAAGGCTCTCTATATCCTTACTGTACATAGTACTATCATTCAATTAGACCTATACCTCTTCTATTTCTCCTAAATCTGTAACATTATTCTGTTAAAAGTCGAAGGAGCTGATTTGAGCCAATCGGCTTCTCTCGAAATTCTTTAAATATGCTGAAAGGCGTTAACGGCTTTTATTCTTCATCTAGAGCACTTGCAAACATCAACTAAGTATTTTTGCTACTCAATAACTGAGACAAAACTTCATTTGTTACTATGATAGACATTTTACTAGGTAGTTCATTGTAATTTCACCTGTAATAATTTATTAATATTGTGAAACTTCCATCTCTATTCAGAATATCATGAGAAAATTATAAGACGACTTCTCCATATTTACTCTCACTGTATTCTACTTTGGGGCGTTGGTTGATAGGTAGTATTGTATTTAGTTACCGGTATATAAGAAAGCTTAGTGCCATTATTTTTATTTTTATTAGTTGCAACTTATCTGTTCTACCTAACCTATCGCCTGAAGTGGCTGTTCCCTGACAACTTCTGTTTGTTATTCATATTAATCTTCTCTGTATTTTGTAAAATTATTGCTATCTACCTCTTTATATATCCCTTCATCTTTGCTCTCCTACATAGTGGCCAGTTTTGTAAAAGACTTGTCGTTGATAATTTTTAAACATACTTCCTGACTATTTCATTTCATTTTAACCTACATTTTTTTCATAAATAAAACTCATTTCTCATCAATATGTAATTTTGAACGTTACTCTAAGGTTCTAATGGGAAAAATTACAATTAAAAAAGGAAATGATCATACATCACTAGACACTATATGGCTGATAATACTCTATTTACCCTTATGGTTCATACCCTTTTACACATTCTTTCCTGTAATACTTTTCAAATAACGAGATTTCTTTTCACCCTGAATAGCGGAGGCTGGAATACTTAAAAAAATTGTTATTGTGTTGCACCCTAGCATATCACTCACACTACCTGAGTTGAAAAAAAAACAGACCTTTATACCAAAAACGTATCATACATGCTCGTACATTGTAACGTTAATTCTATTTTATTGTATATTGTCGCTATTTCTCTCCCCTAGCACTGATTACTTGTCAATGTCTGTATATGCTTGTCTCATTTTGTATGAATTTATAAGCTGTTATTGACTGTAAGGAGTTGTATATATACTGATGTTCCGTCCAAATATATTTAGTTACATTCAATCTACTTATTGGTTGATACCTAACTGGTGCCTTCGCACATTGGTGACCACCACAGTGTCCAGCTCCCTCCAAGTTTCCCCCGCACTACACTGTCTTATCGTTTGATGATGCCACCCTCAGAAGTTGAAACTACCGTCCTTCTCCAGCGTAGAATCGTTTGCCTCGTTCCAGAGTGCTGAAGTCTAGTGTCTCATCAAGGGCGTGACTCAGTCAAGTATCAAAGATGATTACTTTCTCGCAGCGATCTCCGAGGGCACTTTCCTGAAAATCTCCGATTGGCTGTGTGAGCTTTGGGACACAAAAATAACGTACAATGCCCTCAGATCATACTTCCTGGAGCAATACTCACCATCGCCTGCCTCACGCATAGCAAAACATTTTCAGCTCTCTCAACAACCATTAAGGAACTTAAGGGCTTTTCTCACCGTCAGGGAAAACACCAGTATCAGTCGTCTGCCACCTACCACAGACGGCTATCCGCAAGATGTGAATATACTGCCTACCCTTTAGTTATGGTGCCTCCCCAAACCTGTAAGCGCTTCTATCCCCAATTTCGATAATTTGCCCGTGAAGTACCTGGTGACCAAAGGGGATGCCCTTATGGATAGCCACTTCACCATCTTCAAGTACTCCATCAACGCCTCCACTCCTGACTAAGTAGACAACTATTAAACATCGACTGAAACCGACACGAATACAGTAGGAAACTGATGCCCACCCCGTGACGTACCTGAATGGCTACAAAACCGCCAACCACCCACCACTCGCTTAAACACGAAGCAACAACGTTTATAACCGTTTACTGACGCCCATTGGCTGCAGTTATGCTACTACCCTCCAATTTTGAGGCTGCTGAGAAGAAATGTGCGAATGGTTGTCAGTGGCCAAAAAATGTGTAAGGAGGTCATCGCTTGTATTGCTTGGCTCCCCTGTCACTAATCTTTTCATGTTACATGACCCAGGTATAGGTGTGCAATTTTTGGTAGACACAGGTGCTCTCTGTTCTCTTCTGTTAATGATGCCCTCCAGGACACGCCAAGTCTATCTAAGTCTACGGACATCCATGTGGTAGCTGCAATCGGATCTACGATACCCACAAAGGGATATGAAACCCTCACATTATCATTTGAAAGTTTCTCATTGCTGACGTCACATTGTCAATCATCGGTGCGAACTTCCTTTTGCACTACCTCCTCCAAGTTGATGTAGCTCACCGATGGTTAGTTAACGTGGATTCGTACTACTTGATGCTCCACCAACCCCTTCCTCTGACCTCCCTCTCCTCAGCTCACCTATGGATGCCTATGCCCACCTCCTCACATTTTACCCGGATGTTATCCGTTCAGAACTTCGTCAAACGCCAGCGGGTCCCGCGAAACACTGTATTTATCACCATATCAAGATGACTGGGCCCCAGAGTACACCAGATTCAGACATATCATACCAAATAATCTGGCATCCACTAAACAAACGGTCGCCAAAATGGAAAAAAGGGGCCTTTGCCAAAAGGCCTCAAGCCAATGGTCGTTACCCTTACTCCTCTTCCTGAAGAAAGATGGCTCTCTGCATCTTTGTGGGGATTACAGGTGCCTGAATATGCAGATAGAACAACAATACTACTCCTTCCAAACCATCGCCAACGTAACCTCCTACTTGCACAAAGAGAAGATTTTTTCCACGCTCGACCTCCTTAAGGGGTATTACCAGGTGCCCACAAACCTAAAAGACATCCCCAAGACCAACATCACCAACCCCTTTGGTAAATATACCTTCAATCACTCATGTTCTGGTCTTCGTAATGCTGGGGCCACTTTTCTACATATCATAGACGATATCTTAGGGGACCTCTCCTTTTGTGTATGTTATGGGGCCGACATATTTGTTTTCCCTTCCTCCAAAGAGGAACACCTCCATCATCTACGCATTGTGCACGACCACCTACAACAGAATGGCCTTGTAGTTCGGTAAGACAGGTGTACCTTTTACGCCAACAAAGTATCCTTCTTAGGGCATCGCATCGCTCCTGAATTAGTTCACCCCCTCCTTAAGAAGGTAGCAGCCATTCAGAACTTCCCCATGCCCTCGACAGTCAAAGAAATGCAAGAATTCTTGAGCATGATCAATTATTATCATTGCTTACTGTCACCCAGCGCTGCCACTCTTGTCCCCCGCTACGCCTCCCTTGAAGACATCCAAAGACCTAAAGTGGAGTCCTCTTGAGGAGGTCGCCCTTTGCAATACAAAGAATGACCTATCAACCGCTGCTGCTCACACCTTCCCTCATGATCCGTCATACGCCTAAAGCATTCCTCCTCAACATGCGTGGCACGGGAGAGTGGGTCCCAATTGAACACCTAAAACCTGCATATCTCCAGCCAAATGACCCTCCTACAATACACCTATCGAGAGCAGGGCACCCTGTTTCCCATGTAGACCAGAATGATATTTCTGTTTTATTGCATATTGTCATTATCGCTCTCCCCTTGCACTGATAACTTGTTAATGCCTCTTTATACTTGTCTCATTGTGTTTGATTTTTTGTGTCGTTCTTGACTGGAACAGGTTGTATATATACCGATGCTCTTTCCAAATAACTTTAGTTACATTCAGTCCGCTTACCAGTTAATACCTAACTGGTGCCTCAGTACAACTTCCTTTCTTTTTATCTTGAAATTTATTTTTGGTAGAGCCCACTTTGTATCGGATAAAATAGTCGCTTGCAACATGGATGCACTTGCATTACTTGCGCTATCCTTTCTATCTAATATTTTCAGGAATTCCTTTATAACAGGCTAAAGTCACTTTTTAATTTACTTCTTCTGTACGATTTGTATGATTTGAGTTTTCCTTTGTTTGTGCAACATGGGCATTCGGAGAAGTGTCTTCTGTTATTCTGTGATGCAGTTTCTTATCTTTATGCCTACTTCCCTATTCTTTGTGGCCTGATTGGTAATATCTCTGCCTGGTCTTTGCCAGTCGGGGGTTCAATTCCCACTCAGACTCGTTAGTGCCGCCAGTGTCTGCAACCTTACCATCCTTGTGAGCTAAGGTTGGAGGGTTTGGGGGAGCCTATTGGTCTATCTGTTGAGTCATCAGCAGCCACTGCCGGGCCCTCCCTGGTCCTAGCTTGGGGGGATAGGAGGCTTGGGCGCTGATCATCTAATATATGGTCAGTCTCTAAGGCAGTGGTTCCCAACCCTCCTCCAGTGGTGACCCCATTTTAGCTTCAACATACTTTTTCTACCCCACTCAAATATCAAGGCTATATTCTTTTTATTTTGCTAAAAAAAATATGATCGATCAGGGTATACTGTTTATCATTGAACAGCAAAAACAAAAAAAATACACTTACACATTTAATAATATAATTTCTTTATATAACACACACTGCATAATCGAATGTTATTGATATGAGTAACACAAACAGTATCTTGATAATAAACAGTGATGTTCTTCATGTAATGGTTGGAACTGCTTTTTCATCGCCAGTGTCTCAATCCGCAGTGAGGTTTTCGAAACAGCACAACGTAGTTCATCTTCTGAATGGAGATTAGATCTCAGCTTCGACTTTATTAAAAGTAGAGATGAAAAGGTCACTTCACACATATGTCGGAGAAGAGGGCATAACATGTTCAGCATACCTTCAGCCAAATTTGGATACGGAAGTAGATGCTTTATTCAAAACTGAATCTCTGTTAGGGAATCAAAGTCAGCTTTGGCTCTGCCAGATATAATAAGATCAATAAATTCCTATTGATATCTTTCAGGAACATTTTCAATTGTTGCATCAAATGGTTTATTTGAGGGAAGGTATGGGATAACTGAGCTTTTCTGCAAAATTTTGGCTAAATTCCTTTTTTAATTAAGGTCTCCAAAGAGTAGAATCAGCAAACTTGGAAAACTCTGTTTAAATTGAATATCAGTATCATTTTCTTCAACAAATGCATTTAATGTGCGAAAAATCTACAAATTTCTCGTTCATCCATTACTCCCAAATATCCAGCTTTATTTGGAAGGCATTTAGCTTTTCTGTAAAATCAAGAATGCCTGGGTTTTCTTCCTGAAATGGAAGATTAAGGGAATTCAAAATTCTGAAAAAATCTACTAAGTATGCAGTGTTTGCCCAATTATTCATATCACCTAAGAAACTTGAAAGTTCTGTTCTACCTTGCCAAGATAAGACTTCTCTCACCTCAGTATTCAAAAAAAAAAAAAAAAAAAAAAAATCTGCAAGGGATTCCCTTTTGGTAGCTACCTTACTTCAGTTTACAACAAAACTTCATGCTTAGAGTCCATTTTTTTTATGACACACTTCACCAAACACGCGGTTGTTCAAGGCATTCGACTTTATAAAGTTAACTGCTTCAACAACTGATTGCATAATTTTAAAAAATCATTTTCATTGTTTTTGCAGAAAATACTGGACAATGTATCGTGCAATGAATTCCAACAGCTTCCGGACATATATTCTTTACCGTCTGTTGAGACCCTTATCTACAACCTAGCATAAAATGTGAACCATCAGTACACATACCACCGACATTTTCCTTCATCAATCCTTGATTTTTTAAGAAATTATCCTATTTGTTTTAATATACCACAGCTGTAGCTGTTTCCAATGGTCTGCAAGAAAGAAATTTATCCTTAAAACCGCCATTATCAATATATTGCACATAAATTAATAACTGAGGAAGGTTACCTATAAAGTATATGTTGATGCATCAACTTCTAATGTGAGGAGATCAGGTGGAGAGGGACAGTAAGGTTAGAAAGCGTTATAATTTCCGAGGATTTAACTCCCTTTTTTTCGGTTATGTCATTAACGATGACTTTTGCAAAAGATGACAATAACTCTTCACCAATGCATTGCTTTTTTTTTTTTTTTTTTTTTTTTTTTTTTTTTTTTTTTTTTTTTTTTTAGTTCTCGAAAATACGATATAAAACGCCAGTAAAACAGATTTATCTTGTCTTTGGGAATTTCCACTTCTGTCAAGACGAGATTTTTTTTAAATCCATAGGCTTATTCTCGAAAAACACCGGGCTTTCTTTACTGAGCTTTGCATTTTTCTACTCAACATGATGTCTAAAGTGATCGTGCGTCATTGATTCTTCTGAGAGCACTGCACTTCCCTTCACAAATTGAGTTATTTTTTTTTCTCTCCTGAGATAATACAGGTATAACCAATTTTAATGTAGTCGTCATGTATTTCTGCTTTCTTTTGTTGTTGGCCATTGCCATAATTGCAACAACCTATTGTAAAATCAAACGAGAGAGAGAGAGAGAGAGAGAGAGAGAGAGAGAGAGAGAGAGAGAGAGAGAGAGAGAGAGAGAGAGAGAGAGAGAGAGAGAGAAGAGAGAGAGAGATCAAAATCAGTTAATTAAGACTTGCTAATGATGACTATGATAATAGCAGTGAAAAGGCTATGAAAACATAATTATATACCGAAATATGTGTCAGCATTTGTATATTATATATGTATGTAGTGTACACACTTACACACTTCCATATACATATATATGTAAAAACATACACACTTCTCCCACCCCCTCTTTCAGTTACATTTTTTTTTTTGTGGAATTGGAGATTATAATATTTATCTGCAATTCAAGTAATCACCAACAACTCACTAGTCATTTTTGTTTTATATATGCATGTCTTAATGCTGCTTAGGTTTATAAATATCAATATTTTCGGCATATATGACTTTTTTTTGAGTTTCCTAATATGTAGTTAAAATGTCGTTTCTAATAAATATCATAATCAATAGATAACTCAAACATAAAAAAAAATTCCATTACACGAATACAAACAAAAAACATAGATATAAAGGGAAATAATGAGATTTTCAACAATATTAAATATAACAGACACGCCAGATGCAATCTCTTTAATTAACAAAAATTATCAGAGACAAACATATATATATATATATATATATATATATATATATATATATATATATATATATATATATATATATATATATATATATATATATATATATATATATATATATATACATATATATATATATGGCTGGTATCAGGTATAAAATACAGATTTATTGAATCTACTTTGCACAGAGATATTCATTCTTATTAAACCTTCTCTGTACAAAATGTTCTGAGATTGGCCAATACACAGCAATGTAGTGTGCATGTGAACGACCGGCCCAGTTGATCGTCAAATTAAGATAAATGCAAAGAATGGAAACAATTCAGTTTGAGTATGGTCATTCTATCCTTTCTTTTCCAGTTTTATGTATACCACCTCATGTCCGAATGGGGAGAGGTTTTGGTAAAGCCTACTGAATCCTCTTAATCCAATGATATCAGCCAAATCCCTTTACAATTACGATTATTATCATATCTTCACGACCCCAAGAAAACTGCTTGCCGACCTCAATTGGGGTCGTGACCAAAGGGTTGGGAACCCCTGCTCTAGGGCATTGTCCTGATTGCTAGGGTAATATCACTGTCCTTTGCTTCTGCCATTCAAGGGCAGCCTTTAAACCTTTAAACCTTTAACGATATTTAGCCCGTGTTCTAGCTCATTTTTTAATGAAAAATTCCGATAGATTTAAATGTGTCCTCAACATCTCCTCGAACTAAATTTGTCCTAAATAACTGCTCATTATTCTAGTTATATCTAGGGTAATTTTTGCTTTCATTATAATCTCTGGCCCTAACTTTCCCGTAACTATTTGAATTATTCGCAACCATTCTGCTGATTTCCTATCATTTTTACTAATTTCTCTTTGTCTTTGGTGAAATCGATATCTAGGATACCACTTGCCACATAAGTTAATGCCTCATCTTCATCTACCTAATGGTACTTGTAATTTGCATTTTTTTTTACCTTTAGTAACGGTGTCATATCCTTCTTTATTCTTTCTATGAGATTCTTTATCCGGGTGGTAAACTCAGTCATACAGCTACCCACGTATTTTGCCGACAGGAACTTATGTAAATTTGATCACCTATCTGTTTCTTTAGCAGAACGCTATAATAGCTTACATTTTTCTATAAGCGTATGAAAAGCTGGGATATTTTCATATGCCTCACCATGCAGGCTGTGTAAGTATCATCTATAACTACATTTACTAATAAGGCCTACTTGCTTCTCGCTACTTCATCAGTTATTCTAAATCTAGCGATTCTACTTTCTGTGTCAGCTGCCCACTTATCAAACATTAGATTCCTCAAACTTTTGTTTTTCTGGGTTATCCCTACCTATATTTTCACAAAAATGCGTTTGGGTTAGTTTCCCTATTGCATTCATATATCCGGGGTTAGTCAATATGATAATCACTAAGCTCATTTTCTTATGGGAAGTTGCTCGTCTGTGCCTCGTGCTCCTACTTGTTTAACGTAAATCATACGTTAATCCTGAATTGTATCTGGCAAAAATGTCAACACCATAACTTACAATAAAGGAAAAAAAAACACATTACGATTTTATGAGAGAAAGAGAAAAAAAATCATGTACAAAAAAAAAATGAGAGGCTAAATTCCTACTCCTAAATGAGAGACTAAACTCCTACTCCTAAATGAGAGACTAAATTAACCCCCCCCCCCTCCCAACAATAAAAAAAGAGAGAACTAACTTGGTACTCAAATACTTCTCGTATACTTCTCATTATTTCACTCACATTGATAAATTTCTTGATTATCTGGATGTTTATGCTTTTTCTATTGACCTCAATGGGTATCTGGCAATAGGTTGTATATCAATTTTTGCACTTAATAAATGTCACATGGCAACTTTCCAATAACAGCAACCACCATATAGGTATGGATACGCCGTGATATGTTTGACTTTACTAAGAAAATTACTACAGTGCAGAGTTAAAAATTACACTTGACCCATTAAGTGCTAATTTTTTTCTTTCAGTGATTCCAGTTACAATGCGTAAAACTGATGTCAGTGAATATTAAAATTATACCAATTGGTTATTTAAACAATAACTAAGTTTTATGAATTATTCTAAAAAGTTCCAAATGGGGATCATGGTACAAAGAGGGTATGAAAGCCTTCATCTATCATGTTTTAAATCAATGAAAAACATGTATCACAATTATGCCAAGTAACGTGTAAAAACAAAAATATAAAATTATTATTCTTTTCAAAATAAGAAAAGTTGATGATTTATATGTTGAACTACTATAAATCTCTTATTGATGCCATTCAGGAAAACAGTTTACATGGAGTCCAGCTTCGTATTTACTGCTTTGTTTACTAACATTAACTTTCCTGGCGCCATATTTCTTCTTTTTGTCCATCTCATTTTGTTCCAAATTATGCCGTGTGTTGCTTTTTCTGATCTCTTAAGAAAAACGCTTCTTCACTGGTTGCTAAGTGATGATTCGATCAGATCTCTTTGTACCGGACAGTGATAAGGTGCTCATTTAGCAATTTGACTATTCTTCGAAACTCTAGGATAGGATTTTTTATCATTCTCCATCCAATACAACAGTCGTGTCAATAATATAAGTGAAAATGGGGAAGCACCATCTTTATCCTATTCTTATTGATCCTCCAGTCCATTTCATCAACTCCACCCATATTGGTGTTATTTTCAGTAGTGTATTTTGGTTGTTCAACTGCAACTTTCCTTTTTTTTTTTTCTCCACGTTTTCATCTTTTGGGCTGGCCATGATCATCGATAGGTAGGGTAGCTTCACGTTAGTGTTATGTTCTCACACAATTGCAAAACTATAATTTTTCTTGTCAAGCCTATAATCACAAAATCCTCTCTCTTGCATTTCAATGATTCATCAGTAATTAGAGGGTATTTATTGGTGCGTTGGATTCAACCAGTACTTGAAGCTATAACATTTTGCTAGGTCAACATCTTTATGAGTTGAAAGCTTGGTGATTGATTATTTAAAGAAAAAAAAAAAGGGTTACTCGGTGAAGTAGCTTTGGAAACTTTGTTCAAACCCACTGAAGCTCCTCGTCCATTTACTTTTTAGTGGGGTTCTTGTTTTCCTACATAAATGTTAAAGTTGAAGCATTAACTAGTAGAAGAACAACAAATATCCCAGTTTTTATAACCAAAGTGAATGGGCTTACCTCTATTGAATTGTTTCATGAAGTAGAGGCCATAGTACTGTATCATCAATACTCAGTATTTTATAATATATTAAACATTTTTAAAACGTCTCATTCTTGAGCTCAATAATAGAATCAATCTTGAACGATCTTGTGGGTTCATTACTTCCATGGGTCGTGATGTCATGGAAATGAAGGTAACTCTTTTAGGTCAAGGTATCTACGCTTACTAAAACATTTTATAACAAGTCTGTCTTCAATAGTAGTTGATCAAGCTCAAGAATTCTTGCAGTGTTTTGACAATCGAGGACATGGGAAAATTCTTAAAGGATGCTACCTTCACAGGGATGGAGTGGACTCCTTCAGGAGTGATGTGGTGCCCTAAAAACGAAATTTCGTTGGAGCCAAATGTACACTTGTCATGCAGGACTACATGGCCGTTCTCTTATAGGCGGTTAAGCACGATACATTAATAACGGAGATGTTCCTCTTTTGGGGAAGAGAACACTAGTATGTCGTCCTTGTATCACACACAGAAGGGGAGGTCCGCTAAGATGCCATCTATGATCCGTTGAAAAGTAGCCCTAGCATTACTTAGGTGAAAACAGGAGTAATTGAAGGTGTATGTACCGCAAGAGGTGGTGATGGCGGTCTCGGAGATATC
>NC_090741.1:122739604-122751938 GCF_036898095.1 Palaemon carinicauda
ATATTAAGTGAAGCATAGTTTGTAAAGAACCACTGCGTCAATATGAAATATCGACCAGTTCTCCGCACAATACTTGTATTGGACAAAGGTTTATATCCTCATAGGAGGAAACTAGTAAAACCGCCATCGTCCCCTTATGGGACGGGGTCCTCCCGTTAAAGGAAAGCATAAACCAATGCAACATAGCTTGCATAAAGGAACAATTCTATTAGAATTATCCCAGATAAGGTACATAGAATGAATGCTCAATTACACCAATAAATTGACACAGGTGAAGGAGACGCAAGGTTCTCAAGAACAAGTTCATTGACAGACAATAAACAGACAGGTTAACCACAATTATATATATATATATATATATATATATATATATATATATATATATATATACTATATATATATATATATAAAAGAAGAGGATAACCCAAAACTTTAAGCATAAGTATGATAGTAAACAGAACTGTTTATCTGAAAGAAAACACATTAAATGCCACTTTTAAGATACCGAGATATCAAAGTCATAAAAGTCTGTATTACAAATCAATGACATTAGCGTTAGAAACACTCGGCACACATGTCTGCACTTATGCTAGGTTCACCTTTGGAAATGGAACAGTCTACATGGGCAACTCAGTGCCCTCACTTAGTTTGTAGTACGGTATGTAACTGCACACTTACCCTGGAATTAATCGTCCCAATTAAAACCACTGTTCCTCGCAGAGTTAAACAGTAGGGTTAACGACGCGACCCACTGCTACCACAGATCTCTTTAGTTCCTCTACTTGCTTCGCATAGTGGCGAAAGAACACTCTGGAAGACTTCCAGCCAGTGTATGAACGGAGATGTTCAAAATCCATACAATTAAAGAAATTTAAGGATGAGGCAACTTTCCTCGGATCGTGACCTGCGGGTGTACTGTCAGGATCCGCTCTGCGAATAAAATATGTGATTTTCGCTCTGAGTTGATTCAGAGATAAATTTGAGCCTGATGTTTCTCCCCTGAATAGTTGACCACCCTTGAAGTCTGAAGTTCTATGAAGATAGACCTTTAGGCATTCTACTGGACATAGAGATGCATCTTCTTTCAGAGGGCAGATTCTCCAGGGACCCCACCTGTTGGTGGGTAACTCATTCTTGGCGAGAAACATAGGATCCGGAAACAGGTTCAGTTCTCCCCCATCCAGGAACTGAACACGACCTGCCTCTCTCGAGAGGGCTACAATCTCACTAACCCTGGCCATGGACGCGAGTGCAAATAGGAAAATAACTTTTTGTGTCAAATCCTTTAACGCACATTCTTCATTGCACAACAGAGAAGCGAAATGAAGAACTTTGTCTAAAGACCATGAAAGAGCCTTTGGAGGTGCTGAAGGTCTGAGCCTAGCGCAGGCTTTCGGAACTTTATTAAAGAACTCGTTACCTAGGTCGACCTGGAAGGCATATAGAATGGGTCTTGTCAAAGCAGACTTACACGCTGAAATCGTGTTAGCTGCCAATCCTTGACCATGGAGGTGGATGAAGAAAGATAAGCAGAAGTCTGTCGAGATCTCCTGCGGATTCTTCGCCTTGACAAAGGCCACCCATTTTCTCCAAGATGACTCATATTGCCTTCTAGTAGATTTGCACTTATATTGTTTTAGGAAGTCTATGCTGGCTTTCGAAATCCCGAAACGCTTTCTCACCGCTAGGGAGAGAAAATCATGAGCTGCAGGGTCCGGGTTTTCTGTAATGAAGCGCAGACAGTCGACTTCTGGACTCGCTGGGTCAGAACTGGATCTGGTAGCGGTACAAACTTCAGCTGTAGTTTCAATGCCAGGGGGAACCACTCGCTGTTCGGCCACTTGTGGGCTACTATTGCCGCTACCCCCTTGAAGGATCTCAGTTTGTTGAGGACCCTCAACAGAAGGTTGTGAGGAGGGAACAGATAAATCCTGGACCTTCTGTTCCAGTTGAGGGACATCACGTCCACTGCTTCCGCTAAGGGGTCCTCGTACGGGGACACGTACAGGGGCAACTTCTTGTTGTCTTTCGTCGCAAAGAGGTCTATCTGCAGTTCTGGGACTTGATTCAGAACGAAGGAGAATGATCCTGCGTCTAAGGACCATTCCAACTCTATCGGTGTGAACCTGGATAGAGCGTCCACTATCACATTGCGGACTCCTTGAAGGTGAACTGCCGACAGGTACCACTTCTTCTTTTCCGCCAATCGGAAGATGGCCAACATCACCAGGTTGAGAGGTGGTGACCTTGATCCTTGTTGATTCAAGCATCTCACAACTACCTCGCTGTCCATCACCAACCTTATGTGGATCGAGTGATGCGGGGAAACTTTCTTTAAGGTAAGGAGCACTGCCATAGCTTCTAGAAAGTTTATGTGAAAGGTCTTGAATAGCTTGGACCAAGTCTCCTGGACTTTTTTCCGATGAGAGTGACCTCCCCATCCCTCCTTCGAGGCGTCTGAGTGAATCGTCACCGACGGGGGAGGTGGCTGAAGAAGAACCGACTTCATTAGAAGTCTGGCTTGGGACCAAGGCCTGAGAAGAGTACGTAGCCGAAGCGGAACTGGTCTTCTCAGATCTCTTCGCACGATTGATGCAAAACTTCTCCAAACTCCGGTTGCATCCTTTAGCTGTGCTCTTAGCACTGGGTCTGTCACCGAAGCAAACTGGAGAGAGCTCAGTACCCTCTCTTGTTCGCGTCTTGATATCCTTTCGGAATCTAGAAGTCTCTTGATAGAACCCGCTATCTCCTTCCTTTTCTTCGCCGGGATGGAGAAACGGTGTGACAAAAGGTCCCACTACCTGAATTCCCTTTAGGCGTAATTGTTTGAGAGCTACGCTCGCAAGCTTCGTAAAAATCCTTGGGGCTATGTTTAGCCCGAATGGCATGGCTCTGAAGGCGTATAGTCTTCATTGTAGCCTGAACCCTAGGTAGGGGGAGAGTCGACGGTTGATTGGAATGTGCCAATAGGCGTCTGACAAGTCTATAGAGACGAAATATGCCCTCTTGGGCGAGTAAGGTCCTTATGTGTTGCAGTGTTAGCATGTTGAATTTGTAATACACTATGAACTTGTTGAGTGGCGACAAGTCCAGAATGACTCTGAGCTTTTCCGAGTCTTTCTTGGGAACACAAAACAGCCTCCCTTGGAATTTGATGGACTTCACCTTTCGGATCACATTTTTCTCCAACAGTTCTTGGACGTACTCCTCCAGATCGGGGGTGGAGTGTTGGAAAACACGAAGGCCCGGGGGTGGAGTGCTGTACCAGCTCCAGCCCAGTTCATTCTTGAGTAGGCTGTGGGCCCAGGGATCGAAGGTCCACCGATCCCGAAATTTCAGAAGTCTCCCTTCTACCGGTATCATCCCACGTGGACTGCCGTCCCGAGGTCTTGCCTCCCTGACCACGACCACCCCTGAATCCCCTTCCCCTTGAGGGGGCGCCCAGATGAGCCTCTGGCTGCCCCTCTAGGCTTTGCTCGAAAGGAAGTAGACTGCCCTTCGAACGATGGGGTGAATGCCGTGGACTGTGTCGACACAGCCTGGGGTACCCACTGAAAAGTGGTCGGGGTTTGTGCCACGATCTGGGGCACTGGAGGCAATGGCAATTGCAGTTGCTGTTGCTGTCTAAAAGGCTTGGCTGGACGAGACGGTAGCCTAGTCCTCATAGTCTTCCTCTTTGGTTGAGGACCTTCATCCGGGGGAAGACTTTCTTTTGATAGCCAGGCCCCACTTCTGGAGAAGGTTTCTATTCTCCAAGGCGGCCTTATCAACTACTTCTTTGACCAAATCGGTAGGGAAAAGGTCTTTGCCCCAAATGTTTGGAGGAGATTAGTTTCCTTGGCTCGTGCCTCACCGTAGCCGAGGTGAACACGAACTCCCTACAAGCTCTCCTCACCTTGACGAAGCCATAAAGGTCCTTCGTCACTGGTGGCCAGATGAGTCTTGGCCACCACCATGAACATTTCATGGACCTTGGGGTCACTTGCCATCGTCTCAAGAGTAGTCTGAAGAGACATTGAGGCAGCCAGTCTTTCTTTTGTCTCGAACTCTCTCTGCAAGAGAAAGTCAGACAGCTTCGGGAGGTCCTCGCCGAACTGACGTCCAGCGATATCAGCCTCCAACTTCCCAACTGAGAACGTAAGATGGATGTCCTTCCAGTCTTTGTGGTCCATAGGGTAGGGCCAGCGACAAGGGTTTTACACTCCTTCAGGGAGGGGCAAGGCTTGTCGGCCTCGACTGCTTTTAGTACAGCCGCAAACCCTTTCTGTAAAAAAGGGAAGGCTCTAGCAGGAGAGGACACAAAGGGAGGGAGCTTCTTGCTCAATGCAGCTACTTTTGAGTTAGAGAAGCCCCTCTCTTTCAACGAGGATGAAAGCAGAGCTTGAGCCTTAGTATGGTCCATCACTATGACCTCCTTCGGCTCTGTCTCCTCCTTTGAAGCTGGTTCCTTCCTCAGCCGGACATAACAGTCCGGTTATGATGCCTTGCTGGGCCAGAATTCCACCTCCTCTAGGGGAACTGAGCCCAGCATATCCGAGATGACGATCTTTCCAGTCGTCATTGGCATGTGCTCAGCATACCTCCATGGGATAGCATCTGAGCACAAGGGAAGGTCTTTCACATTGAGCCTTTTCTGGGGCCCCATGTGATTCTGCAAGGCACTGCATCCGCCGTTCCATAGCAGCCGCCTTCTCCTGATTCTCCTTCTGCATTTGTTGGATCATTCCAACAATCGAAGAGAGGGCCTGTCCCAGCTCTACTGGTAGACCGGCTGATGTTGAGGGAATAGGCTCCGGAATCTGAACCGGAGTAGCCGACATCTCGTCGACCTCTTCCTCTATGACGCCCGGGGCTTGAACTTCATCCTGGCCTTCTGCCAGGAGGTCTTCTTCCAAACGCTCGTCCACGTCAGACATCCTGTCATCTAACTGGATCTCTTGCATCGCGACCGCGACTTCAGCATCCACTTGGATCTGACCTTGGGGATCTCCTCTTGAGGCCGAGGAATCACTGCATCAGCTGATGCCTTAGGGAAAAGATACGCCCTCATCTTCTCACTTGGAAGATAAGGGCCAGAGGTGTTCTTTTGGAAGCCCCTTACCCAGGTACGAAGCTTCTCCCTTGATATATCCCTTGATTCCGCCGTCCTAGGGGAATCAAAGGCCTCAGTAATCAGGTTAGTGCACACAGTACATACCTGAGGGGTCCCAATACTGGAGATCATCCTTGGAGACAGCGCATGCTGCGTGTCTCCTACAAAACTCATGTCCGCAGAGGTTCTTGCTGCGGACATTGCAGAAAACATTTCCGCATTTCGGAGGGTCCCCCTGTAAAGAGAAGAAATTTCCATGAGTATCAAGTGAACTATGTATCACTGGATATGCATAGTATAGCATAACAATTCATAAAGGAAAGACACACACTTGTGTTTCCCTCACAATCCATTGTTGCAGCCTTCCAGATAATAAAATCAAATGGTTAATTCTCTTCTAGAGTAACCAATGCAAGGTTTCCAAAGGAAACAGGTGGAGCTCACACCTAAGCAATGATTTTAAAATCCTGGATAATAGACAGGAAAGAACTCACTTTCCTATCTGTAGGGCAACAGCAAAGGACTGTGCAAGAAAACACAAAAGTGTTAGAACACACAGTGCTGTACCAAAACCCATACCATAGTTTTCTTCTTACTGTATATGTTATACTGAAGAATACTAGTACAGTATAGGAGGATACACACACCATAACTAGCTTTAAAGTATACTACTTAACAGCTATAAGGCGGCAGAAATCTGGTTCAAGTGCATGTGCCAGCTGGCAGCAACTGCCGGCCGGCAACAGCCAATATCGGCCGGCAATGGCTGCCGGCCGGCAACTACACAAGGTAGTACCCAGCTGCCGGCCACACTCTTGGTGACCGGCAGACAAGGGCTGACATTAGCCGGCCGGCAAAGGTACAGGACCGATGCCAGCCGGCAGCAAAAGAACCAGAAGACTACACCCGCCCGGCTGCCGGCCTCATAGGCCGGCAGCCGGGTCGGGTACAGCACTAGAAGAAAAACAGGATGGATGCCGGGATAAGAGAGTACACTACCTCCAAGCCCGGCAATCCGAAAGAGTGCATATAAGGAAGGGGAGAATATAATTCAGGCTTCATGACCAATGCCGTCTGGCTCTACAGGCAGGCATGGATGAGGGACCAAGGGAGGTCCGGGCAGCACTCAAAATATAAGACCCTTGCCGGCCGGCAGCTCTGCCGGCCGGCAGGGGGCTGAGTCAATTCCACATCCTAACCTATTCTAGGTCCAGATGTAGAACGACGTACAGTACTGTAATGGCTAGGCCATTACGGAGATAGAGGGGGAAGGGACAAATTAGGGTCCTACCAACCTAGCTTTAGTGACGGATCACCCGCAGCCAAGAAACTTATCTTAGCCTAAGGGAGATCCAAGGGGGGAGGCCAGCAATACTTGCCAGCTCCCAGAGCACCAAAGCAAGGAAGGTGTTGCCACTCCTAAGGAAAGAAACTTATCCTCCCCCAAGAACAGCAACAAGGACTAGTCTGGTAGATCACAAAAGAAGGAATCATATCCACAGAAACCTTCGGTAGTGACCTAAGGAGGCTAAGCCACCTTTGTCTGTGTCAGGCCAGCGAGGGAGACTCTACCCCAAGCCAGACAAACACAGACTCAGACTAATAAACTCTGTTGTTCTGTCCCTCTTTGACCCAGACTTACTGGAACAGGAAGGTACAGTAACACCCCAGTATAGTTTTATCGAAAATAAATTCGGAAAAAACCACTTAGGGATAAGCCCAAGGCTTAAACAGAGGGAAAGGGATTGCAGACCTTCTCCGAAGAAAAGAAAGCAACCGGGGAGTATGAGAAAGTATACTAAGGCTCCATAAGCAACTTAGCCTAGGCACCAAGAGAATCGATTACCTAAATCACCGAAACTCACTCGTATACTATCTTGGAAATATTCCACACAATCTTACATGTATAAAACATAGCCTAAAGCTTCAATAAAATTTTAATACACTCGGAAAACCCAAAATCATGCATGAAGTATTAGGACCAAACGACTAGGCTACATGGCCTAGCGTAGGCCAGAATGGCAAATACTTCGCCAAAATAATACTAAGCACGAAAGGAAATCCTATGTAATGCTAAATAGCTAAAATTTATTAAAGCAAAACAACCGGGAATGTCGCTCTGACTAACTAAACTTATACCTAGCGAGCGACAGCGTCCATGACGCCTCCGGTAGGCTACGGCTCTTGTAACAAAGATTAAACCTATTAATCACTTAAAAATTTACCAAGAGCCTACATTTATACATAAAAGACATGGTACTCAACTTATCAGAGGCCGACGAAGTTGGAGAAGCCATGAAAAGCAGAATAAATCCTAGATTTACGAGAAACACAGGAAAAAACACCGAGTTGTTAAGCTACGCAAAAAGGAATACAGATGGCGCCAGGATTGGCGCCACGCACGCATACGAATCGGAAGATAGGGAGCCTTGGGAGCGGCTCCCCCTTTTTCTTTCCCGAATTCGTTTCTTGCCAATCGCCCCCTGCGAGATGAAATCTCTGTTCGGGATGCAAATTGCCATGTGGCGTGTCAAGAATACGTCCTCTGATATGTCGCGATATCCCTTTCAGGAGGGATATTCGCTCCAGGAGTTAGAATTCTGGTACCTTAAGGTAAATTCTCTGGGAATATCACCGTAGTTGTAATATACCCTAGGAAGCTACCCTATAAGAACTTCCATCAGGACGACATGGCTTGAGCCCAAATATATATATATATATATATATGCATTTATTAATATATATATATATATATATATATCTATATATATATATATATATTTATATATATATATATATATATATATATTAATATATATATATATAGATATAGATATATATATATATATAGATATATATATATATATATATGTGTGTGTGTGTTTGTGTGTATATATGCATATATAAATATATGTATATATATATATATATATATACATATATATATATATATATATATATTTATATATTTATATATATATATATATATATATAATAAATGTGTAATTATAAATATATATATATATATATATATGTATATATATATATATATACATATATATGTATATATATATATATATATACATATATATATGTATATACATATATATATATATATATATGTATATATATATATATATATATGTATATATATATGTTATATATATATATGTATATATATATATATATATATATGTGTATATATATATATATATATATGTATATACAAACATATATATTTATTTATATATATATATATATATATGTATATATATATATATATATATGTATATATATATATATATATACATATATATATATATATATACAAACATATATATATATATATATATAAATATATTCATATACACACACACACATATATATATATATATATATACATATATATATATATATATATATACACAAGGGGTGATAAAAAAAGTTCGGTAATTGTGTGAATATTTATTAAATGTTTTGTCACTAATCTCCTTCAAAGTTCTCTCCTTCGGCACATACACACTTACTCCACAGTGCCTGCCACTTTTGAAAACATTCCTGGAAGTACTGTTTCTTCAATAACTCTATTTGCTTTGTCGTATTCGATTTGATGTCCTCAATGGTGTCAAATCGTTTCCCTTTCATCGTCGATTGAAGTATTGGGAATAGCCATAAGTTGCATGGTGCCAAGTCGGGAGAATACGGTGGATGTGAAACTGCAGCGAGATTCTTTCCAGCCGGGAACTGCCGAACAAGCAGTGACGTGTGAGAGGGCGGGTTGTCATGATGCAGCAACCAGCCATTTTTTCCAATTTTCCGGCCTTTTACATCTAATGGATACTGGCAGGCGTTTCAGAAGTTCCACGTAGAAAATAGCATTGACGGCGCAGCCTCTGGGAACAAATCCAATATGCACTAATCCTTCCATATCAATTAATGCAATCAGCGTGACCTTCACAAGTGACTTCAACATTTTTGCTTTCTTAGGTGCTGGGATGAAGGTGTTTTCCAATGTGAGCTCTGAACTTTCGTTTCTGGGTCATACCCATAAACACACGACTCATCACCAGTAACAATCAAGGATAAGAATGCGGCATCAGCTACGCTTCTCTCAAACAACTCAGAAGAAATGGCAAACTGTGACTCCTTATGTTCAGCAGTTAGGATCCGCAGGACAAACTTTGCAGTGATGCGCCTCATGTTCAAATCGTCTGTCAATATGGTTTGCACAGATCTGAAAGAGAGGTTTGTTTTTACTGATATTTCTCGGATGGTTAAACGTCTGTTAGATCGGATGATAGTTTTGACAGCAGTGATGTTGTCATCATTACGAGATGTTGATGGACGACCACTTCTATCATCACCGTCTAGAGATTCCTTTCCTTCTTTAAACCTCCCAAACCACTTGCAAATGTTTTTATGTGTGACAGATGTGTCTCCGTAAACTTGTCGAAGCATTTGATGGGTTTCTGTAGCCGATTTATTGAGTTTGAAAAAAAATTTAATTTTTGCATGTTGTTCAAGCTTCAACATTTTGCTCAGTCCGCAGGACGCCACACCAAGGAGTACTCTATGGCTTCTTCTATTACACTGACGCACATTGGAACTCTTCCTCCCCTTACAGCACGCGCGTACGATGCTATCTCAAAGCTAGGCTACTCTAGCTCCACCTGGTGTAATAAATATTACAGTACTGGACATGTTTACCAAACTTTTTGATCATCCCTCGTATATATATATATATATATATATGAATATATATATATATATATATATATATATATAGGAATTACAGGTGAAGATATAATATTTGGTGTGCAGCAGGGTCCAAAAAACATCAGTTAAAAGGCCATAATTTATTTAGAGACGTTTCGAACATTGCAATGTTCATTATCAATCTGTAAAAGATAATATAAAATTCTTAAAATTTGTACAATAATTTAAAACAAAATAGTAAAAGAGTATTAAAACATTATTGATTTTATAACGGAAAATCGTAAAAAAACTAAAACAGTAAAACAAAAGAGAACCAGTGCTCACCAGACCATCCATAGGAAAAGGTGAAGAACGAATGAGTAAAAATTGTTACCCACCTACGACTTCAGTTATGCTAAGAAAAGAGGAGAGGCAGAGATATTAGAGTTTAAAGAAGGAACAAGCCGTTTGATATATAATGACTCAAGGGTAGTTAGAAATTCGCTTTGTTTTGTCCCAGCCATATGGGATACAGCTTTAGAACTGGTCAGAGACTTGTTAACCCAGAATTTTCGAATATAAGGAATCATGCCGCCATATGCAAAATACAAGTAAACAAAAAACACTTTAAAATTATTGGTGGGACAAAACAAAGCGAATTTCTAACTACCCTTGAGTCATTATATATCAAACGGCTTGTTCCTTCTTTAAACTCTAATATCTCTGCCTCTCCTCTTTTCTTAGCATAACTGAAGTCGTAGGTGGGTAACAATTTTTACTCATTCGTTCTTCACCTTTTCCTATGGATGGTCTGGTGAGCACTGGTTCTCTTTTGTTTTACTGTTTTAGTTTTTTTACGATTTTCCGTTATAAAATCAATAATGTTTTAATACTCTTTTACTATTTTGTTTTAAATTATTGTACAAATTTTAAGAATTTTATATTATCTTTTACAGATTGATAATGAACATTGCAATGTTCGAAACGTCTCTAAATAAATTATGGCCTTTTAACTGATGTTTTTTGGACCCTGCTGCACACCAAATATTATATCTTCACCTGTAATTCCTGGATACGTCCCTGATGTTGCATCGACTTCTTTTCGTCTTTCTCTTCGCGTTTAAGCTGAGATGTCGCCGTTTTCAGCACTTTTCGCAACTCCTCCAACATCGCTATCCACCAGTGACCCTGACCACCTCGAGAAAACTGGAGAAATCGACCTTGAAAGAAGAGAAAGCCAAGTGTGATTTGGATTTCCTGCAGTATTGTCTTTTAAATGGAGTACACCCCAAGTTTGTTCGGTTCAGGCTCTACAAGACCTCGTTATATCACACCGAATTTTACAGAAATGCCTTGGACGAACTACTTAAGAAGGAGATTGAGACGAAGCAGAAACTTATTGAAAATACAAGTACTAATATTTGTCGCCTTCGAGAACAACTTTTTCAGGATTTATCTTTTATTGACCGTTTTATTTATCAGAAACTTTTTAATGATTTTGTAAAAGATTATGTCTCGTCTGTACAACTACGTCATCAAAAGAAACTGAAAGCACTAGGTGTTGTTACTCCTAATTTTAATAAGAGAAACTGTTGTATTTTTAATTTATCTAACTATGTTCTCTCCAAAAGAGAAGAGTTTTTGTTATCATTTGGGTTGGATTTCAATTTGCCCTCCTACAGACCTAAGTATGCAGACTTCTACTTTCCTTTCGAAATGCTTTTTCAACGACTCAAGGGTTTAAATCTGATCAATGACCTCAGTGGTTTGCAACATAAGTTGTCTTTCCTTTTACATAAAACTTACACTAAGTTGAGAGTGTCTTGGACACCGTTTTTCAGGAAAGAGGATTTGAGTATCCTACAAAAACTAGGTAAACGAGATAGTTTGGTTATTTGTAAACCAGATAAGGGTAAAGGTGTTGTACTGCTCAATAAATCAGACTATATTGATAAGGTTAATAACATTCTTGCAGACCAAACTAAATTTAAGTTACATGGTGAACCAAATTTTTTGGACATTTACAAAAAAGAAGACAAAATTAACAGATTTTTGAGAAAACTAAAAAATGAAGGTATTTTAAATGAAATAACGTATCAGAAACTTTTTGTGACAGGTTCTTCTTTTAGCATTTTATATGGACTACCAAAGATACATAAGGAAGGAGTTCCAATCAGACCCATTATGGCAGCCTATAACAACCCGTCTTATACAATATCAAAACACCTTGTCTCTTTGCTCAGTGATTTCTCGTGCAATCAGTTCTCACTAAAAAATGGCTGTGAGTTTCAGCAACAAATAATTTTACAAGATGGTGATCTACATATGACAAGTTTTGATGTAGAATCTCTTTTTACAAATGTGCCACTAAATGAAACAATTAATATTATTTTAGATAAAATTTTTTATGACGATCAAGTTATTTTTCATGGTTTTAACAGACATTATTTTAAGACTTTTCTTGAGCTTGCTGTGCAAGACTCCATGTTTGTTTTTAATGGCCAACTCTATTCGCAGGTCGATGGAGTTGCCATGGGTTCTCCGTTA
>NC_090741.1:122764938-122772438 GCF_036898095.1 Palaemon carinicauda
TATTTTCTATTCCTCTCTGGGCCCCCTTTCCTCCTTCAGAGGTTGAATGTGTTGACTAATAATTTGGGTATATGTTTTGTAAGTGGTATTTTTTATTTAATGTTAACGATGAGGCCTAGTTATTACTTTCTGTAATTTATTGAATTGTAATATATATTGGTTTTTATTTCATTGTTTTGTTATCCCCCTTGAGTTATTCTTGTGCTGCAATTACCTAGGCTTGCTTCCACCTTTGTGGATTGCTGCCTTTTGAACACCTAAGTTTTATGGTATTGATTATTTATGGTCTTGTAGGCCTAGTGTGTGTTGTGGTCCAACGAGGCCATTACAATTGGCGACCTTGCCAGGATTGATCGTATCCTGTGGTGTTCTTGTTTCAGTGCAAGCGTAATTCTTGGGTGTTGTTAGTGTTAGGTGGCATGGTTACACCTCCTCAGTGTTTGGTTGGTTGGCGCTATTGCAAGTGAAATAATTTTGTTATATGTAAAGTGTTGTGATTAATTGCAATCAAAATGGATGACATGAATATCGTAGAGTTGCTTGAAGGAGAGGGATGCAGGATAGGTTGGCCGAATTAAACAAAGAGGAGTTAGAAAGTGTGGCAGATTTTTTTGAAGTGGAAAGAACAGTAACAATGAAGAAGGGTATACTATTGCTAAAGGTTCATGAGTGTGTTAAGGAGACTAAGACAGGAACCAAACCCAAGGTTAGGAAAGAAGAGGATTGTCAGTAGAAATTTTGGATAGACAGATTAGTCTAAAACAAATGGAAATACACCAGCAAAAAAATGGTGTTTGAAGAGAGAGAGAGGGAAAGGAATCATGAGTTAGCTAAGTTGGCTTTGCAAACGCCAGGGTCACCAGGGTCTCCTTCTCGTGTTGAGGCTTCCTCCTCCTTCTCAAATTTAGCTCAGGCTTTGAAGTTTGTCCCGAACTTCCAGGAAGATAATGCTGCAGAGTTCTTTATGTCATTCGAAAGAATTGCTAACAGGTTAGAATGGCCTATTGGATTATGGACTACCCTTATCTAGAGTAAATTGATTGGGAAAGCCCAAAAGGTATATGTAGCTTTGGAAGAAGATCTCTCCTCGGATTATGAGAGTGTAAAGGCGATAGTGTTGAAGGCATATGAGCTCGTGCCGGAGGCCTATCGGCAAAGGTTCCGTAATTTGAGTAAAAATGAAAATCAGACTTTCGTAGAATTTGCAAGGAGTAAAGAGCAATATTCTACTGATTGGTTGAAATCTAAAGAGGTGGACAATTTTGATAAGCTAAAGCATTTGCTGTTGGTTGAAGAGTTTAAAAGGTGTACTCCTGACCGTTTGAAGGTTCATTTGGAGGAGTTGAAATTAGATTCCCTTCAGGAGGTTGCTGTGGCATCAGATGAGTATTTTTTTATCTCATAAAGATACTATGAAAGAGACTGTATTTAAGGAAAAACCACGTTGGGGTTGTTCTGGGAGATCTGGTAATTTTAATAACCAAAAGAATGTTTCTCAGAATGTTCAGTTAAATAAGGGTTCTCAGAATGTTCAATCAAATAAGGTTTCTCCGAATGGCCAATCAAAGGGTGTTACTCGCAAAATAACAGACTTAGTGAGTCGGGTGTTTATGATCCACAAAAGCTGAGGCATTTGACGTGTTTTTTCTGTAACAAGAGGGGTCATACCAAAGAATGTGTTATGCTTGGAAAAAGGTATGTAACAGTAAAGGTAATTCGGTGATGGCGATTGAGAAAAGTGCTAGTCAGGGTGGAGCTCCGCCCTCTCAGACTCAATGACTAAGAAAGTCAGAGACTGTTAGTTCCTTCGGTGATTTTCTGGCTGTGGGTGAAGTCTCGCTGGATGGTGAAGGCCAAGGGAGAAAAGTGAATATTTTACGTGATACCGGAGCCGCGCAATCATTAATTCTTAGAGATTCGGTCCCGAATGATTTTGTGTATGAGAATCGGGAGTTTGTTATTTTGAGTGGTTTTCCGGACACGGTAAAATCTTATCCAATTGGTCTATTTCATCTTAGTTGTCCTTATTTTTCGGGGAATATCCGTTTAGCTATTGTTGATAAATTTCCGATTAAAAAGGTGGATGTGGTTCTCGGAAATGAGATTGTGTATGAAAATAAATATGTGCCAATTGTGATTAATCTGGATGTGGAAGTAGGGGTAGTCACTCGTGCTAAGGCAAAGGCTGTTGACGCTGCAGAGTCAACAGTCGACGTTGATTTGAGTAGTTTAGGACGTAGTGATGTATCTGTAGACAGTAGTAGTAGTGTTAGATTAAAACCCAATTGGACTGTTAAAGAACATGTTTCGGCTCAGAAAAAGGAGTTTGGTCGTCTCCCTATTGAGTCTGGTGAGATAACGAACGTGACAGTTCCTATTTTTAAGGTAATTAATAGCATATTATATAGAATAAGTAGACCAATGCATGCCTCGGGGGAGGATTACGAAATTATACGACAGATTGTGGTTCCTGAATGTTACCGTCATGAGTTGATGTCATTAGCTCACGAGAATGTGATGGCGGGTCATTTTGGTATTCACAAAACAGTCAGTAGGTTATTAAATAATTTCTTTTGGCCCAAGCTGAAAGGTGATGTTAAAAAATTTGTTAATAGTTGCGAGGTTTGTCAGAGAGTCGGCAAACCAAACCTACCTATTCCAAAGGCTCCATTAATACCTATCCCAGTTGTGTCTGAACCTTTTCGTGGAGTGTTAATTGATGTTGTTGGTCCTCTCCCAAAGTCAAAGAGTGGGAATGAGTATATTTTCATTATTATGGATCGTATGTCTCGGTACCCCGAGGCAATCCCCTTGCGGTCCATAAGGAGTGAAAAGATTGTAGAGGTGTTAATAGGTTTCTTTTCAAAATTGGTCTCCCGAAGGTATTTCAGTCCGACTGCAGTACTAACTTCACGAGTCATTATTTTAAGCAGAAAATGACTGAATCGGGCATTAAACATGTAACTTCCTCGCCTTATCATCCAGAGTCACAGGGTTCTTTGGAACGTTTTCACCAAACTATGAAAAGCATGTTAAAGAATATTGTATTGGGGATGGGGCTGAATGGGATAAAAACCTTCCATTCCTCTTATTCGCTTTCCGCTCTATTCCTGGTCAGTCTCTCGGTCTCTCTCCTTTTAATTTGATTTTTGGATATTCTGTAAGGGGTCTGCTGGATATGGTGAGAGAGGCTTGGGAGGGAGATGCCCCTGATTCGAATTTGATTGATTACCTTAATAATTTGAATGTTTAACCCTGGATAGGTACGATGGGTCGTTTGCGACCCCGAGCGTAAAAAAAAAAACAGGTTTTTCTCACGTGACTCACCCCCGTGACTGAATTTGTGGGTGATCGACCTGCAGGAGGTGTCTCCCCTACACGCTCTAGTAGTGTCCAGATGTGCATTGCTGTAGCTGTACTCCTTCCCCGATTTCTGAGACGCGTCGGGGTCGAGCGCGACCGAGTTTACCCTTCTAAGGTAGTTTGCATAATTATCAAAGTTATTACGTATTATGAAATTGTCGTAGAATGGTGCAACTTGTATAGGTTATCAGTTGTGGAAAGTCTTGGTGGATTGTTTGGCTACCATGTGCATGATTTTTTTCTTAGTTAAAATTTCGTTCATCACCACGAGGACCATTTTACCGCGAGTGCCCCTTTTTCATTTTTTTTCATTTCTTTGCCAAGTCATTTTTCCGTAAGATATTGCCAAATAGGGTCGTAAAACTTTTGCTTGTTTAGTGTTGGAAAGTGTGTCTAGATGATCTGGCTACCCATGCATGACTTTGTTTTTGTCAGATACGACGTAGTTATTGGTATATTGGGTATTTAACTGCGGTTACCAATTTCTGTTTTTTTTCAATATTTGTAAAAATTACTACGTAGTAAGGAATTGCCGTATATTATTCATTTTTTTTTCATGTTTATGTGTTAGAAAGTGTGCCTTGATGGTTGGGCTAACACGTGCATGTCTTTTTTTTTATCTGAGATGCCGTATATTAGAATGTCGGGCATTTTACCGCGAGTGTCCCTTTTTCATTTTTTTTCATTTTTTTGCCAAGTCATTTTTCCGTAAGATATTGCGAAATAGTATCGTAAAACTTTTGCTTTTTTAGTGTTGGAAAGTGTGTCTAGATGATCTGGCTACCCATGCGTGATTTTGTTTTTGTCAGATACGACGTAGTTATTGGTATATTGGGTATTTAACTGCGGTTGCCAATTTCTGTTTTTTTTCAATATTTGTAAAAATTTACTACGTAGTAAGGAATTGCTGTATATTATTGATTTTTTTTTTATGTTTATGTGTTAGAAAATGTGCCTTGATGGTTGGGCTAACACGTGCATGTCTTTTTTTTTTATCTGAGATGCCGTATATTAGAATGTTGGGCATTTTTCCGCGAGTGCCCCTTTTTATTTGTTTTGCATTTTTTTGCTTAGTCATGTTACCGTAGGAATTGGCAAGTAGTGTCGCAAAACTTATATTTTTATAGTGTTGGAAAGTGTTTCTAGATGATCTGGCTACCCATGCCTATTTTTTTTTTTAGCCAGATATGGCGTATATATAAGTATGTGTTCGATTTTCCTGTGATTGCCATTTTTTCGTTTTTTCCCATTTCTTTCAAAATTACTACGTACTAAGGAACTATCACAGAGTAATATTTCATTTATATGTTTATTTGTCGGAAAATGTGCCTTGATGGTTTGCCTAGCACGTGGCTGAAATTTTTTTTTTTCTGAAATGCCGTATATTAGAATGGCCATTTTTCCACGAGTGCCCCTTTTTATTTGTTTTGCATTTTTTTGCTTAGTCATGTTACCGTAAGGAATTGGCAAGTAGTGTCACAAAACTTATAATTTTATAGTGTTGGAAAGTGTTTCTAGATGATCTGGCTACCCATGCCTATCTTCTTTTTTTAGCCAGATATGGCGTATATATAGGTATGTGTTCGATTTTCCTGTGATTGCCATTTTTTCGTTTTTCCCATTTCTTTGAAAATTACTACGTACTAAGGAACTATCACAGAGTAATTATTCATTTAGATGTTTATTTGTCGGAAAATGTGCCTTGATGGTTTGCCTAGCACGTGGCTGAATTTTTTTTTTCTGAAATGCCGTATATTAGAATGTTAGCCATTTTTGCCGCGAGTGCCCCTTTTTATTTGTTTTGCATTTTTTTGCTTAGTCATGTTACCGTAAGGAATTGGCAAGTAGTGTCGCAAAACTTATATTTTTATAGTGTTGGAAAGTGTTTCTAGATGATCTGGCTACCCATGCCTATCTTTTTTTTAGCCAGATATGGCGTATATATAGGTATGTGTTCGATTTTCCGGTGATTGCCATTTTTTCGTTTTTTCCCAATTCTTTCAAAATTACTACGTACTAAGGAACTATCACAGAGTAATGATTCCTCTAGATGTTTATTTGTCGGAAAATTTTGTTTACTTTTTTTTTGATTGAATATCATCAAATTTTTTTAGCTAAAATATTATATTGTTTTAATTTTTTTTTTTTTTCGATT
The DNA here is from genome assembly GCF_036898095.1 of Palaemon carinicauda. Taxonomy (NCBI): domain Eukaryota; kingdom Metazoa; phylum Arthropoda; class Malacostraca; order Decapoda; family Palaemonidae; genus Palaemon; species Palaemon carinicauda. Next base: position 122,770,457 of record NC_090741.1, read on the forward strand.
TTATTTCCCTTCAAAAAAATTTTTTGGGTCAGAATTTTAATTTTATAGTCGTAAAATAATCGACAATTATCCAGCAACCCACCATACAATTTTTATGCATATCCAATGATAATTAGATTAGTAAATAACACCTTGAAATTGACATACCCTTCCTACATTTCAAGTGGCAGATTAGGGAGTCTGAGTCAGTGTGGTTGGCGGCCATTTTGTGGACATATCCGAAGCGTAAGCTGCCCTATCTATATATATTCTTGTTCCTTATAGAATTTGTGATATTTTGGTATATTTTTACCTGCATAAATATCATATTATATATTAAATATATGTATTTTTTTACGAAATTTCTAAGTACTCAAAAAATTACCTTTAGATATGGCCCCTGATATAAATGTAATTTACAAAATAATGAAGATTTTTTTACATATTTCTATTTTAGGATAACATATGTTTATTCCCTAAAAAAATTAGCCACTTCCTATTTCATTTGGGTACCCAATAAAATTCATGAAATTTGGACAAATTTTTTTGGCCAAAAAAAGTTACCCTTTTTTTCTCATTTCAGATCTTCACCTCCATGGGTCTGACTTCATCCAAAATACATCAAGATGTGTCCTTAACATTCAAGAATCAATTCCTAAAAGGATTTGTGTATATATGTATAAACTTTTTTTTTATGAATTTTTATGTCAGGTCTTTTTTTTTTCTACTTAATTTTTTAAAATATTTATAATAAATAGTTTTTTCTGCAGATGAGTAGTATTTATCTTTACAGTTGTTTTAAGCATTCATTGATTTTTTTTTGGCAAAAGAAAAAAGGAGGTTACTGCAAAAACTGATTTTTCAAGAATTTTTTTTGGCGTCGGGGTCGTTCGCGTCCGAGTATACCCTTAAAGGGGTGTCCGAGGAGCGTACCTATCCAGGGTTAATTAACCAGGGCTTGGTCTTTTGCAGGTGAGAATTTGTTGAAAAGTCAGAAGAAAATGAAATTTTATTTTGACAGAAAGACTGTGACCCGGGACTTCGACGTAGGACAGAAGGTACTGGTTCTGTTACCTTTCCCAGGTAATTCTCTCAAAGCTACTTTCCAGGGACCATGGAAGGTATTGAAGAAGCTAAATAACGTTAACTTCTTGGTGGAAACCCCCGATATGAGAAGTTCTCATCAATTGGTACATATAAATATGATGAAAGCTTTCCATGAAAGAGAGAAGGTTAGGCCAATTGCGACTCTTTGTGACGGTAGAAATGACTTGGTCGGTTATAATGCTTCTTTTTCAGATGAGCATAATAATGATTCCTTTTCAGAGGACAGGGACTTGAAAGATAGTGAATGGCTGGCAGGTAATGTCGAGGCTTTAGAAAATTTACCTCAGATGTTGGGTCACTTGTTAAAGATGAGCAACAATCCTCGAGAAATTTGGTTTTAAAATATAAGGACTTGTTTTCTAATGTGCCCAGCAAGAAGCCGATCTTGCAGCATGACGTGGACGTAGGGGACGCCACGCCCGTGAAGCAGGCTCCTTATAGGTTGAACCCAAAAAAGAATGAAATTGTTGCTAGAGAGGTTGAGTATATGCTCAAGCATAATTTAATCGAGCCGAGTTGTATTCCTTGGTCATCTCCGGTTGTGTTGGTGAAGAAATCGGACGGAGATTATCGTCTTTGTTTTGATTATAGGAAGCTTAATGAGGTGACCAAGGCTGATAATTTTCCATTGCCTCGTGTGGAAGATTGCATTGATCGCATGGGTCGGGCTAAATATATTACAAAATTTGATTTATTAAAGGGATATTGGCAGGTGCCTTTGTTGGAAAGGGCCAGAAGTGTTTCGGCTTTTGTAACCCAACAGGGGTTATTTCAGTGTAAGGTAATGCCCTTTGGGATGAAAATGCTGCTGCCACCTTTCAGAGACTTATGAATTCGTTGGTTAGTGGTCTAGAGGGGTGTGTGGTGTATATCGATGACTTGGTTATTTTTAGCGA
>NC_090741.1:122777814-122800314 GCF_036898095.1 Palaemon carinicauda
TGATTGAAATCACGTGTGCTTGTGATATATATTCATTTATAATAACCACGTGTTGCAAACTTACGATTCAGCTATCATGGTGGAGATGGGTTTATTTCAAGTGTATGAACAGATTCCTGAATTCGACAGGAATATGTACGAGGACTTGTCATAAACTTTTATCTCTCTTGATAGCTCAGTTGGTATGGTCCCTGCAGGCATGGTTTCTAGCCGAACAGGTGGTGGTTCGAATCTCCACCCAGCCAGAAGCTGTTACCATAAAATTGAATTCCAAGTGGATGTAAATTTCCAAGATAGAATTCGGTATTGAATGCCATTCGTGGGTGATATTTACAATGATTGAAATCACGTGTCCTTGTGATATATATTCATTTATAATAACCACGTGTTGCAAACTTACGATTCAGCTATCATGGTGGAGATGGGTTTATTTCAAGTGTATGAACAGATTCCTGAATTCGACAGGAATATGTACGAGGACTTGTCATAAACTTTTATCTCTCCCTTGATAGCTCAGTCGGTATGGTCCCTGCAGGCATGGTTTCCAGCCGAGCAGGTGGGGGTTCAAATCTCCACCCGGCCAGAAGCTGTTGCCATAAAATTGAATTCCAAGTGGATATATATTCCCAAGATAGAATTCGGTATTAAATGCCATTCGTGGGTGATATTTACATTAATTGAAATCACGTGTGCTTGTGATATATATTAATTTATAATAACCACATGTTGCAAACTTACGATTCAGCTATCATGGTGGAGAGGGTTTATTTCAAGTGTATGAACAGATTCCTGAATTCGACAGGAATATGTACGAGGACTTGTCATAAACTTTTATATCTCTTAATAGCTCAGTCGGTATGGTCACTGCAGGCATGGTTTCCAGCCGAACAGGTGGGGGTTCGAATCTCCACCCGGCCAGAAGCTGTTACCATAAAATTGAATTCCAAGTGGATGTATACCCCAAAAGAGAATTCGGTATTAAATGCCATTCGTGGGTGATATTTACATTGATTGAAATCACATGTGCTTGTGATATATATTCATTTATAATAACCACATGTTGCAAACTTACGATTCAGCTATCATGGTGGAGATGGGTTTATTTCAAGTGTATGAACAGATTCCTGAAATCGACAGGAATATATATGAGGACTTGTCATAAACTTTTATCTCTCCCTTGATAGCTCAGCGGTATGGTCCCTGCAGGCATGGTTTCCAGCCGAGCAGGTGGGGGTTCGAATTTCCATCCGGCCAGAAGTTGTTACCATAAAATTGAAATCCAAGTGGATGTATATTCCCAAGATAGAATTGGGTATTAAATGCCATTCGTGGGTGATATTTACATTGATTGAAATCACGTGTGCTTGTGATATATATTCATTTATAATAACCCCGTGTTGTAAAGTTACGATTCAGCAATCATGGTGGAGATGGGTTTATTTCAAGTGTATGAACAGATTCCTGAATTGGACAGAAATATATACGAGGACTTGTCATAAACTTTCATCGCTCTTGATAGCTCAGTCGGTAAGGTGCCTGCAGGCAAGGTTTCCAGCCGAACAGGTGGGGGTTCGAATCTCCACCCGGCCAGAAGCTGTTACCATAAAATTGAATTCTAAGTGGATGTATATTCCCAAGATAGAATTCGGTATTAAATGCCATTCGTGGTTGATATTTACATTGAATGAAATCACGTGTGCTTGTGATATATATTCATTTATAATAACCACGTGTTGCAAACTTACGATTCAGCTATCATGGTGGAGATGGGTTTATTTCAAGTGTATGAACAGATTCCTGAATTCGACAGGAATATGTACGAGGACTTGTCATAAACTTTTATCTCTCCCTTGATAGCTCAGTCGGTATGGTCCCTGCAGGCATGGTTTCCAGCCGACCAGGTGGGGGTTCAAATCTCCACCCGGCCAGAAGCTGTTACCATAAAATTGAATTCCAAGTGGATATATATTCCCAAGATGGAATTTGGTATTAAATGCCATTCGTGGGTGATATTTACATTGATTGAAATCACGTGTGCTTGTGATATATATCCATTTATAATAACCACGTGTTGCAAACTTACGATTCAGCTATCATGGTGGAGATGGGTTTATTTCAAGTGTATGAACAGATTCCTGAATTCGACAGGAATATGTACGAGGACTTGTCATAAACTTTTATCTCTCCCTTGATAGCTCAGTCGGTATGGTCCCTGCAGGCATGGTTTCCAGCAGAGCAGGTGGGGGTTCGAATTTCCACCCGGCCAGAAGTTGTTACCATAAAATTGAAATCCAAGTGGATGTATATTCCCAAGATAGAATTCGGTATTAAATGCCATTCGTGGGTGATATTTACATTGATTGAAATCACGTGTGCTTGTGATATATATTCATTTATAATAACCCCGTGTTGTAAAGTTACGATTCAGCAATCATGGTGGAGATGGGTTTATTTCAAGTGTATGAACAGATTCCTAAATTCGACAGAAATATATATGAGGACTCGTCATAAACTTTTATCGCTCTTGATAGCTCAGTCAGTAAGGTCCCTGCAGGCATGGTTTCCAGCCGAACAAGTGGGGGTTCGAATCTCCACCCGGCCAGAAGCTCTTACCATAAAAATGAATTCCAAGTGGATGTATATTCCCAAGATAGAATTCGGTATTTAAGGCCATTCGTGGTTGATATTTACATTGATTGAAATCACGTGTGCTTGTGATATATATTCATTCATAATAACCACGTGTTGTAAAGTTACGATTCAGCAATCATGGTGGAGATGGGTTTATTTCAAGTGTATGAACAGATTCCTGAATTCGACAGAAATATATACGAGGACTTGTCATAAACTTTTATCTCTATTGATAGCTCAGTCGGTATGGTCTTTGCAGTCATGGTTTCCAGCCGAACAGGTGGGGGTTCGAATCTCCACCCGGCCAGAAGCTGTTACCATAAAATTGAATTCCAAGTGGATGTATATTCCCAAGATAGAATTTGGTAATATATGCCATTCGTGGGTGATATTTATATTGATTGAAATCACGTGTGCTTTAGATACATATTAATAAATAATAACCACGTGTTACAAACTTACGATTCAGCTATCATGGTGGAGATGGGTTTATTTCAAGTGTATGAATAGATTCCTTAATTCGACAGGAATATGTACGAGGACTTGTCATAAACTTTTATCTCTCTTGATAGCTCAGTCGGTATGGTCCCTGCAGGCATGGTTTCCAGCCGAACTGGTGGGGGTTCGAATCTCCATCCGGCCAGAAGCTGTTACCATAATATTGAATTCCAAGTGGATGTATATTCCCAAGATAGAATTCGGTATTAAATGCCATTCGTGGGTGATATTTACATTGATTGAAATCACGTGTGCTTGTGATATATATTCATTTATAATAACCAAGTGTTGCAAACTTACGATTCAGCTATCATGGTGGAGATGGGTTTTTTTCAGGTGTATGAATAGAATCCTGAGTTCGACAGGAATATGTACGAGGACTTGTCATAAACTTTTATCTCTCTTGATAGCTCAGTCGGTATGGTCCCTGCAAGCATGGTTTCCAGCCGAACGGGGGGGGGGGGGTTTCGAATCTCCACACGGCCAGAAGCTGTTACCATAAAATTGAATTCCAAGTGGATGTATATTCCCAAGATAGAATTCGGTATTAAATGCTATTCTTGGGTGATATTTACATTGAATGAAATCACGTGTGCCTGTGATTTATATTCATTTATAATAACCACGTGTTGCAAACTTACAATTCAGCTATCATGGTGGAGATGGGTTTATTTCGAGTTGAAGAACAGATTCCTGAATTCGACAGGAATATGTACGAGGACTTGTCATAAACTTTTATCTCTCTTGATAGTTCAGTCGGTATGGTCCCTGCAGGCATGGTTTCCAGCCGAACAGGTGGTGGTTCGAATCTCCACCCGGCCAGAAGTTGTTACCATAAAATTGAATTTCAAGTGGATGTATATTCCCAAGATAGAATCCGGTATTAAATGCCATTTGTGGGTGATATTTACATTGATTGAAATCACGTGTGCTTGTGATATATATTCATTTATAATAACCACGTGTTGCAAACTTACGATTCAGCTATCATTGTGGAGATGGGTTTATTTCAAGTGTATGAACAGATTCCTGAATTCGACAGGAATATGTACGAGGACTTGTCATAAACTTTTATCTCTCTTGATAGATCAGTCGGTATTGTCCCTGCAGACATGTTTTCCAGGCCAACAGGTGGGTGTTCGAATCTCCACCTGGCCAGAAGTTGTTAATATAAAATTGAATTCCAAGTGGATGTATATTCCCAAGATAGAATTCGGTATCAAATGCCATTCGTGGGTGATATTTACATTGATTGAAATCGCGTGTGCTTGTGATATATATTCATTTATAATAACCACGTGTTGCAAACTTACGATTCAGCTATCATGGTGGAGATAGGTTTATTTCAAGTGTATGAACAGATTCCTGAATTCGACAGGAATATGTACGAGGACTTGTCATAAACTTTTATCTCTCCCTTGATAGCTCAGTCGGTATGGTCCCTGCAGGCATGGTTTCCAGCCGAACAGGTGGGGGCTTGAATCTCCACCCGGCCAGAAGTTGTTACCATAAAATTGAATTCCAAGTGGATGTATATTCCCAAGATAGAATTCGGTATTAAATGCCATTCATGGGTGATATTTACATTGATTGAAATCACTTGTGCTTTTGATATATATTCATTTATAATAACCACGTGTTGCAAACTTACGATTCAGCTATCATGGTGGAGATGGGTTTATTTCAAGTGTATGAACAGATTCCTGAATTCGACAGGAATATGTACGAGGAATTGTCATAAACTTTTATCTCTCTTGATAGCTCAGTTGGTATGGTCCCTGCAGGCATGGTTTCTAGCCGAACAGGTGGTGGTTCGAATCTCCACCCAGCCAGAAGCTGTTACCATAAAATTGAATTCCAAGTGGATGTAAATTTCCAAGATAGAATTCGGTATTGAATGCCATTCGTGGGTGATATTTACAATGATTGAAATCACGTGTCCTTGTGATATATATTCATTTATAATAACCACGTGTTGCAAACTTACGATTCAGCTATCATGGTGGAGATGGGTTTATTTCAAGTGTATGAACAGATTCCTGAATTCGACAGGAATATGTACGAGGACTTGTCATAAACTTTTATCTCTCCCTTGATAGCTCAGTCGGTATGGTCCCTGCAGGCATGGTTTCCAGCCGAGCAGGTGGGGGTTCAAATCTCCACCCGGCCAGAAGCTGTTGCCATAAAATTGAATTCCAAGTGGATATATATTCCCAAGATAGAATTCGGTATTAAATGCCATTCGTGGGTGATATTTACATTAATTGAAATCACGTGTGCTTGTGATATATATTAATTTATAATAACCACATGTTGCAAACTTACGATTCAGCTATCATGGTGGAGAGGGGTTTATTTCAAGTGTATGAACAGATTCCTGAATTCGACAGGAATATGTACGAGGACTTGTCATAAACTTTTATATCTCTTAATAGCTCAGTCGGTATGGTCACTGCAGGCATGGTTTCCAGCCGAACAGGTGGGGGTTCGAATCTCCACCCGGCCAGAAGCTGTTACCATAAAATTGAATTCCAAGTGGATGTATACCCCCAAAAGAGAATTCGGTATTAAATGCCATTCGTGGGTGATATTTACATTGATTGAAATCACATGTGCTTGTGATATATATTCATTTATAATAACCACATGTTGCAAACTTACGATTCAGCTATCATGGTGGAGATGGGTTTATTTCAAGTGTATGAACAGATTCCTGAAATCGACAGGAATATATATGAGGACTTGTCATAAACTTTTATCTCTCCCTTGATAGCTCAGCGGTATGGTCCCTGCAGGCATGGTTTCCAGCCGAGCAGGTGGGGGTTCGAATTTCCATCCGGCCAGAAGTTGTTACCATAAAATTGAAATCCAAGTGGATGTATATTCCCAAGATAGAATTGGGTATTAAATGCCATTCGTGGGTGATATTTACATTGATTGAAATCACGTGTGCTTGTGATATATATTCATTTATAATAACCCCGTGTTGTAAAGTTACGATTCAGCAATCATGGTGGAGATGGGTTTATTTCAAGTGTATGAACAGATTCCTGAATTGGACAGAAATATATACGAGGACTTGTCATAAACTTTCATCGCTCTTGATAGCTCAGTCGGTAAGGTGCCTGCAGGCAAGGTTTCCAGCCGAACAGGTGGGGGTTCGAATCTCCACCCGGCCAGAAGCTGTTACCATAAAATTGAATTCTAAGTGGATGTATATTCCCAAGATAGAATTCGGTATTAAATGCCATTCGTGGTTGATATTTACATTGAATGAAATCACGTGTGCTTGTGATATATATTCATTTATAATAACCACGTGTTGCAAACTTACGATTCAGCTATCATGGTGGAGATGGGTTTATTTCAAGTGTATGAACAGATTCCTGAATTCGACAGGAATATGTACGAGGACTTGTCATAAACTTTTATCTCTCCCTTGATAGCTCAGTCGGTATGGTCCCTGCAGGCATGGTTTCCAGCCGACCAGGTGGGGGTTCAAATCTCCACCCGGCCAGAAGCTGTTACCATAAAATTGAATTCCAAGTGGATATATATTCCCAAGATGGAATTTGGTATTAAATGCCATTCGTGGGTGATATTTACATTGATTGAAATCACGTGTGCTTGTGATATATATCCATTTATAATAACCACGTGTTGCAAACTTACGATTCAGCTATCATGGTGGAGATGGGTTTATTTCAAGTGTATGAACAGATTCCTGAATTCGACAGGAATATGTACGAGGACTTGTCATAAACTTTTATCTCTCCCTTGATAGCTCAGTCGGTATGGTCCCTGCAGGCATGGTTTCCAGCAGAGCAGGTGGGGGTTCGAATTTCCACCCGGCCAGAAGTTGTTACCATAAAATTGAAATCCAAGTGGATGTATATTCCCAAGATAGAATTCGGTATTAAATGCCATTCGTGGGTGATATTTACATTGATTGAAATCACGTGTGCTTGTGATATATATTCATTTATAATAACCCCGTGTTGTAAAGTTACGATTCAGCAATCATGGTGGAGATGGGTTTATTTCAAGTGTATGAACAGATTCCTAAATTCGACAGAAATATATATGAGGACTCGTCATAAACTTTTATCGCTCTTGATAGCTCAGTCAGTAAGGTCCCTGCAGGCATGGTTTCCAGCCGAACAGTGGGGGTTCGAATCTCCACCCGGCCAGAAGCTCTTACCATAAAAATTGAATTCCAAGTGGATGTATATTCCCAAGATAGAATTCGGTATTTAATGCCATTCGTGGTTGATATTTACATTGATTGAAATCACGTGTGCTTGTGATATATATTCATTATAATAACCACGTGTTGTAAAGTTACGATTCAGCTATCATGGTGGAGATGGGTTTATTTCAAGTGTATGAACAGATTCCTGAATTCGACAGAAATATATACGAGGACTTGTCATAAACTTTTATCTCTATTGATAGCTCAGTCGGTATGGTCTGCAGGCATGGTTTCCAGCCGAACAGGTGGGGGTTCGAATCTCCACCCGGCCAGAAGCTGTTACCATAAAATTGAATTCCAAGTGGATGTATATTCCCAAGATAGAATTCGGTATTAAATGCCATTCGTGGGTGATATTTACATTGATTGAAATCACGTGTGCTTGTGATATATATTCATTTATAATAACCACGTGTTGCAAACTTACGATTCAGCTATCATGGTGGAGATGGGTTTATTTCAAGTGTATGAATAGATTCCTAATTCGACAGGAATATGTACGAGGACTTGTCATAAACTTTTATCTCTCTTGATAGCTCAGTCGGTATGGTCCCTGCAGGCATGGTTTCCAGCCGAACAGGTGGGGGTTCGAATCTCCACCCGGCCAGAAGCTGTTACCATAAATTGAATTCCAAGTGGATGTATATTCCCAAGATAGAATTCGGTATTAAATGCCATTCGTGGGTGATATTTACATTGATTGAAATCACGTGTGCTTGTGATATATATTCATTTATAATAACCAAGTGTTGCAAACTTACGATTCAGCTATCATGGTGGAGATGGGTTTATTTCAAGTGTATGAATAGAATTCCTGAATTCGACAGGAATATGTACGAGGACTTGTCATAAACTTTTATCTCTCTTGATAGCTCAGTCGGTATGGTCCCTGCAAGGCATGGTTTCCAGCCGAACGGGGGGGTTTCGAATCTCCACCCGGCCAGAAGCTGTTACCATAAAATTGAATTCCAAGTGGATGTATATTCCCAAGATAGAATTCGGTATTAAATGCATTCGTGGGTGATATTTACATTGATTGAAATCACGTGTGCTTGTGATATATATTCATTTATAATAACCACGTGTTGCAAACTTACAATTCAGCTATCATGGTGGAGATGGGTTTATTTCAAGTTGAAGAACAGATTCCTGAATTCGACAGGAATATGTACGAGGACTTGTCATAAACTTTTATCTCTCTTGATAGCTCAGTCGGTATGGTCCCTGCAGGCATGGTTTCCAGCCGAACAGGTGGGGTTCGAATCTCCACCCGGCCAGAAGTTGTTACCATAAAATTGAATTCCAAGTGGATGTATATTCCCAAGATAGAATTCGGTATTAAATGCCATTGTGGGTGATATTTACATTGATTGAAATCACGTGTGCTTGTGATATATATTCATTTATAATAACCACGTGTTGCAAACTTACGATTCAGCTATCATGGTGGAGATGGGTTTATTTCAAGTGTATGAACAGATTCCTGAATTCGACAGGAATATGTACGAGGACTTGTCATAAACTTTTATCTCTCTTGATAGCTCAGTCGGTATGGTCCCTGCAGGCATGGTTTCCAGCCGAACAGGTGGGGGTTCGAATCTCCACCCGGCCAGAAGCTGTTACCATAAAATTGAATTCCAAGTGGATGTATATTCCCAAGATAGAATTCGGTATTAAATGCCATTCGTGGGTGATATTTACATTGATTGAAATCACGTGTGCTTGTGATATATATTCATTTATAATAACCACGTGTTGCAAACTTACGATTCAGCTATCATGGTGGAGATGGGTTTATTTCAAGTGTATGAACAGATTCCTGAATTCGACAGGAATATGTACGAGGACTTGTCATAAACTTTTATATCTCTTGATAGCTCAGTCGGTATGGTCCCTGCAGGCATGGTTTCCAGCCGAACAGGTGGGGGTTCGAATTTCCACCCGGCCAGAAGCTGTTACCATAAAATTGAATTCCAAGTGGATGTATATTCCCAAGATAGAATTCGGTATTAAATGCCATTCGTGGGTGATATTTACATTGATTGAAATCACGTGTGCTTGTGATATATATTCATTTATAATAACCACGTGTTGCAAACTTACGATTCAGCTATCATGGTGGAGATGGGTTTATTTTAAGTGTATGAACAGATTCCTGAATTCGACAGGAATATGTACGAGGACTTGTCATAAACTTTTATCTCTTGATAGCTTCAGTCGGTATGGTGTCTGCAGGCATGGTTTCCAGCCGAACAGGTGGGGGTTCGAATCTCCACCCGGCCAGAAGCTGTTACCATAAAATTGAATTCCAAGTGGATGTATATTCCCAAGATAGAATTCGGTATTAAATGCCATTCGTGGGTGATATTTACATTGATTGAAATCACGTGTGCTTGTGATATATATTCATTTATAATAACCACGTGTTGCAAACTTACGATTCAGCTATCATGGTGGAGATGGGTTTATTTCAAGTGTATGAACAGATTCCTGAATTCGACAGGAATATGTACGAGGACTTGTCATAAACTTTTATCTCTTTGATAGCTCAGTCGGTATGGTCCCTGCAGGCATGGTTTCCAGCCGAACAGGTGGGGGTTCGAATCTCCACCCGGCCAGAAGCTGTTACCATAAAATTGAATTCCAAGTGGATGTATATTCCCAAGATAGAATTCGGTATTAAATGCCATTCGTGGGTGATATTTACATTGATTGAAATCACGTGTGCTTGTGATATATATTCATTTATAATAACCACGTGTTGCAAACTTACGATTCAGCTATCATGGTGGAGATGGGTTTATTTCAAGTGTATGAACAGATTCCTGAATTCGACAGGAATATGTACGAGGACTTGTCATAAACTTTTATATCTCTTGATAGCTCAGTCGGTATGGTCCCTGCAGGCATGGTTTCCAGCCGAACAGGTGGGGGTTCGAATCTCCACCCGGCCAGAAGCTGTTACCATAAAATTGAATTCCAAGTGGATGTATATTCCCAAGATAGAATTCGGTATTAAATGCCATTCGTGGGTGATATTTACATTGATTGAAATCACGTGTGCTTGTGATATATATTCATTTATAATAACCACGTGTTGCAAACTTACGATTCAGCTATCATGGTGGAGATGGGTTTATTTCAAGTGTAGAACAGATTCCTGAATTCGACAGGAATATGTACGAGGACTTGTCATAAACTTTTATCTCTCTTGATAGCTCAGTCGGTATGGTCCCTGCAGGCATGGTTTCCAGCCGAACAGGTGGGGTTCGAATCTCCACCCGGCCAGAAGCTGTTACCATAAAATTGAATTCCAAGTGGATGTATATTCCCAAGATAGAATTCGGTATTAAATGCCATTCGTGGGTGATATTTACTTTGATTGAAATCACGTGTGCTTGTGATATATATTCATTTATAATAACCACGTGTTGCAAACTTACGATTCAGCTATCATGGTGGAGATGGGTTTATTTCAAGTGTATGAACAGATTCCTGAATTCGACAGGAATATGTACGAGGACTTGTCATAAACTTTTATCTCTCTTGATAGCTCAGTCGGTATGGTCCCTGCAGGCATGGTTTCCAGCCGAACAGGTGGGGGTTCGAATCTCCACCCGGCCAGAAGCTGTTACCATAAAATTGAATTCAAGTGGATGTATATTCCCAAGATAGAATTCGGTATTAAATGCCATTCGTGGGTGATATTTACATTGATTGAAATCACGTGTGCTTGTGATATATATTTCATTTATAATAACCACGTGTTGCAAACTTACGATTCAGCTATCATGGTGGAGATGGGTTTATTTCAAGTGTATGAACAGATTCCTGAATTCGACAGGAATATGTACGAGGACTTGTCATAAACTTTTATCTCTCTTGATAGCTCAGTCGGTATGGTCCCTGCAGGCATGGTTTCCAGCCGAACAGGTGGGGGTTCGAATCTCCACCCGGCCAGAAGCTGTTACCATAAAATTGAATTCCAAGTGGATGTATATTCCCAAGATAGAATTCGGTATTAAATGCCATTCGTGGGTGATATTTACATTGATTGAAATCACGTGTGCTTGTGATATATATTCATTTATAATAACCACGTGTTGCAAACTTACGATTCAGCTATCATGGTGGAGATGGGTTTATTTCAAGTGTATGAACAGATTCCTGAATTCGACAGGAATATGTACGAGGACTTGTCATAAACTTTTATCTCTCTTGATAGCTCAGTCGGTATGGTCCCTGCAGGCATGGTTTCCAGCCGAACAGGTGGGGTTCGAATCTCCACCCGGCCAGAAGCTGTTACCATAAAATTGAATTCCAAGTGGATGTATATTCCCAAGATAGAATTCGGTATTAAATGCCATTCGTGGGTGATATTTACATTGATTGAAATCACGTGTGCTTGTGATATATATTCATTTATAATAACCACGTGTTGCAAACTTACGATTCAGCTATCATGGTGGAGATGGGTTTATTTCAAGTGTATGAACAGATTCCTGAATTCGACAGGAATATGTACGAGGACTTGTCATAAACTTTTATCTCTCTCTTGATAGCTCAGTCGGTATGGTCCCTGCAGGCATGGTTTCCAGCCGAACAGGTGGGGGTTCGAATCTCCACCCGGCCAGAAGCTGTTACCATAAAATTGAATTCCAAGTGGATGTATATTCCCAAGATAGAATTCGGTATTAAATGCCATTCGTGGGTGATATTTACATTGATTGAAATCACGTGTGCTTGTGATATATATTCATTTATAATAACCACACGTGTTGCAAACTTACGATTCAGCTATCATGGTGGAGATGGGTTTATTTCAAGTGTATGAACAGATTCCTGAATTCGACAGGAATATGTACGAGGACTTGTCATAAACTTTTATATCTCTTAATAGCTCAGTCGGTATGGTCCCTGCAGGCATGGTTTCCAGCCGAACAGGTGGGGGTTCGAATCTCCACCCGGCCAGAAGCTGTTACCATAAAATTGAATTCCAAGTGGATGTATATTCCCAAGATAGAATTCGGTATTAAATGCCTTTCGTGGGTGATATTTACATTGATTGAAATCACGTGTGCTTGTGATATATATTCATTTATAATAACCATGTGTTGCAAAACTTACGATTCAGCTATCATGGTGGAGATGGGTTTATTTCAAGTGTATGAACAGATTCCTGAATTCGACAGGAATATGTACGAGGACTTGTCATAAACTTTTATCTCTCTTAATAGCTCAGTCTGTATGGTCCCTACAGGCACGGTTTCCAGCCGAACAGGTGGGGGTTCGAATCTCCACCCGGCCAGAAGCTGTTACCATAAAATCTAATTCCAAGTGGATGTATATTCCGAAAATAGAATTCGGTATTAAATGACATTCGTGGGTGATATTTACATTGATTGAAATCATGTGTGCTTGTGATATATATTCATTTATAATAACCATGAGTTACAAACTTAAGATTCAGCTATCATGGTGGAGATGGGTTTATTTCAAGTGTATGAACAGATTCCTGAATTCGACAGGAATATGTACAAGGACTTGTCATAAACATTTATCTCTCCTGATAGCTCAGTTGGTATGGTCCCTGCAGGCTTGGTTTCCAGCCGAAGAGGTGGGGTTTCGAATCTCCACCCGGCCATAAGCTGTTACCATATATTGAATTCCAAGTGGATGTATATTCCCAAGATAGAATTCGGTATTTAATGCCATTCGTGGGTGATCTTTACATTGATTGAAATCACGTGTGCTTGTGATATATATTAATTTATAATAACCACGTGTTGCAAACTTACGATTCAGCTATCATGGTAGAGATGGGATTATTTCAAGTGTATGAAAAGGTTCCTGAATTCGACAGGAATATGTACGAGGACTTGTCATAAACTTTCATCTCTCTCTTAATAGCTCAGTCGGTATGGTCCCTGCAGGCATGGTTTCCAGCCGAACAGGTGGGGGTTCGAATCTCAACCCGGCCAGAAGGTGTTACCATAAAATTGAATTCCAAGTGGATGTATATTCCCAAGATAGAATTCGGTATTAAATGCCATTCTCGGGTGATATTTACATTGATTCAAATGACGTGTGCTTGTGATATATATTTATTTATAATAACCACACGTTGTAAAAATACGATTCAGCTATCATGGTGGAGATGGGCTTATTTCAAGTGTATAAACAGATTCCTGAATTCGACAGGAAATATGTACGAGGACTTGTCATAAACTTTTATATCTCTTAATAGCTCAGTCGGTATGGTCCCTGCAGGCAGGGTTTCCAGCCGAACAGGTGGGGGTTCGAATTTCCACCCGGCCAGAAGCTGTAACCATAAAATTGAATTCCAAGTGGATGTATATTCCCAAGATAGGAATTCGGTATTAAATGCCATTCGTGGGTGATATTTACATTGATTGAAATCACGTGTGCTTGTGATATATATTCATTTATAATAACCACGTGTTGCAAACTTACAATTCAGCTATCATGGTGGAGATGGGTTTATTTCAAGTGTATGAACAGATTCCTGAATTCGACAGGAATATGTACGAGGACTTGTCATAAACTTTTATATCTCTTGATAGCTCTCTCGGTATGGTCCTGCAGGCATGGTTTCCAGCCGAACAGGTGGGGGTTCGAATCTCCACCCGGCCAGAAGCTGTTATCATAAAATTGAATTCCAAGTGTATGTATATTCCCAAGATAGAATTCGGTATTAAATGCCATTCGTGGGTGATATTTACATTGATTGAAATCACGTGTGCTTGTGATATATATTCATTTATAATAACCATGTGTTGCAAACTTACGATTCAGCTATCATGGTGGAGATGGGTTTATTTCAAGTGTATGAACAGATTCCTGAATTCGACAGGAATATGTACGAGGACTTGTCATTAACTTTCATCTCTCCCTTGATAGCTCAGTCGGTATGGTCCCTGCAGGCATGGTTTCCAGCCGAACAGGTGGGGGTTCGAATCTCAACCCGGCCAGAAGCTGTTACCATGAAATTGAATTCCAAGTGGATGTATATTCCCAAGATAGAATTCGGTATTAAATGCCATTCTTGGGTGATATTTACATTGATTCAAATCGCGTGTGCTTGTGATATATATTTATTTATAATAACCACGTGTTGCAAACTTACGATTCAGCTATCATGGTGGAGATGGGTTTATTTCAAGTGTATGAACAGATTCCTGAATTCGACAGAATATGTACGAGGACTTGTCATAAACTTTTATATCTCTTAATAGCTCAGTCGGTATGGTCCCTGCAGGCATGGTTTCCAGCCGAACAGGTGGGGGTTCGAATCTCCACCCGGCCAGAAGCTGTTACCATAAAATTGAATTCCAAGTGGATGTATATTCCCAAGATAGAATTCGGTATTAAATGCCATTCGTGGGTGATATTTACATTGATTCAAATCACGTGTGCTTGTGATATATATTCATTTATAATAACCACATGTTGCAAACTTACGATTCAGCTATCATGGTGGAGATGGGTTTATTTCAAGTGTATGAACAGATTCCTGAATTCGACAGGAATATGTACGAGGACTTGTCATAAACTTTTATCTCTCCCTTGATAGCTCAGTCGGTATGGTCCCTGCAGGCATGGTTTTCAGCCGAGCAGGTGGGGGTTTGAATTTCCACCCGGCCAGAAGCTGTTACCATAAAATTGAATTCCAAGTGGATGTATATTCCCAAGATAGAATTCGGTATTAAATGCCAATCGTGGGTGATATTTACATTGATTGAAATCACGTGTGCTTGTGATATATATTCATTTATAATAACCACGTGTTGCAAACTTACGTTCAGCTATCATGGTGGAGATGGGTTTATTTCAAGTGTATGAACAGATTCCTGAATTCGACAGGAATATGTACGAGGACTTGTCATAAACTTTTATCTCTCTTGATAGCTCAGTCGGTATGGTCCCTGCAGGCATGGTTTCCAGCCGAACAGGTGGGGGTTCGAATCTCCACCCGGCCAGAAGCTGTTACCATAAAATTGAATTCCAAGTGGATGTATATTCCCAAGATAGAATTCGGTATTAAATGCCATTCGTGGGTGATATTTACATTGATTGAAATCACATGTGCTTGTGATATATATCATTTATAATAACCACGTGTTGCAAACTTACGATTCAGCTATCATGGTGGAGAATGGGTTTATTTCAAGTGTATGAACAGATTCCTGAATTCGACAGGAATATGTACGAGGACTTGTCATAAACTTTTATATCTCTTGATAGCTCAGTCGGTATGGTCCCTGCAGGCATGGTTTCCAGCCGAACAGGTGGGGGTTCGAATTCCACCCGGCCAGAAGCTGTTACCATAAAATTGAATTCCAAGTGGATGTATATTCCCAAGATAGAATTCGGTATTAAATGCCATTCATGGATGATATTTACATTGATTGAAAATCACGTGTGCTTGTGATATATATTCATTTATAATAACCACGTGTTGCAAACTTACGATTCAGCTATCATGGTGGAGATGGGTCTATTTGAAGTGTGTGAACAGATTCCTGAATTCGACGGGAATATGTACGAGGACTTGTCATATACTTTTATCTCTCTTGATAGCTCAGTCGGTATGGTCCCTGCAGGCATGGTTTCCAGCCAAACCAGTGGGGTTCGAATCTCCTCCCGGCCAGAAGCTGTTACCATAATATTGAATTCCAAGTGGATGTATATTTCCAAGATAGAATTCGGTATAAAATGCCAATCGTGGGTTATCTTTACTTTGATTGAAATCACGTGTGCTTGTGACATACATTCATTTATAATAACCACGTGTTGCAAACTTACGATTCAGCTATCATGGTGGAGATGGGTTTATTTCAAGTGTAAGAACAGATTCCTGAATTCGACAGGAATATGTACGAGGACTTGTCATAAACTTTTATCTCTCTTGATAGCTCAGTCGGTATGGTCCCTGCAGGCATGGTTTCCAGCTGAACAGGTGGGGGTTCGAATCTCCACCCGGCCAGAAGCTGTTACCATAAAATTGAATTCTAAGTGGATGTATAATCCCAAGATAGAATTCGGTATTAAATGCCATTCGTGGGTATTATTTACAATGATTGAAATCATGTGTGCTTGTGATATATTTTCATTTATAATAACCACGTGTTGCAAACTTACGATTCAGCTATCATGGTGGAGATGGGTTTATTTCATGTCTCTGAACAGATTCCTGAATTCGACAGGAATAAGTAGGATGTCTTGTCATAAACTTTTATCTTTCCCTTGATAGGTCAGTCGGTATGGTCCCTGCAGGCATGGTTTCCTGCCGAACAGGTGGGGGTTCGAATCTCCACCCGGCCAGAAGCTGTTACCATAATATTGAATTCAAAGTGGATGTATATTCCCAAGATAGAATTCGGTATTAAATGTCATCCGTGGGTGATATTTACATTGATTGAAATCACTTGTGCTTTTGATATATATTCATTTATAATAACCACGTGTTGCAAACTTACGATTCAGCTATCCTGGTGGAGAAGGGTTTATTTCAAGTGTATGAACAGATTCCTGAATTCGACAGGAATATGTACGAGTACTTGTCATAAACTTTTATCTCTCTTGATAGCTCAGTCGGTATGGTCCCTGCAGGCATGGTTTCCAACAGAACAAGTGGGTGTTCAAATCTCCACCCGGCCAGAATCTGTTACCATAAAATTGAATTCCAAGTAAATATATATTCCCAAGATAGAATTCGGTATTAAATGCCATTCATGGATGATATTTACATTGATTGAAATCACGTGTGCTTGTGATATATATTCATTTATAATAACCACGTGTTGCAAACTTACGATTCAGCTATCATGGTGGAGATGTGTTTATTTCAAGTGTATGAACAGATTCCTGAATTCGACTGGAATATGTACGAGGACTTTTCATAAACTTTTATATCTCTTAATAGCTCAGTCGGTGTGGTCACTGCAGGCATGGTTTCCAGCCGAACAGGTGGGGGTTCAAATCTCCACCCGGCCAGAAGCTGTTACCATAAAATTGAATTCCAAGTGGATGTATATCCCCAAAAGAGAATTCGGTATTAAATGCCATTCGTGGGTGATATTTACATTGATTGAAATCACATGTGCTTGTGATATATATTCATTTATAATAACCACATGTTGCAAACTTACGATTCAGCTATCATGGTGGAGATGGGTTTATTTCAAGTGTATGAACAGATTCCTAAATTCGACAGGAATATGTATGAGGACTTGTCATAAACTTTTATATCTCCCTTGATAGCCCAGTCGGTATGGTCCCTGTAGGCATGGTTTCCAGCCGAGCAGGTGGGGGTTCGAATTTCCACCCGGCCAGAAGCTGTTACCATAAAATCGAAATCCAAGTGGATGTATATTCCCAAGATAGAATTCGGTATTAAATGCCATTTGTGGGTGATATTTACATTGATTGAAATCACGTTTGCTTGTGATATATATTCATTTATAATAACCCCGTGTTGTAAAGTTACGATTCAGCTATCATGGTGGAGATGGGTTTATTTCAAGTGTATGAACATATTCCTGAATTCGACAGGAATATGTACGAGGACTTGTCATAAACTTTTATATCTCTTAATAGCTCTCTCGGTATGGTCCCTGCAGGCATGGTTTCCAGCCGAACAGGTGGGGGTTCGAATCTCCACCCGGCCAGAAGCTGTTACCATAAAATTGAATTCCAAGTGGATGTATATTCCCAAGATAGAATTCGGTATTAAATGCCATTTGTGGGTGATATTTACATTGATTGAAATCACGTGTGCTTGTGATATATATTCATTTATAATAACCACGTGTTGCAAACTTACGATTCAGCTATCATGGTGGAGATGGGTTTATTTCAAGTGTATGAACAGATTCCTGAATTCGACAGGAATATGTACGAGGACTTGTCATAAACTTTTATCTCTATTGATAGCTCAGTCGGTATGGTCCTTGCAGG
Source organism: Palaemon carinicauda (assembly GCF_036898095.1). Lineage (NCBI taxonomy): Eukaryota > Metazoa > Arthropoda > Malacostraca > Decapoda > Palaemonidae > Palaemon > Palaemon carinicauda. The sequence goes on from NC_090741.1 coordinate 122,796,176, forward strand.
CATGGTTTCCAGCCGAACAGGTAGGGTTTCGAATCTCCACCCGGCCAAAGCTGTTACCATAAAATTGAATTCCAAGTGGATGTATATTCCCAAGATAGAATTCGGTATTAAATGCCATTCGTGGGTGATATTTACATTGATTGAAATCACGTGTGCTTGTGATATATATTCATTTATAATAACCACGTGTTGCAAACTTACGATTCAGCTATCATGGTGGAGATGGGTTTATTTCAAGTGTATGAACAGATTCCTGAATTCGACAGGAATATGTACGAGGACTTGTCATAAACTTTTATCTCTCTTGATAGCTCAGTCGGTATGGTCCCTGCAGGCATGGTTTCCAGCCGAACAGGTGGGGGTTCGAATCTCCACCCGGCCAGAAGCTGTTACCATAAAATTGAATTCCAAGTGGATGTATATTCCCAAGATAGAATTCGGTATTAAATGCCATTTGTGGGTGATATTTACATTGATTGAAATGCGTGTGCTTGTGATATATATTTATTTATAATAACCACGTGTTGCAAACTTACGATTCAGCTATCATGGTGGAGATGGGTTTATTTCAAGTGTATGAACAGATTCCTGAATTCGACAGGAATATGTACGAGGACTTGTCATAAACTTTTATCTTTCTTGATAGCTCAGTCGGTATGGTCCCTGCAGGCATGGTTTCCAGCCGAACAGGTGGGGGTTCGAATCTCCACCCGGCCAGAAGCTGTTACCATAAAATTGAATTCCAAGTGGATGTATATTCCCAAGATAGAATTCGGTATTAAATGCCATTCGTGGGTGATATTTACATTGATTGAAATCACGTGTGCTTGTGATATATATTCATTTATAATAACCATGTGTTGCAAACTTACGATTCAGCTATCATGGTGGAGATGGGTTTATTTCAAGTGTATGAACAGATTCCTGAATTCGACAGGAATATGTACGAGGACTTGTCATAAACTTTTATCTCTCTTGATAGCTCAGTCGGTATGGTCCCTGCAGGCATGGTTTCCAGCCGAACAGGTGGGGGTTCGAATCTCCACCCGGCCAGAAGCTGTTAACCATAAAATTGAATTCCAAGTGGATGTATATTCCCAAGATAGAATTCGGTATTAAATGCCATTGTGGGTGATATTTACATTGATTGAAATCACGTGTGCTTGTGATATATATTCATTTATAATAACCACGTGTTGCAACTTACGATTCAGCTATCATGGTGGAGATGGGTTTATTTCAAGTGTATGAACAGATTCCTGAATTGACAGGAATATGTACGAGGACTTGTCATAAACTTTTATCTCTCTCTTGATAGCTCAGTCGGTATGGTCCCTGCAGGCATGGTTTCCAGCCGAGCAGGTGGGGGTTCGAATCTCCACCCGGCCAGAAGCTGTTACCATAAAATTGAATTCCAAGTGGATGTATATTCCCAAGATAGAATTCGGTATTAAATGCCATTCGTGGGTGATATTTACATTGATTGAAATCACGTGTGCTTGTGATATATATTCATTTATAATAACCACGTGTTGCAAACTTACGATTCAGCTATCATGGTGGAGATGGGTTTATTTCAAGTGTATGAACAGATTCCTGAATTCGACAGGAATATGTACGAGGACTTGTCATAAACTTTTATCTCTCCCTTGATAGCTCAGTCGGTATGGTCCCTGCAGGCATGGTTTCCAGCCGAAAAGGTGGGGGTTCGAATCTCAACCCGGCCAGAAGCTGTTACCATAAAATTGAATTCCAAGTGGATGTATATTCCCAAGATAGAATTCGGTATTAAATGCCATTCGTGGGTGATATTTACATTGATTGAAATCACGTGTGCTTGTGATATATATTCATTTATAATAACCACGTGTTGCAAACTTACGATTCAGCTATCATGGTGGAATGGGTTTATTTCAAGTGTATGAACAGATTCCTGAATTCGACAGGAATATGTACGAGGACTTGTCATAAACTTTTATATCTCTTAATAGCTCAGTCGGTATGGTCCCTGCAGGCATGGTTTCCAGCCGAACAGGTGGGGGTTCGAATCTCCACCCGGCCAGAAGCTGTTACCATAAAATTGAATTCCAAGTGGATGTATATTCCCAAGATAGAATTCGGTATAAATGCCATTCGTGGGTGATATTTACATTGATTGAAATCACGTGTGCTTGTGATATATATTCATTTATAATAACCACATGTTGCAAACTTACGATTCAGCTATCATGGTGGAGATGGGTTTATTTCAAGTGTATGAACAGATTCCTGAATTCGACAGGAATATGTATGAGGACTTGTCATAAACTTTTATCTCTCCCTTGATAGCTCAGTCGGTATGGTCCCTGCAGGCATGGTTTCCAGACGAGCAGGTGGGGGTTCGAATTCCACCCGGCCAGAAGCTGTTACCATAAAATTGAATTCCAAGTGGATGTATATTCCCAAGATAGAATTCGGTATTAAATGCCATTCGTGGGTGATATTTACATTGATTGAAATCACGTGTGCTTGTGATATATATTCATTTATAATAACCCCATTGTTGTAAAGTTACGATTCAGCTATCATGGTGGAGATGGGTTTATTTCAAGTGTATGAACAGATTCCTGAATTCGACAGGAATATATACGAGGTCTTGTCATAAACTTTTATCTCTCTTGATAGCTCAGTCGGTATGGTCCCTGCAGGCATGGTTTCCAGCCGAACAGGTGGGGGTTCGAATCTCCACCCGGCCAGAAGCTGTTACCATAAAATTGAATTCCAAGTGGATGTATATTCCCAAGATAGAATTCGGTATTAAATGCCATTCGTGGGTGATATTTACATTGATTGAAATCACGTGTGCTTGTGATATATATTCATTTATAATAACCATGTGTTGCAAACTTACGATTCAGCTATCATGGTGGAGATGGGTTTATTTCAAGTGTATGAACAGATTCCTGAATTCGACAGGAATATGTATGAGGACTTGTCATAAACTTTTATCTCTCCCTTGATAGCTCAGTCGGTATGGTCCCTGCAGGCATGGTTTCCAGCCGAACAGTGGGGGTTCGAATCTCCACCCGGCCAGAAGCTGTTACCATGAAATTGAATTCCAAGTGGATGTATTATTCCCAAGATAGAATTCGGTATTAAATGCCATTCGTGGGTGATATTTACATTGATTGAAATCACGTGTGCTTTTGATATATATTCATTTATAATAACCACATGTTGCAAACTTACGATTCAGCTATCATGGTGGAGATGGGTTTATTTCAAGTGTATGAACAGATTCCTGAATTCGACAGGAATATGTACGAGGACTTGTCATAAACTTTTATATCTCTTAATAGCTCAGTCGGTATGGTCCTGCAGGCATGGTTTCCAGCCGAACAGGTGGGGGTTCGAATCTCCACCCGGCCAGAAGCTGTTACCATAAAATTGAATTCCAAGTGGATGTATATTCCCAAAAGAGAATTCGGTATTAAATGCCATTCATGGGTGATAATTACATTGATTGAAATCACTTGTGCTTTTGATATATATTCATTTATAATAACCACGTGTTGCAAACTTACGATTCAGCTATCATGGTGGAGATGGGTTTATTTCAAGTGTATGAACAGATTCCTGATTCGACAGGAATATGTATGAGGACTTGTCATAAACTTTCATCTCTCCCTTGATAGCTCAGTCGGTATTGTCCCTCCAGGCATGGTTTCCAGCCGAACAATTGGGGGTTCAAATCTCCACCCGGCCAGAAGCTGTTACCATAAAATTGAATTCCAAGTGGATGTATTTTCCCAAGATAGATTTTGGTATTAAATGCCATTCGTGGGTGATATTTACATTGATTGAAATCACGTGTGCTTTTGATATATATTCATTTATAATAACCACGTGTTGCAAACTTACGATTCAGCTATCATGGTGGAGATGGGTTTATTTCAAGTGTATGAACAGATTCCTGAATTCGACAGGAATATGTACGAGGACTTGTCATAAACTTTTATCTCTCTTGATAGCTCAGTCGGTATGGTCCCTGCAGGCATGGTTTCCTGCCGAAAAGGTGGGGGTTCGAATCTCCACCCGGCCAGAAGCTGTTACCATAAAATTGAATTTTAAGTGGATGTATATTCCCAAGATAGAATTCG
>NC_090741.1:122805314-122810314 GCF_036898095.1 Palaemon carinicauda
GGCTTTCGAAATCCCGAAACGCTTTCTCACCGCTAGGGAGAGAAAATCATGAGCTGCAGGGTCCGGGTTTTCTATAATGAAGCGCAGACAGTTGACTTCTGGGCTCGCTGGGTCAGAACTGGATCTGGTAGTGGTACAAACTTCAGCTACAGTTCCAATGCCAGGAGGAACCACACGCTGTTCGGCCACTTGTGGGCCACTATTGCCGCTACCCTTTGAAGGATCTCAGTTTGTTGAGAACCCTCAACAGAAGGTTGTGAGGAGGGAACAGATAAATCTTGGACCATCTGTTCCAGTCGAGGGACATCGCGTCCACTGCTTCCGCTAAGGGGTCCTCGTATGGGGCACGTACAGGGGCAACTTCTTGTTGTCTTTCGTCGCAAAGAGGTCTATCTGCAGTTCTGGGACTGATTCAGAATGTAGGAGAATGATCCTGCGTCGAAGGACCATTCCGACTCTATCGGTGTGAACCTGGATAGAGCGTCCGCTGTCATATTGCGGACTCCTTGAAGGTGAACTGCCGACAGGTACCACTTCTTCTTTTCCGCCAATCGGAAGACTGCCAACATCACCTGGTTGAGAGGTGGTGACCTCGATCCTTGTCGATTCAAGTATCTCACAACTACCTCGCTGTCAATCACCACCTTATGAGGATCGAATGACGCAGGGAGACTTTCTTTAAGGTAAGGAGCACTGCCCTAGCTTCTAGAAAGTTTTATGTGAAAGGTCTTGAATAGCCTGGACCAAGTCCCCTGGACTTTTTTCCGATGAGAGTGACCTCCCCATCCCTCCTTCGAGGCGTCTGAGTGAATCGTCACCGACGGGGGAGGTGGCTGAAGAAGAACCTGACTTCTTTAGATGTCTGGCTTGAGACCAAGGCCTGAGAAGAGTACTTAGCCGAAGCGGCTGGTCTTCTCAGATCTCTTCACGCGTTTGATGCATAACTTCTCCAAACTCCGATTGCATCCTTTAGCTGTGCTCTTAGCACTGGGTCTGTCACCGAAGCAAACTGGAGAGAGCGCAGTACTCTCTCCTGCTCGTGTCTTGATATCCTTTCGGAATCTTGAAGTCTCTTGACAGAACCCGCTATCTCCTTCCTTTTCTTCGCCGAGGTGGAGAAACGGTGTGACAAAAGGTCCCAGTGAATTCTCAGCCACTGGAACTTTTGAGATGGAGAAAGTCAAGACTTTTTCTGTTGATCTTGAAGCCTAGGTACATTAGGAACTGGATCACTTGACTGGAAGCTTGCAAGCATTCTGTCTCGGATGCTGCCCACACCAACCAGTCGTCCAGGTAGGCTACTACCTGAATTCCCTTTAGGCGAAATTGTTTGAGAGCTACGCTCTCAAGCTTCGTAAAAATCATTGGGGCTATGTTTAGCCCGAATGGCATGGCTCCGAAGGCGTATAGTCTTCGTTGTAGCCTGAACCCTAGGTAGGGGGAGAGTCGATGGCTAATTGGAATGTGCCAGTAGGCGTCTGACAAGTCTATAGAGACGGAATATGCCCTCCTGGGCAGTAAGGTCCTTATGTGTTGCAGTGTTAGCATTTTGAATTTGCAATTCACTATGAACTTGTTAAGTGGCGACAAGTCCAGAATGACTCTGAGCTTTTCCGAGTCTTTCTTGGGAACACAAAACAGCCTCCCTTAGAAATTGATGGGCTTCACCCTTTTTCTCCAACAGTTCTTGAACGTACTCCTCCATAACGGGGGTGGAGTGTTGGAAAAACCGAAGGCACGGGGGTGGAGTGCTGTACCAGCTCCCGCCCAGTCCATTCTTGAGTAGGCTGTGGGCCCAGGGATCGAAGGTCCACCGATCCCGAAATTTCAGAAGTCTCCCTCCTACCGGTATCACCTCGCTTGGACTGCCGTCCTGAGGTCTTGCCTTCCTGACCATGACCACCCCTGAATCCCCTTCCCCTTGAGGGGCGTCTAGACGAGCCTCTGGCTGCTCCTCTAGGCTTTGCTCGAAAGGAAGTAGACTGCCCTTCGAACGCTGGGGTGAATGCCGTGGACTGTGTCGACACGGCCTGGGGTACGCACTGAAAGGTGGTCGGGGTTTGTGCCACGATCTGGGGCACTGGGGGCAATGGCAATTGCAGTTGCTGTTGCTGTCTAAGAGGCTTGGCTGGCCGAGACGGTAGCCTAGTCCTCATAGTCTTCTTCCTTGGTTGAGAACCCTCATCCGGGGAAGACTTTCTTTTGATAGCCAGGCCCCACTTCTGGAGAAAGTTTCTATTCTCCAAGGCGGCTTTATCAACAGCTTCTTTGACCAAGTCGGTAGGGAAAAAGGTCTTTTCCCCAAATGTTGGAGGAGATTAGTTTCTTTAGCTCGTGCCTCACCGTAGCCGAGGTAAACACGAACTCCCTACAAGCTCTCCTTGCCTTGACGAAGCCATAAAGGTCCTTCGTCACTGTGGCCAGATGAGGCTTGGCCACTACCATGAACATTTCATGGACATTGGGGTCACTTGCCATCGTCTCGAGAGTAGTCTGAAGAGACATTGAGGCAGTCAGTCTTTCTTTTGTATCGAACTCACTTCGCAAAAGAAAGTCAGACAGCTTAGGGGGGTCCTTGCCGAACTGACGTCCGGCAATATCAGCCTCCAACTTTCCCACTGAGAACGTAAGATGGACGTTCTTCCAGTCTTTGTGGTCCATAGGCAGTGCCAGCGACAAGGGTTTACACTCCTCTAGGGAGGGGCAAGACTTGCCGGCCTCGATTGCTTTTAGAACAGCCAGAAACCTTTTCTGTAAAAAGGGGAAGGCTCTAGTAGGCGAGGACACAAAGGAAGGGAGCTTCCTATTCAATGCAGCTACCTTTGAGTTAGAGAAGCCCCTCTCTTTCATCGAGGATGAAAGTAGAGCTTGAGCCTTAGCATGGTCCATCACTATGACCTCCTTCGGCTCTGTCTCCTCCTTTGAAGCTGGTTCCTTCCTCAGCCGGACATAACAGTCCGGATATGATGCCTTGCTGGGCCAGAATTCCACCCTCCAGGGGAACTGAGCCCAGCTTATCCGAGATGACGATCTTTCCAGTTGTCATCGGCATGTGCTCAGCATACCTCCATGGGTTAGCATCTGAGCACAAGGGAAGGTCTTTCACATTGAGCTTTTTCTGGGGCCCATGTGATTCTGCAAGGCACTGCATTCGCAGTTCCATTGCAGCCGCCTTCTCCTGATTCTCCTTCTGCATTTGTTGGATCATTCCAACAATAGAAGAGAGGCCCTGTCCCAGCTCTACTGGGAGACCGGCCGATGTAGAGGGGCTTGAACTTCATCCTGGGCTTCTGCCAGGAGGTCTTCCTCCTGACACCCGTCCACATCAGACATCCTGTCATCTAGCTGGATGTCTTGCATCGCGACCGCGACTTCAGCATCCACCTGGATCTGAACTTAGGGGATCTCCTCTTGAGGCTGGGGAATCACTGCATCAGCTGATGCCTTAGGGAAAGGATACGCCCTCATCTTCTCACTTGGAAGATAAGGGCCAGAAGTGTTCTTTTGGAAGCCCCTTACCCAGGTACGAAGCTTCTTCCTAGCTATTTAATTGTCTCATTAATCAGGTTAGTGCACACAGTACATACCTGAGGGTCCCAATACCGGAGATCATCCTTGGAGACAACGTATGCTGCGTGTCTCCTACAAAACTCATGTCCGCAGAGGTTCTTGCTGCTGACATTGCAGAAAGCACTTTCCCACTTCGGAGTGTCCTTCTGTAAAGAGAAGAAATTTCCATGAGTATCAAGTGAACTATGTATCACTGGATATGCATAGTATAGCATAACAATTCAAAAAGGAAAGACACACACTTGTGTTTCCCTCACAACCCATTGTTGCAGCCTTCCAGATGATAAAATCAAAAATGGTTTATCTCTTCTAGAGTAACCAATGCAAGGTTTCCAGAGGAAACAGGTGGAGCTCACACCTAAGCAATGATTTTAAAATCCTGGATAATAGACAGGGAAGAACTCAGCTTCCTATCTGAGGGCAACAGCAAAGGGGTGTGCAAGAAAACACAATAGTGTTAGAAGATACAGTGCTGTACCAAAACTCTTACTATAGTTTTCTTCTTACTGTATATGCTATACAGAAGAATACTAGTACAGTATAGGGGGATGTGTGCCGGCCTGCCTTTGCCGGCCGGCACACACCACAACTAGCTTTAAAGTATACTACTTAACAGCTATAGGGCGGCAGCACTCTGGTTCAAATGCCTGTGCCGGTCGGCAGCAACTGCCGGCCGGTAACAGCCAGTGTTGGCCGGCAATGGCTGCCAGCCAGCAACTACACAAGGTAGTACCCAGCTGCCGGCCACACTCTTGGTGACCGGCAGACAAGGACTGACATAAGCCAGCCGGCAAAGGTACAAGACCGATGCCAGCCGGCAGCAAAAGAACCAGAAGACTACACCTGCCCGGCTGCCGGCCTCATAGGCCGGCAGCCGGGACAGGTACAGCACTAGAAGAAAATAGAATGGATGCCGGGATAAGAGTGTACATAACCTCCAAGCCCGGCAACCGAAAGAGTGCATATAAGGAAGGGGAGAAACTAATTAAGGCTTCCTTGACCAATGCCGTCCGGCTCTGCCGGCAGGCATGGATGAGGGACCAAGAGAGGTCCGGGCAGCACTCGAACACATAAGACCCTTGCCGGCCAGCAGCTCTGCCGGCCGGCAATGGGCTGAGTCAATTCCACATCCCAACCTATACTAGGTCCAGAAGTAGAACGACGTACAGTACAGTAAGACCCCTGCCGGCCAGCTCTGCCGGCCGGCAAGGTACAGTACAGTAATGGCTAGGCCATTACGGAGATAGAGGGGGAAGGGACAAGAGGGTCCTGCCAACCTTGCTTTAGTGACAGATCACCCGCAGCCAAGAAACTTATCTTAGCCTAAGGGAGATCTAAGGGGAAAGGCCAGCAATACTTGCCAGCTTCCAGAGCACCAAAGCAAGGAAGGCGTTGCTACTCCCAAGGGAAGAACTTATCCTCCCCCGAGA
>NC_090741.1:122815314-122827814 GCF_036898095.1 Palaemon carinicauda
AATTTATTGATTCGAATTTATGGAAGTTAAATACCATCCTATTTATCTCTGTCCATTCATATATTTTGCTTAGATCTCTTTGTAGTGAGTTCCTATCTTCAACACAAGTAATTTCTCTACTTATTCTTGTGTCATCGGCGAAACTTCTCCCTACAGAGTTTTCAACATCACAGTCTATGTCTGGGATCATAATAACAAACAGCAGTGCTGCTAATACCGTACCTTGTGGCATGCCAGATATTACCTGAGCTTCATCTGATTTCTCGTCATTTGCAACCACTATCTGTTTTCTGTTTTGCAGGAATTCTTTTACCTATTTTCCTATCTTTCCCACAATACTATGTTTTCTAATTTTTTTCTCTAATATTTTATGGTCTACCTTGTCAAAGGATTTTGCAAAATCTAGATAGATCACATCTGTGTCTTTTTCATTTATCATATTTTTGTATGTTTTCATAGTGTGCTATCAGTTGGGTTCGTTTACTTTTTCCGGGCACAAAACCGTGTTGACCTATATTAAACAAATTATTTTTAACTAAATGATTCATTATTTTCTTTTTTATTACCCTCTCATACACTTTCATAATATGTGATGTTAGACTAACAGGTCTATAATTGCTTGCCTCTAGTCTTGATCCACTTTTGAAGATAGGGGTTATATATCTCGCTCATATCTACACTTTGTCTTGGCAGTATTGCAAGCAGCTTCGCGATAGTGTTTGCAGTTTTTTTTAACAAAATCGCTGGAACTCCATCTGGTCCGGCTGCCGATCCATTTTTAATTTCGTTTATAGCCTTAACAATATCTGCTTCATTAATATCTATATCCGTTAGATATTCAACATTTTCTTCTCTCATTTCTGTTTCATTATTCTCATTCGCAATTCTTGACGTGAACTCACTCTTATATTTTTCTGCTAATATGTTGCATATTTCCTTTTTTTCATTCGTTAGCCATCCATCAATTCTTAGAGGGCCTATTTCTAATCTCCCTTTATTCATCTTTTTTTGCAGAGGAGTAAAGTACTTTGGGTTTTTTTTTAACATTTTGAAGTGTCCTTTCTTCTAAATCCCTTTTTTCCTTTTCTTTCGACTGTATAATCTTTTGTTCTGCATTTTCTATCTTACATTTTATTTCCATCATTTTCCACACATTTTTTTTCTTTTGCAAGATTTTTCTTCCACTTTCTAATTTTCTGAAATAAGATCCTTTTGTCTTTTGGTATGCATGTCTTTTGTTTATTGTTTTTTTCTGTACATATTGTTCACCAATTTTCTCCAGTATTTTGTACAGTATGTCCGTATTTACCTGTATATTATCACTTACAAATACATATTTCCATTCTTTGTTCAGTTCTTCATTTATTTCTGACCATTTTATATTTTTACTATAAAAATTATAATTTCCATATCCTTCCCAACGTTTTGTGCTTTGATTAATTCTGCGATTACTTGCTTTGGAATGGACTATTAATTTTATGAGATTGTGGTCTGAAATTCCCATGTTATACACTATTATTTCTTTAACAGAATTCACCTCATTCACAAAAACTAGATCTAGGACATTTTCCTTTCTTGTTGGAATGTGGTTTACTTGTTGCAAATTATGTTTTAATAGCATATCTTGAAGCTTTTCAAATTGCCTCTTATCTTCTGCGCTACTATTACTCCCTTTTTTATATGTATACATACAACCACTTTTTTCTATCAGTTCTTTCCAATCCACGAAATGAAAGTTAAAATCTCCGGATAGGAGTTTATTCCAGTCTTTAAGAACTCTATTTTCTTATTAGAGTTACTTGTGACTAAACCATGTGCATTCATCACTATTATAATTTGTGTTTCATCCCCATTATTTAATATTGGTAATAATAAGGATTCTCCCATGCTTCCTTCCTATTCTGATATGATGTTCTTTTCTTCATTTCCAAGAATTCTGCCATTAAAAAAATCCAACTTTTCTATTAAATTTGCTCTTTCGCCTTCATATTTATTTTTGTGTGTATACCTGTAATTATCCCCATATCTGCACCAACCCCTGGCATTATAGATGCATTCTTTGTAGTTGGGCTCTAAATGTGCATATTTGGGTTGAAAGGCCTCATATCTTGGGGCCTTTGGTGCATAGCGTGGTATATACGCGGCCTGCTTTTTTTCTTTTTTTTTCATTTTTGCTTTCATTTTTCTTTTCAGTTTGCTGAGTTTTCTTACTTTCATTCATGGTTGCAGGATGCATATATCGACATTTTTTGTTGAATGCATCCTTTTCCTTCATATAGGTTTTTGCATATTTTTGGATGGAGATCTCTGTATTCATCTCCATATCCGTCTAAATACGCACATTTACCATATATTACATACTTATGGCATATCTTTGGATGCTTGTAGTAGCATCTTTCGCCAAATCTGCAACTCCCTCTATTCAGCAAATTGCAGACTATATCTTTCTTTTCTTTTTTTTCTTGTTCTTGCTCTTCCCTAAAAGTATGTAGGTCCGGGTAGAGTCTCTTGGGTCTATTATTTGTTTCCATCTGATAATTTATTTTTTCATATGTATGTTGTTAGCTGGCATCATAAGTTATATCAATGATTTCCTCTGCATCCTTACACATATCCTGTTCATTATTCTCTTCTTCTTCTTCTTCTTCTTCTTTTTCTTCTTCTTCTTCTTCTTCTTTTTCTTCTTCTTCTGCTTCTTCTTCTTCCTCTTCTTTATCTTCAACTCTTTGCAGATTTAGTCTCGACTTAATTATATTTTCTATCTATACTAAGCATGTTGAGCAGAATACCTTTGTGTCTCTCTTTTCAATTTTTTGCTGTATTTCAGCACATGTAGGGTGGGTTGGAACATGGCAGGCATGGCATTTTCTAATCAGTTGTTGAGGATTATTAATGGAATACCATATCTTACATGTATTACACCATTTTGGCATTATTTTTATCAATGCATTAATCAGCATATTCACCATATTGGACTTCTTATTGTTCTTTTATGGAATGTGTTGATTGATGTAGACTTTCTTTGTAAGTCTCTTTATCACTTGGATCTTCTTTGGAATTTCTTCTATTATTTTGCTGATGTTTTCCACAGATTTACTCCAGTTTATTGGATCATATTGTTTCAATATGTCTGCGAATATTTTTCCGTCACACTGGTTGGAGTTACCAGTGACTTCTGTTATCAGACGATCGAGTTCTTGTTTCGCCAACTCATGGAATTTACTTTTTCTGACTTCAGCAATGTCCCTCCAAGCTTTGCCTGTATTATAGAGCGCCATCTTGATCAGATTTTTAGTAATTCACAAGATAACTATCCTCTGCCGACGTTTTATCCCACTTTTCTGACCTCAAACTAATCACCGACTATTCACGAAAACTTGTAACTATATTGCAATCAATAGCCTTTTGTTATCCGCGTTAAATCAGGATATTTTTAGGGTCACACATGTGTATTCACTCACCGGCACACAGATACAACGCATGGTTAAGACATAATATTAGGGAAAGCTAAAAATATGGCAGTCTAACGTATGTCAAAGCCACCAGGTAGGTAAGTAGGTAAGGATAGGGCTCTTATGTTAGGTTGGGTGGAAAACCTTAGGTTAGGTGGTGTTCTTGTGTTTATTTCCCTTTTAAAATATTTGTTTTCAGTCCCAATGAGCTACAAAGGCTGGAAGATTGGGGAGACACCAGTAGTTAATTGTGTGAAAGTTTGATTAAGTGACTGATTAGTGTTTCTAAGGAATATCTAGATAAGGGTAAAAGTTCTGAAGGAATGGAAGATAACAAATAACTATTAGTTTTATAAAAGCGGCTGTAAGAATTATACTGCCATAACTTCTTATACAACGGTAGGATTTTAATTGAAGAGGAAATTTCATAGGGAAGACTGGAGTAAAGTTATATGGATTTCGAGGGAAACATGCATAGTGGTTACATTAGATAATATATATATATATATATATATATATATATATATATATATATTTATATATTTATATATAAAACCCGCTATGAAGAAAATGTAAACAACAAAAAGCTATTAAAATAAGGTAAAAGTGGGAATCAATCTTTATGTATTCTGAAGACCAACACTCTAAGGTAAATTTATAAAGCCAATCATTCTCCAAATGAAGAAAAGATGAAGGGGAAACAATCTGTCTATATGTTCCTTGTGAAACAAATATTGTTTTTATAATTAACGGAAAATCTTGCTATCATAAAATCCTAAACAAGAAAATATGGAGAAACATGATAAAATAACTAGATACAGCAGTTTCTTCTACTTCTTCTTCTTCTTCTTCTTCTTCTTCTTCTTCTTATTATTATTATTATTGTTATTATTATTATTATTATTATTATTATTATTATTATCATTATTATTATTCTTTTTATTATTACTTCTGCTATTATTGTCGTTATAAAGTTACTGAAACTTCGCCATTGTTTCAAAATAGGTCATTCAGAAATAGTTATCAAAATCTGTTCCAGAAGCAATCCTCCTAAATTATGAAATACTCAATCACTCCTGCTGCGTCCAGATCAAAATGATGGTAACAAGCTCCTACGTGAAATATGAAGATAAATGGTCAGCTTTAACTGGGCAATATTTATCATTGAACGCAAAACGCCCCAAGTCTGAAGTGGGTACTCTCGCTTTGGATGTGATCAGAGGCCGCGTAATTGTGTGTGTGAGAGAGAGAGAGAGAGAGAGAGAGAGAGAGAGAGAGAGAGAGAGACTAGAATACGTATAAACAAATGCTTCCCTATATGATACACACTGTGAGATCAATAGGAAAAAATATAAAGTTCTTCTGAATTTATTTGACAAATATGTCTCTCTCTCTCTCTCTCTCTCTCTCTCTCTCTCTCTCTCTCTCTCTCTCTCTCTCTCTCTTTTCCTTGTTATTTTACTCTGCAAACTCACCTTAAACCAATCTAAATAGGAAGATATACAGAATAATTTACGTGATAATCACTTGATATCTAAATCCTTTATTATTCTCCATCTACAATTAAGGGAATCTTTTGTTAAGAAATAACATATAAGTAACGTCGGTAAGTTCAATCATTTGAGTCCATCCCGAAAAGGAACAAAAGAAGATTTTGCCAAGCTTTGAACCAATTTGGCGGTTGATAGGTGAAACATTGTAGGCAATTTACAATTAGTTGATATTATTTATAGCAAGTTTTACGAATTATCGTTGATATGTAACATTTTATTGCCAAAATTAAAAGTTTGTAACATAATGATAAAGTTGAATTTAGTAAGAAAGATTGATGGACATTTCTCTTACGTGTATCCAGGGAAATTAAATGTACGTCCATCAAAAATGACGTCAGAGGAAGAAAATAATATTCCATCAAGCTTTTAGAAGTTTAAAGGAAACTTTCTCGCTTCCAAGTTTTAAGAGACGACTTTAGTCCTAGCTGGGAATTGCCGTCATAAAACTAAAAGAAGACTTATTTTGAATTTGGCATTTAGTGACGATGCTTACACATCTTTGTTGTTGTATTTTCTTTCTGATATCATTTTTTTCGTAGAGAGAGAGAGAGAGAGAGGAGAGAGAGAGAGAGAGAGAGAGAGAGAGAGAGCAGAATGGTCTCATTAATACATTAAAGTTTATTTTACCATATGGACTTATTAAACAGCTTCAGCTCTTGATCGTTATATATTTTGTACTTTTGGATATATAGATAGACACGTATCCGCACAAAATTACATATAGATATCTCTGTGTGTATGCACATATGTAGTACAGGTGCATATATGCCAGTACACAATTATAACTGAAATTAGGAGAGCATATCAATTGTAATAAACATAAAGCCAAAAAGTCTAACATTGAAGCAAGCTCTATGGAAACATCTATCCCATTTGGCTTCATGAGTAATGAAGATATATAAGTGTGCCTATTGAAAACTTTAAGGTTTTAATTAAGAATCATCCTTCATTTTCAATAGTGTATTGTTTTGTATATTAAATGAAAATAGATTAATGAAATTACATTCTTTACATATGATACTCTGATTATAGAATCGCCAATTGAATATGTCTTGTTGCAGTGATGTTTACTTTGTTCATGAATAAGTTTTCAATAAGAAATAGCACAAAAAAAACTTAAATTATCATATTATTGAAACCTTTATATACATGTGCTTCATTATGGCTACATATACGTGTCATGCGATTAAAATTCAGTAGGCATAGAATTATACAGTTATCAATATACACTGTATATTTTTTAATTACTGTCTAGTGTATAAATCTTGCCCATGTATGTAAATATGAATATATCTGAACATTAATAATGATAAATATATACAAAGCTGCTCAGAATATATAAACATTTTCCAGAATCCCTGGTATACTGTATATAGTGGGCATTTCATTTTACAAAAGAGATTTGTTATGAACGAGTAACATATAGAAATCATAGTATGCATTCAATATCTACCGCTGGGCTCTGGATTTCATAACAAATTAATTTCTATCCCCATGAACACATAAAAGGTATTTTCTAATCGTTAAAATTCAAAATGAATCAAAGCCTCCGCTAAGCAATGAAGATTGTGGAGGATATTCACACGCTGCGCGCTCGGAACAATATCCGAACGGCAAATGCTCCGCTAATCTACGCGTTCCCAGTTTAGAGGCATATAGAATTTACGAGGCCGATTAAGGAAAAGCTGCCCGTGTGAAGACGTGCCTCCTATAGAGCAAACATTTTCCTGTGCGGAAAAAAAATTCTAACAATATATATAAAAAAAAACAATGTGAACATACATTCCTGATTAAAGTTTCAGTAATAGCTGCTGATAATAATTTTTTTTTTTTTTAATGACAAAGGTAACAATGTTATTGTTTCACTGATATCTAAAACAATATAAAGTTAAACATTATCGCTTAATTATAACAGTAATTTTTAAATTCGATGAAAAGGTTTTAATTGTTTGTTTTTTTTTCGCGGAAGTGGAGAAAAATACATTCATAAATATTGTAAACACGTCCATTTATGCTTCCCCCACAATCAAACTTCAGTTTCGGAAGCAAATAAAAAAAGGAACCAATTTGATAAAATTTTGATAAAAAAAAATCATATAAAGACGATGGTCAAACACGTTTAACGGAAAATGGTAATTATTTTTTAGTTCATACAAACACTATTTAATAGTATAACAGTCTGGAAACATCCGATATGTTTTTTTTTTTTTTTTTTTTTTTTTACATAAAATGTAATAATTTCTGAAACTCTAGAGATCATAGGTTATTTCTTCAAAAACATGATTATTTTAAAACCATAGTTTAATACGTTGAATTTTCAAGATTCAGTCTAATTTACTAAAGATCGTCTGTTGTGTATAGTGAATCTGTATCCGTAATCTAATTGTCAAGCAACAAGCCTTACTCGGAAAGCACCAGGTGCCTCCTACAAACACTTGGAATAGGTGATCCTCACCGACTTAGATGTTATTCTTTTACTTCTTTCAAATCTGTTGAGACACCAGGTAGGATTGAATAAATTCTCAGGCAAGAGCTTGTCTTCCAATTAAGTCAACTTTCATTTATTGGTCTTTGTTTTCCTGTGACTCTTAATTTGAGTACAAAACCATTAACGTTATAGTGGCACCAGAAACTATATATTTTTTCCAGTATTTGTTAAGTTTGTGGATGATGGTGTTAGTTAAATGTTTGTTTTAATCTACATTGTGATCCACAATTGTCTATATTCTACCAGGTATTCACATTCCAGGACAACATAGGACCGTCTACATTTCCACCAAAATTGGTTCAAATCGACCTCTTCGACTATGTGACATCTATTTTTGACGTCATGTTATCTCAAAAACTACGGAACAAAATTGGCTCAGACTTGTGCCTGCACTAGATCATTGCCCAAGATATCTCCAGCAACTATTTGAAGGCAACTGATAAGGCGGTTCTCCAGATCCCAAAGAGAAGAGCAATCGTTTTAAATTATTTGTTCTTTGTCCATAAAGGGGCGCTGCATGCACCTGCATGATTTTCTTGAATTATACTTCCCTCATATGGGTCATACTGCTGCTCAAGTTTGAAAGCAAACACTTTAAAATTGGCCATGTTATTAGCGATCAAAATCCGGAGAATGATAATAATAATAATAATAATAATAATAATAATAATAATAATAATAATAATAATAATAATAATAATAATATTAATAATAATAATAATAATAATAATAATAATAATAATAATAATAATAATAATAATAATAATAATAATAACAACAGAACTCCACACTATATAATACTCAATACTGAGCGAGTGGAAGGGAACCTCATTTGATAAGGAAGCGAAAAATTACGATAACGCCAAACATTGTTACATTTATTCCCCATCACTAATAAAATAGAAAATTCCAAACATATTTCAGCTTATATTCATGTTCCTAAGCAAAATAGAGTAAGAAATATAGAGAGAATTATATATTTACTTTGTATGCAAGTATAATTGAAATAGAAAAAGAAATGTTCAAAGTATTCTTAAGGGAAACTAAAAATCTCTTGATTAGTCTGTTTTTTTTTTAGATTTTAAGAAAATAAGGAAATACAAATCGCTGTATAAAATGAAAATAATAACAGCTTAGTCAAGAAATTTCTAGTTACACATAGAAAAAAAAAACCTTTATCATTCCTTTTCCTATTTCAAATACACTTATTTACAGAATCAATATGCAGCTTTTTATATAGTGAATTAGTTTCTTATGTCAAGGGACATGATTTTGTTTGAAAAGTTTTTGTTTTCTTGGTGATGTAAAACGAGGTAAGAATGTTTGACGTTGTCGTAAATCCCCACTTCAATAACAATGATAATAATAATAACTATAACAGGAAGGGCACTCTGTAAAGTTAAGACCTCTGCCACGGCAGCTTATTTCTCGACCTTTGCTCAATCTTCACCTTGAGCCTCGGCCTAGGGATTTCAAAATGTAATCACTTGCACGTCTCAGCATAAAAATCAATAGCTGAAACTTTCACTAATCAATGAGTAGAAGTGTTACCTGCACCATAGCAGCTTATTTCTCGACCCTGGCCGTGACCATCGACTTAAGACTATCAAAATTACATCACGTCTTAGGATAATAATTAATCCCTGAAAGATTCACAACTCTCTGAGCAAAATTTTGGCCAGGATATTGTTCACAAGCAAACAAAAGGACAAACAGGACAAAAACATAATCAAATCCCAACCTCGTTGCCAGAAATAATAATGATATTAATTATCATTCTTTTCAATATGTCCACTAATGAAGTAATCAATTTATTCCTATTACCAGCCAGAGGAGGTTTAAAGCTCTAATACTGCAAAGCACGTTCCACAAGCAAAGCACAGACAAATAAAGACGTATGCCCTATCGAGGTTTTTTTTTCGCGCAGTCTTTGCCACCGTGCTCCATGTTTAAAAACTGTTTATTTAACAAGCTAAATGTAACAATGTTATCCTTCCATTATTATATTGTTTACATTTATGTCGATATCAGCCTTATTGACATAAACTGATTAATATACCCATACAATCATCACCCTTATAGGACCACTTGGGTGCCAATAAATACCTGTGTTGTCTCCAAAAAAGGTTACTTGTGTAGGAGCTGTCATAATGAAAAAATTCCACTCGACTTCCGTCGTATGGAGTGCCTCACAGCTCACTGCTTCCTCTGCCATAACCTATAAGGATGCCCCGCACCGACTCCTCAGTCCATGTTGCCACAGAGGGGTGACCACTATCGAACAGTAGAAATGTGTTTTCTTGGTTTAACATAACCAGCTCAAGAAACAAAGCAGGCTACGTCCTTACTGCAACACCCGATGACAACTTCCCAGAAATCTCTGATTTGCTTTGCAAGGAAAGGGTAGACTTAATACTGTATGATACCCTCAGATCACACATCCTGGAACAGTATTCCCCATCGCCAACTACCAGTGTAGCTAACATTTTTCTGCTCTCTCAACAACCGATGGTAGATCAAAAGCCACAAATGGTCTTAAGAGGAAGGATCAGTATTACTTGCCTTTATTCATTCCTCATGATGCTAACCTACTTTGTGCCCTTTTGGTACAACACCTGCTGGAACCTGTGTAACCCACCTTTCCTAAAGTCAGCGTCTTGCTTGTGAAGTACCTGCTGACTAAAGTCAACGCCCTTATAGAAAGCCATTTCCCCACCGTTAAGAGCTTTATGATCACCTCCACTTCTAATAAGGTGACAACCATAAAACGCTGACTGAATCTAACATGAATGCTGTAGGACATTAATACCTAACATGCAATATGCCTAGGCAATAATGACACCGCTCACCATCCACCTATTCCACCCCGTTCCCATTCCCAACCGACAATCTCAACAGCCACTGGATGAGGTCTCTCGCTCTCATTTGTGCTAATGCTAATATAGATTTGGGGCAGCTGCTAAGAGATGTGCTACCGAATGTCAAAAGTATAAAAAATCTCTAAGTAGGCCGTTGCATGTAGTGATGGCCTAACCATAAACTACTTTTTCTCTTTGCAAGATTTGGGGTTTTAAGTGTGTTTTCTAGTAAATACTGGTCCCTGTCATTCGCGTCTACCACATTCTCTCTTAAGAGGGCAATCAAGTCCTTCCAAGAGTGCATATGTCTACTTATTGTCCGCCAATGTAACTGTTACCCCCACTCACAGTTACGAGATGCTGTCACAGTCGTTTGGGAGCACCTAATACTAATGAAATTTCATGGTCGCTTAATTTTTGCTGCCTCTCATCCATCAGTGCATATTTCCTCAAATCATTTCCACATCTTGGTTGACAACGTACAGCATCGCTTAGACAACACCCCCCTGTCTTATACACAATATCTTTATTAACTGATCGCTCCGACAATGCTATCCCCATCAAAACGCCCACAGAAGCCTATGCCCACCTTCTCACATTAAACCCTAACATGAAGTTTCTGCATTATGATAAAAGAATAAATACTGGTCTGTCTGACTATAACTTAACAATGACAGTGGCGTAAACACCAAATTAATCAAATTTTTAAACCATACATTTTGTATGAGATATGAATCTTTTCTACCTTCTTAATAAAGATAATGTATGAAACAAGAATCTTTATAAGCCATTGCTAAGGCCATCTCACACAGAGGTACACTGAACCTTTGTAATTAACTTACATTTACCCAAATATTGAATCAGATCCACAGCACAATAAGTTATGATTGGATTATATTACTGGTTGGTTACTTTCTTCATAACATTGGTGTATTGATCACATGAAAACTGAGTTATTTATAAGAGGACCAAAGTTTGGACCAGGGTCCATTTATTCTACATGTCTATATGTGGGAGGAAGGCAACGGATGTTGACCACAATTTTTAAGACAGCTGGTCTCAAGGCAAACATTATTGCCTCAAAAAATGTCAATGTTACACATAGAACAATGTGGATAATCATTGCTTTTTAAAGTAAGGGATATTCTCACAAACAGTAATTATTATTATTATTATTATTATTAATATTATTATTATTATTATTATTTTTTTTTTTCTTTTTTCACAGTTTTTCGTCTGAGGGGTATTTATAGTGTAGGGTTCCGGGTTGCATCCTGCCTCCTTAGGATTCCGTCACTTTTCTTATTATGTGCGCTTTTCCTAGGACCACTCTCTTCTGCATGAGTCCTGGAGCTACTTCAGCCTATAGTTTTCTGGATTCCTTTTCAGGGATCTAGGGAACGTGCCTAGTCTTCCTATGATTATGGGGACAGTGTTCAATGGTGTATCACATATCCTTATTTCTATTTTCAGGTCTTGATCCTTATCCATTTTTTCCCTTTCTTTCTTTCAAACTCTGGAGTCCCATGGTACTGCGACACCAATGAGTAATACTTACTTCTTGATTTTGTCACTCAACGTCCCGTCTGGGCTATTTGCACGTATCACCCTATCTGTTCTGATATCATAGTCCCAGAGGATCTTTGCCTGATCGTGTTCTATCACTTCTTCAGGTTGGTGCTCGTTTCTTGCAGAGCATCCAGTGGAGGGCTTTTGCCACTGATTCCTGTCTCTTTTGGTACTGGTTTTGTGCAAGTGCTGGACATTTGCTTGCTATGTGGTTTTTGGTTTAATTTTTCGTATTGCAATTCCAACATATGGGAGAGATGTTATTTACATCTATAGTTCTTTGAACATATCCGGTTCTTAGCCCCTAATCTTGTGCCGCTGTTATCATTCCTTCTGTTTCCTTCTTGAGCTCTCCCTTCAGTAGCCATTGCCACGTGTCATCGCTGTCTATTTCTTGAGTCTGTCTCATATATTGTATGCACATTGTTTGTTGTACCAGTCCTCCGCTCTGTTTGTCACTCCCCTGTCTCTGTACATTTCAGGATCTTCGTCTACTTTTATCAGTCCTTCTTCTAATGAACTCTTGAGCCAATTGTCATGACTGGTTTTTAGATATTGCCCCAGTGCTCTATTTTCGATT
>NC_090741.1:122835314-122837814 GCF_036898095.1 Palaemon carinicauda
TATATATATATATATATATATATATATATATATATATATATATATATATATATACATCAGAATAGTTGTCATGATTATCACATATGCTGCCATGAGCCCTATTATCATGGACACTTAAGGATTGTGAGAAATCGCCTCACAAACATATACGGAACAACGATAGTTTTGTTTGGAATTGGCATTGTAACAGGTGGAATCATTCAATTGTATCTGCTGTGGTGGCTCAATTATATATTAAGTGTCTTGTTGCTCACAAAGTATTTAAGGTATGTTTCACCAAGCAGTTAATTAAATCAGTTAATGAAGTGTGAGGAAAGTAATTTTGAATGAAATTACATAAGTGTTATATAAATAACATTAATCTTCCATTCCATGAAATGAGAATGAGTAAGGGTTTATTCCATTGTGCCAATTGAAAATAGTTGATAAAATATTTTTTAATATTTTAAATGATTATTTGGATCCATTTATAGCTAAAGTTTACAAAAATCTTCAAATGGAAATCAATTTTATCATTTTTGAAATGACATTGAACCAAGATTTGTAAAATGCTTGGAACAACTAATCTGGATTTATTTCAAACTAAATATCTGGAATTTCTAATTCAAAGGAATTTGAAGAAAAAAAAAATGTGACTGTACCTTCTGAACATTATTTTGAGGAAATGATATGAGCTTTACCAGAGGATTTATAAACGTCATAAAAATTGGAACATCAATTACATAGAGTAAATATTGCTGTAAAAACTATTAACAATTATCTAAAAGGCCCTAGCAGATATTTAGCAAAGTAGTTTATAAACAGTTTACCAATAAATTGAATTGTGTGTATCTTTTACTCTCAGAGATAAGCATTACTGTATAATTTAGATTATATTACGAAGACCATGTCACTGCAATGCCAATTTGTATATAAATTACTCAAGGAAGAGACCAAACTCATGAATTCCTTGCCATGGAAAAACTAAAAATTAGACATAATAAGATTTTGGCGGAGTAGCTTATTTGACTACCAGACCAGTTTTTATAACTTTAGGAGTTTTATTTAATTTCAAATCTGTTAAGGTATTTTGTATTAACCAGTTTTACTGGATTATGTATAAAAGAAAAAAAATATGTTTCATAAACTATTTTCATAAGAACACATGTTAGTTAGATATGTGATTCTTAAGTCTTAGATCGATGAAATTGTCACTAACAAAGATTTACTTATATCATATATCATTCGTTTCATTCTATAACGTCGAACTTACAAGAGGATATTTTCTAATCTGAGAACTTTGTGAAAAATACCGGTGAATGTTTGATGTCAATTTGATGTATGATTGACAGACATAAAAACAGAAAGAATATATATTCTTTTAAGATATGATCAATAGTCAAGATAAAACTTAAATTGAAAAAGCAGAATACAAGTCCAATGGTGAAAGACAATAGAGAAGTAACAAATGAACTATGACTGTGACCAAAATATAAAGCATATTAAGATCAGTAAAAACATTATCTAGATGTGTCTTACGGAACTGAACCTCATGTCAACTTGCTCAAAATAAATACATTTGCAACAAGTTCGAACTTCTGGAGTTCAACCTTTCCGACTGCCATATTTAGAAGATCCTCCCACAATGCGATCACAACGGATAAGAAGCTTCTAGAGTACAGTGTAACATTGAGTTATATGCTAGATAAAGCAAGGCTGTTGAAATTCACTGCACACCCTCAATACTACCCGCTGGTTTAAAGAGTCTGGGAAAATATTAATGCAAATAATAGTCAAAATTAATAATTCAAGTGATCCAATATTTTATCCAACAAATTGATAAAGATATGCAGCATACGAACAAAAGACGGGAGAACAATATTAAAACCATTTAAAATGAGAAAGAAAAAAAAAACACTTCCTTAGTTTAGACAGATCACTAGAAATGTTGTATTAATTATTTAATATGCATTTTTTTTCTCGGCAATTAAGGAAGAAAAAAAAACGTGAGCATTTCAAAAGTAAATTTGCAATTAAAGACTGTACCTAGAATTTTAAATGAGTTCTTCATAGTTACACAATATTAATGAAAATATCGGGATGCTTTTTTAGGGTTCAACTTCATCTTCCATGACTTGCACTTTGCCGTAAACTTAGCTACATCTCTGCTGGGCGATTCAGCCAACATTCATCTACATTAGGAAATAGAATTGATGCAAAGAAATTAGAATCATTAGCTTATGCAACAAGTTTGTTTTTATTGTCAAACCACATATCATGCATAAACTGTATGATATTACACCACACATGTTTTATCCATGCTAGTACACAGTAACTGTTTTTATTTTTCATCTTATCAATCACTCCTCCCTGCACTGCTATTAGATCAACCTGTGTTATCATGCTATCTCATGCTTTATCCTGTTTGAAATTTTGTGACGTTCTTGCTCGCGACTCATTCTATATAAACTCATGATCCGTTAAAATAAAGTTAGCTGCATTCACCTCGCCTCTTAGTTAT
>NC_090741.1:122840314-122856232 GCF_036898095.1 Palaemon carinicauda
TTTCCACGTGTTTGGAATGCTCTAAAAAATAGCAAAGTTAGTTTTAACTTTTTTTTGATGCTTCGAAGACGGAGGTGGGCGGAGTTCGCTGAGAGAGAGTCCCATAGCTTGTGTGTTGGTATCTGTCGGATACGGGATTATAAGTATATAACTTACACACCTGACACTGCCCCCAAACTTCAACATCCCTTGACTGAGAAGGATCTCTAATAATCAAGTCATATATATATATATATATATATATATATATATATATATATATATATATATATATATATATATATATATATATATATATATATATATATATATATATACATATATATACGTACCCTGGGATACATTTAAGCAGAAGAGATCCAGCCTATTCCTTTGTGAGAGCCAGCATCCTCTCTCCTCAAGTGTCTTAAATGTGTGTCCTCTTCAAAGTGAGTAAGATTTTTACCCAACTTATACTTTGTGTAGTGTGTTCAAACGTTAATGGAACTTTGAAAGTGATTTCTTATTTATTGTGTTATTGTACGTCCTGGTATTGTAAAATAAAAATTTTTAACTGACCCTGTAAGATTTCGGTGAAAACGTGAAGTGCATTTGTATTGCTTCTGGTCAGAAACTTCGTCTGAGCTAAAAGCATGTAAGTTTATCAGTTACTTGTATGTAAATATCAATA
This sequence comes from Palaemon carinicauda, assembly GCF_036898095.1. Classification (NCBI taxonomy): domain Eukaryota; kingdom Metazoa; phylum Arthropoda; class Malacostraca; order Decapoda; family Palaemonidae; genus Palaemon; species Palaemon carinicauda. The sequence continues at coordinate 122,840,985 of NC_090741.1, forward strand.
AGAGTTTAATCATTATAGTATTAAAATGTTAGCTATTTTCATTATTAATCAAGATTAAATATTTGTGTAAAATTTTATTTCCAGTGAAACAAGAGATTATATGATTTTCAAAGTGTAATATTTTCTTTGTCTTAGTCTAAGTTTGGTTCAGATTATAATATATTGAGTAATTTATTTCTTGTGTAAATTTTATTTTATCTTTATTTTTGTAAAGAGTGTATAATTTCCATCACCAGTATTTCCCAAGAGCTCTCTCTTATCCCTGTTTAAGAATCGAAGTGAGAGGTTGTTTTGAATAGTTCCTAATAATAATTACCCAGTGTGTTTGGATTGTAAACAAGAGATCTTTAGATATCCAGTGCTTTTAAATATTGCCGTCTGTGAGTTATATAATTTTCTCAGAGCTCGGGTATTTTTTAACTGCAACAGATTTATGTAAAAACAAACAGGAGAGTCTAAAACTCGGGAGGTTATGTAACTTGCGTTGTATTTTTTTATTTTTTTTTTATTTTAATGTTTAAGGACGAAGTTGGGCAAAGCTAACTAAGAGAGAGTCATCTCACTGGTGCGTTTGTAGGCGTCTGATAGAGATCGCTGGCAACCTTATGAAGTGAGGCGCATCCCCAAGCTTCTAGACACCTGACCTAGAAGAATCTAGAATAGTTAAGTCAATATATATCTGCTCCCAGGGATGCACTGGGACAGATGAGATCCAGTCTTCCCCTTTGTAATAGCCAACCACATCCTCTCTCCCAAGTACCTTGAGTGTGAGTCCTCTCCAATGGGATAAAATTTGTGCTGAAAATATATCGTGTGTAGTGTGGTAAAATGTTACTACGACTTTGAAAGGGATTTCAAGTTTATTATGTTATATGTGTTAGTATTATAATTAATTTTTTTAACTGGCTCTGGGAGGTGTATATGAAAGCAAGAAGAGTATTAAGTTTGGGTAATTGTTGTATTAATTTGAGTGAGCTAAAAACTTGAAAGTTTATCAGTTACTTTATATAATTTCTATAAAAGTTCAATCATTGGAATCTTAAAGGTTAACTATTTTCCTTAGTTATCAAGATTGGGTGTTTCTGTAAAATTCATTTTCCAGTGAAATAAGTGATTATATTATTTTCAGTGTAATATTTTCTTGTCTTAGTTTAAGGTTTTGTTCAGTTTTAATATTTTAACTCAATTGATTATAAAAATTTTTGAGTATTATTTTCTTGTCCTATTCTAAGATTTGTTCAGATATAATAATTTGAATGATTATTTTTTTGGTGTAAATTCTTCCAAAGTATTATAATTTTTATAGAATATACTGAATTTTGTAAAGAATGTAGTATTTTGATTGCCAGAACTCTCTTGTATTCCTGTTTAAGAATCAAAGTAAGAGGTTGTTTTGAATAGTTCTTAATAAAAATTACCCAGTTTGTTTTAAGTGTATGTACGAGACCTCTGAATATTTACTGTTTTTATGTATTGCCGACGGTGAGTTATATAATCTTCTCTGAGCTCTGGTGTTATTTTTTCTTTTAAGTATAACAGATTTATGTAAAAGCAAACTGGTGAGTTTGGAACTCGGGAGGTTGTGTAGCTTGCCAGCACTAATATATAATATAATAAATATTTTTGGTGTCTAGACCGAGGACCATATAATATATTCTTGGTGCCCAGACCCTTGAGATCGACTGAGTCTGTTTTAAATATTGATACTAACATGGCCGTGTCCTAATTAAAGGTTAGAACAGTTTAGTGTTGATAGGATTCTGTGCATTGTTAGGATATATATTTTTTTGGAGAGGTAAAAATTTTTTGTAAAGTACAAGATAGCACAGTTTAATACCCAAGAGCTTTTGAAAACCCCAAATGTTCAGGCATTGTCAGAAGCTAATGTAACTAAAGCTCAGCGAGTCTCTATTTTGATGGCATGTGGTGGCCATGTAACAAGTGGAGTGATTAAAGCCCAAATAAGAGTCTACCCTTAGAAGTGTTTATAAACTCCGGGAAATTGTCAGAAGAAGATATTGTAGCAGCTCATGAACTGTTGAAGGAAGCTGAAGAAGAATTGATAGTGAAGCAAAGACCAATTGACCCAGAAACTGAAGGCATGAAGGCAGAAGGGATGTAGAGGCTGAGATTTGATGAATTATAGCAGAAAATTTTTGATTAAGCTGAAGATGATGTCAGAACGAGAAGAAAGAGAGAGATGACTAGACGAAGAGGCGAGAGAAGAGGCCCGACGTGCGAGGGAAATGGAAGGAAAATGGGAAGAAAGAGAGGGAAATGGAAGCAAGATGGGAAGAAAGAGAGAGGGAAATGGAAACAAGACGAGAAGAAGAAGAGGAGAAAGTCGCAAGCATGTGAGGAAAATGGAAGAAAAAGAGAGAGAACTAGATGAAAAAGAGGAGGAAGATGCAAGGAAATTGTAAGACACACAAGGGAATTGGAACTGTTTAATGCCCGTGCAAAGTTGGCAACACAGACAGAGATGGCCCCTACCTTGCACTATCTACTGTTTAATGTGACGAACGCTCAGAAGTTAATTCCAAAGTTCACAGTAGAGGCTCCTGATGAATTCTTCGATCATTTTGAAACGGTGGCATCGACGATGCAATGGCCTAAAGATAAATGGTGTGTGTTATTGCAGAATGTGATCTTTGGGAAAGGACGCAGTGCCTATCTATCCTTATCTCAGGACCAAAAGAAGGAGCATCAAGAAGTGAAGAGGAGCGTGATACAAGTGTAACAAATGATCCTTGAATATTATAATGAAATATTCCAAAGTTTGCAGAAAGACACGAATAGGACTTTCCAGGATAACACTTATGAGATACGACGATGTTTTAAGAGATAGATAGAGGCTGCTAACATGAGAGAGATGGTTGAATTAGAAGAATTGATAGTACTAGAACAATATCTACGAGAAATTCCCGAAAATATTCAAATGTACTTAGGAGAGAGAGAGAGAGAGAGAGAGAGAGAGAGAGAGAGAGAGAGAGAGAGAGAGAGAGAGAGAGAGAGAGAGAGAGAGAGAGAGAGAGAGAGGTGAAGAAACTTGATAAAGTCTCTTCGCTGAGTGAAGATCATAATAATATCAATTGTAAACACTTCTCGAGTATGAATTTTCTACCATCAATCTGACCAAGTGTCAAATATTCGCCGAACCATGGAAACCAGGTCAGTAATGACTATGTTAACAAGTTCAATAGTTACAGCGGAAGTACCACTGGTACTGTTCCAAAGCAGAATGCAATAGTACTGCAGCAACAATCATCGAATCGTCCTCCTTCATGTATTGTGAAAGACAAGCAGATAATTAATATTGTCTATTATAAAGGTTGCAAAAGAGGCCATATCAACTTGGAAGGTTGGTCGAACCAAGTGAAAGCAGTCGCCTATGTGGTTAAAGATAATTTGACTTCAAAAAATAAGAGGATGAAGAAGCAATCAGGGATAAGCGAAGTGCAAAATAAGCCAGCTAACGTTTACACGACGGACAGGACAGACAGAAACACCGTAGATGCCTTAAAACCGTATATTTATGAAGGTATGTTAGCAGTGTGACGGGCCGAGAGAAGGTTGTGACTCAAAGACAGGATGAAAACAACTGAGTGAGTTTATTACAGAGCACTCTCTTTTATATGCAAAACCTCAATGCAACTGGAAATTTCCTGTTAAAAAATTACACCGTTAATGGTGAGAAAAACAGGCATGTTTATTCAGGTTCTTTTTAGTGCGAGGGAAGAGCGAAGATACAAGCAGAATATATACACGAAATTAAATGTCATTACTATGTACGATCGTGTGACACACGGTTGGTACATAGGTCCCCCGCTAAAGATGACATACTGTACATGTAAAATAGGGTGCCCTGAAATAGAGAGACGAACTGTAGGCGAGTCATTTGGCAGGAGATAAGCAGGTTTTAGACGATCAATGGAGAACCAGTCTTCTTTGCAACGAATGTTTAGTAGGAATGCTTTCGGACTGCGTCGGATCACAAGGAAAGGGCACGTGTAATGGGTCGTTAGCGTGGCTTGCTAGTGTCGTTGCGCAGGAAGACGTGCGTTGTAGAGTGCAAGTCTTTTGGTATGTGATGCTTCGCTGGGGGCTTGTAAGTCTGGCGGCATGGAGTAAATTTTGCAATGACGTGACGTATGCGCTGGAGATCGTCGGAGAAGGTTGTAGAAGGAAAAAATTCTGCAGGGACGACCAATGGGTCGCCATACACGTTTTCAGCTGCCGAGACGTCGAGAGTGTCTTTAGGAGTGGTCTTTAGTCCAAGGAGGACCCAGGGAAGCTGAGTAAACCAGTAAAGCAGCTTTGAGGGTGCGTTGAAAACGTTCAACCATTCCATTGGCAGCGGGGTTTCAGGCAGTTGTCTGATGTAGGGTGATGCCCAGAAGATTCGCTTATGATGTCCATAATTGAGATGTGAAAGTGGTACCCCTGTCAGAAGTATTATGCTCAGGGATACCAAATTTTGCAATCCATCCTGAGAGTAAGGCAGATGTACATGAGGCGGCCGTTGCAGTTTCCATGGGAAGGGCTTCAGGCCAACGAGTGAAGCGGTCGATGACGGTTTACAGGTAACGATGTCCTTGTGATGCGGGTAGGGGGCCTACAACGTCGACGTGAATGTGTGCAAAACGAAGCTGAGGTTGAGGAAAGGTACCCACTCATGAATCCGTGTGTCGATGTACTTTGGAAGTTTGGCAAGAATTACAGGCGCGGACCCAATCCTTAGCCTCCTTAAAAATGCCGTGCCAAATGAACTTCGTCTTCAGCAGCTGTGCAGTAGAACGGCACGAGGGATGTGAAAGGCCATGAATGATATCAAACACCTGCTGGCGCATGGGTGCAGGAATCCAAGGTCGCGGTCTACCAGTACTGACGTCACAGAGAAGGGTGGTGTTGGAGTCTTCGAGGGGGAAGTCTTCCCAACGGAGGGACGTGCAGGATGTCCTACATGCTTGATACTCTAGATCCTGTCGTTGGGTTTCAGCCAGGGCGTTGTAATCCAATCCTGGTTGAACGGCAGCCATGTTTCTTGACACGGCATCGGCAACGGGATTGATTTTCCCAGGGACGTATTGAAAGGTGCAATTGTATTCAGCCAGGGCGGAGAGATGTCGGCGTTGACAGGCGAACCAGGCGTCAGACTGTCGAGTGAAGGCGTGCACCAAATGGCGAAAGTGACGGACAGCCAAGTGCGCCGCCAGCAATTCGCGATCGAAGGTAGAATAACCCGGGGTGTTATTTCCATCTATAGTTCTTTGAACATATCTGGTTCTTAGCCCCTGATCTTGTGCCACTGTTATCATTCCTTCTGTTTCCTTCTTGAGCTCTCCCCTCAGTAGCAATTGCCACCTGTCATCACTGTCTATTTCTCGAGTCTGTCTCATATATTGTATGCACATTGTTTGTTGTACCCGTCCTCCATTCTGTTTGTCATTCTCCTGTCTCTATATACTTCGGGATCTTCGTCTACTTTTATCAGTCCTTCTTCCAATGGACTCTCGAGCCACTTGTCATCACTGGTTTTTAGATATTGCCCCAGTGCTCTATTCTCGATTTTGATGCAGTCCTCTATACTTAGTAGTCCTCTCCCTCCTTCCTTTAGTATTATGTATAGTCTGTTCGTATTTGCTCTTTGGTTTAGTGCTTTTTGTATCGTCATAATGTTTCCTAGTTTTCTAGTCTATGCTGCGGAGCTCTGCCTTTGTCCATTCGACTATCCCTGCGCTGTATCTGATTACTGGCACTATCCATGTGTTTATGGATTTTATTGTATATCCGGCGTTGAGTTTTCACTCGAGTATCGTCTTGAGTCTCTGCGTATATTCTTTCCTGATCGTGTCCTACATCTCTTGGTGTTTTATATCCCCTCCTTCCATTATTCCCAGGTATTTGAGTCCCATCTCAGCTATGTGTTTGATGTTGCTCCCATCTGGTAGATTTATCGCTTCAGTCTCTGTTACTTTGCCCTTTTGCATGTTGACTAAGGTCCACTTTTCTATTCCAAACTCCATCCTGATGTCCCCAGAAACAATCCTTACAGTCTGGATCAAGGTATCTGTTTTATTTGACGTTCTTACCACACGGCATAATTTCGTCCATAAACATCAGATGGTTAATTCTATTGCCTATTTTCTTGAGTTGGTACCCAGCATCCCTCTTCTGCAGTACTTTTGTCATGGAAACCATGAGTTGGTACAGTGAGTCACCCTGGAAGATCCCTATCCTGATATTAACCTCTACTAGTCTTATTCCAGAGCTTGTAAGCGTTGTATTCCAGTAGCGCATTGGATTTTTGAGGAAGCTGATGGTGTTTTCCTCTGCCCCATATATTTTCTGTGTTTCTTTTAGACATTATTATTATTATTATTATTATTATTATTTATTATTATTATTATTATTATTATTATTATTATTATTATTATTATTATTATTATTATTATTATTATTTATAATTCGCATATTTAATGCCGATATTTAAAAAAATTGGCCTCATGTTTATCATTAACCTCCTTATAAAATAGTCTCATCTTCAAATTTCATAAGCAAAAGCAATAATCCAGATGTAGTTTTGTATCGGTAAGCAGACCAACGTCAACAATTTTTATGGCACAAAGGTCGTTGTGGCGGGATATTGCAAAAACAACCCCCAAACCATGAATCACACCTACTGACGATAGTCTCCGCAAAATAATCTTTCCCCTTACGTTATCTAAAACCAGACTCTTAGATAAAAAGGACAAAATAAACAAAACATAACCTTAAAACTATATTTCCTAATACAAAAAACAATCACTTAATACTGAAAATCACCAACCATATTCCATAACCAAAAATTAATCACAACTCAGTACTACAATTTTAACTTAACACAAAATAAACATTAATTACCAAAAAAACTTCCACAATCAAATAAACCCTAACAAAACTTAAAAGCTAAAATATACCACAACCACAAACATAAACAGAAATATTTTATATATTTCTGAGTGGACACCTTCGTCCACACAAGGGCCAACAGTCTTTTATAGGCAAACTACCAATATATGGTAAACAGGAGAGGCTCTTAATTTGCCATAACGGCCTCAACTCCTTGATTCACACGTGTCAAGATCATCATTATCAATGTCATCATCATCATCCTCATCATAAACATCATCAACAGCAATCGGAAGTAAACGGGCCAGGTCATCAACAATCGTTGATTCAAAGAGCAGTCTAAATATAATCAGTTATGGGCCAAGTCATCAACAGTGAATTTCAAAAAAAAATAAATCTCTCTCAAAGGAGTTAGTCTCACCAAGGAGGAATCACGGCCTGCCAAAATAAAAACAAAAACACATGAGAACACTTCTAGGTAACTAAACTATCGCACTATAATCAAAGATAAATAATAAATTGTTCCTATCATTCACAATCACGACAAGCAAAGGTAAACAAAACTGTACTTACTTTTAAAATAAATAATCACTTCCACGCTGGTAAATAATAATGATAATCCAGCATTCAAATCCCAAGAACTGACGCTTACAGCAGTCAAATCAAAATAAGCATTTACCCAAGACATTCACCACTGTCGTAACCTAACTAAAAACATGAACAAACAATCTTATTTAAACCAACAGTCTTTCTCACCACAAACAATCGATACACTAACTACCTCTCTCTCTCTCTCTCTCTCTCTCTCTCTCTCTCTCTCTCTCTCTCTCTCTCTCTCTCTCTCTCTCTCTCTCTCTCTCAGGATTTGGCAAACAAAAAAATAAAAATAAAACAAAAATGAATCCTCCACATTCCTCCCCACTTACTTTGCCAAATCCGTTTCACACAAAACTTACAATATTTTTTTCATTACCCAGTCGCAGTCGGGAACGGGACCTCTACTCCGACTAACTGGGCCCCCATATACTCTCTCATTCACTTCTTCCATATCACAATCATTCGCTACATGAACACTATTCCAATTTAATTCCCTATCATCTAATATATCATGTACAATGCCATCTACCTCGTTCTCATCTGGCCCTAAAATCTCACTTATTTCTGTCAGCAATTCATCCATTTCATCAAAACCCTTTTCAACTTTAATAAAAGATTAATTCATACTACTTATCATTCTCCTATCTCTCACTCTCGCATTCATCATACTTTCTTTTACATCATCTAAGGAAAATCCACATACACTATAGGTATCACTCATACTCAGCCATGATTCATCTGTATTAACACATTTATCTTCCATAAACACTTGCACATTTACACCCTTGTCATACTTATTTCTATTCTCACTTTTACTTATAAAATTTCCCTTTCTTTCATCCTTACTTAAAACTTTCAAACGCCTCTTTTTCCTATATTCAACTAACACTAATTGTGTATTTTCCAGCCCTAACTTCTCATGCATACTATATTCATACTTGCTCATTTCCAACCAATTATTCATCCCATTCTCACAAACATTGATCCCATTCCTTCCACATACACAGGAGGACTCACCCAGCTGAGCCCTCTTACACTCTAGTTTCCCGAACATCCTGGCTGACTTAATCCCTCCTTTCTACATACTCTACCTTCATGCCCATCTGCACTACATTCAGTACACTTACACCGTGGCTCCTTGCACATTCTAGCATAATGACCATCCTTACCACAATTACCACAAATTACATTCATATGATTACTACGATATCCACTCGCTATGTGCCCAGTCATACCACACCGAAAACATTTCACCCCTTTCTCTTTCTTGCACTCGCTAATTCTATGCCCTACCTCACCACATCCAAAACAAGCACCTTGAGCCCATCTACATTCATTCTTCTTATGACCTACTTTCCCACACCTATAACACTTTTCATCACGGACACGGCTATCTGACATACCTCGATGTGCACTCACACTCCTATCCCTATTGCGCCAATTACCCTGCCTAAATCCTTCATTTGTCCTTACAGGTATTCCCACATTACTCACCCTAACACTCCTATCTACTACATTATCAGCTATCCTCATTGGTCCTCTCAAAATTGCATCCTTATAACTACCAAATTCTATTACACTTTCTTCCATTCTAGTTCTTAATCTCACAGATTTACTTTCTTTCATACATCTATCTAACTCGTAATCCTCAACTATCTCTAAGATATCATCCCATGTCAATCTTTCTTTCGTCCACCTCATTTTCTCCTTCCATTTCAAATTAATAGACTCGCACACATTCTCAGGTATGGTCGCCAAAAACTTCCTCATTAACTCCTTATTCTCATTTATGCCTTCATCCCCATACTTCTTCCTAGCTAATGTTTCCAACCTACATACATACATCGATATCGCTTCTCCTACATTCATCCGTGCCTCGTCAAAATCATTCTTACGCTTATACCTAACACTCCCTTTCATAGGTTTCACCTGCTCAATTATTCTCCTTTTCACACTCTCATAATCAACATCCCCTACACTCATCATCACACCATACATCGTCAACAAATATCCAGTCAAATAATCTCCTGACTCCCTAGCCCAAACTCTCTTACTATCACCATACTTATCCTGACAATACTTCTAATACTCCCTAAAAAAATCATATACATCCCTACTGCTATATTCATTGAACCTTTCACATCGAGGTACCTCTCACAAACACTGTCTTACAAACTTCAGCCTAATTTTCACTATCTTCACTGCCTACTCCCTTGTTACCTTCTTCCTCATTTGAATATAATGAATCCACTTCAACACTTAAATTCCTATCCTTAACTATTCCCTTCTTACCCTTTTTCTTACTTACCACTTTCACCCATTCGCGATCATCCATGCTATCCTCCTGACACTTTTTCTTCTTTTTCTTCGCATCACTTTTACCTTTCTTCTCATTCTTCCTATCACATTTCTGTTCATCCTTACTATGCTTAATTCCCTTACCTTCAATCTCACTATCACTATTACTATTACTATCACTATCACTTCCTTTCCCATTATCACCTACCTTAACCTTCTCTTCCACTATCAACCAATTACCCGTAGCAGAGGCCACTCCTCCGACTGCACCTTCACCCATTAAAGTCTTCATCATCCCCATTACTTGCCCCATCATAGCTTCCAATCGTCTCTCCATTCGTTCCTCATTCTCTTGCAATCTCATCTCAAAACCTTTTTCCACTCTCTCTACAGTCCCCTGAATTTCCCTTATTTTCATTCTCACAGTTCAACCTCTCCTCACGGTCCTTACTTAGCCGCAATTCCTCCTTCAAAACCCTTAACTGTTCTTCCATTTTTCATCAACCTGTTCTTCAGCCTTAAATCTAATTCCTAATCCTATCAGTCCTTCGTCCAAAAGTCCAGCTTCCTATCCCACCTCAGCTGTCCCTGTTCGGGTGCCAAAATAATGTGGCGGGATATTGCAAAAACAACCCCCACACCCTGAATCACACCTACTGACGATAGTCTCCGCAAAAAAAACTTTCCCCTTACGTTATCTAAAACCAGACTCTTAGATAAAAAGGACAAAATAAACAAAACATAACCTTAAAACTATATTTCCTAATACTAAAAACAATCACTTAATACTAAAAATCACCAACCATATTCCATAACCAAAAAGTAATCACGACTCAGTACTACAATTTTAACTTAACAAAAAATAAACATTAATTAACAAAAAAAAACTTCCACAATCAAATAAACCCTAACAAAACTTAAAAGCTAAAATATACCACAACCACAAACATAAACAGAAATATTTTATATATTTCTGAGTGGACACATTCGTCCACACAAGGGCAAACAGTCTTTTATAGGCAAACTACCAATATATGGTAAACAGGAGAGTCTCTTAATTTGCCATAACGGCCTCAATTCCTTGGTTCACACGTGTCAAGATCATCATTATCAATGTCATCATCATCATCATCATCATAATCATCATCAACCGCAATCGGAAGTAAACAGGCCAGGTCATCAACAATCGTTGATTCAAAGAGCAGTCTAAATATAATCAGTTATGGGCCAAGTCATCAACAGTGAATTTCAAAAAAAAATAAATCTCTCTCAAAGGAGTTAGTCTCACCAAGGAGGAATCACGGCCTGCCAAAATAAAAACAAAAACACTTACGAACACTTCTAGGTAACTAAACTATCGCACTATAATCAAAGATAAATAATAAATTGTTCCTATCATTCACAATCACGACAAGCAAAGGTAAACAAAACTGTACTTACTTTTAAAATAAATAATCACTTCCACGCTGGTAAATAATAATGATAATCCAGCATTCAAATCCCAAGAACTGACGCTTACAGCAGTCAAATCAAAATAAGCATTTACCCAAGACATTCACCACTGTCGTAACCTAACTAAAAACATGAACAAACAATCTTATTTAAACCAACAGTCTTTCTCACCACAAACAATCGATACACTAACTACTCTCTCTCTCTCTCTCTCTCTCTCTCTCTCTCTCTCTCTCTCTCTCTCTCTCTCTCTCTCTCTCTCTCTCTCAGGATTTGGCAAACAAAAAAATAAAAATAAAACAAAAATGAATCCTCCACATTCCTCCCCACTTACTTTGCAAATCCGTTTCACACAAAACTTACAATATTTTTTTCATTACCCAGTCGCAGTCGGGAACGGGACCTCTACTCCGAGTAACTGGGCCCAAATATACTCTCTCATTCACTTCTTCCATATCACTATCATTCGCTACATGAACACTATTCCAATTTAATTCCCTATCATCTAATATATCATGTACAATGCCATCTACCTCGTTCTCATCTGGCCCTAAAATCTCACTTATTTCTGTCAGCAATTCATCCATTTCATCAAAACCCTTTTCAACTTTAATAAAAGATTAATTCATACTACTTATCATTCTCCTATCTCTCACTCTCGCATTCGTCATACTTTCTTTTACATCATCTAAGGAAAATCCACATACACTATAGGTATCACTCATACTCAGCCATGATTCATCTGTATTAACACATTTATCTTCCATAAACACTTGCACATTTACACCCTTGTCATACTTATTTCTATTCTCACTACATATAAAATTTCCCTTTCTTTCATCCTTACTTAAAACTTTCAAACGCCTCTTTTTCCTATATTCAACTAACACTAATTGTGTATTTTCCAGCCCTAACTTCTCATGCATACTAGATTCATACTTGCTCATTTCCAACCAAATATTCATCCCATTCTCACAAACATTGATCCCATTCCTTCCACATACACAGGAGGACTCACCCAGCTGAGCCCTCTTACACTCTAGTTTCCCGAACATCCTGGCTGACTTAATCCCTTCTTTCTACATACTCTACCTTCATGCCCATCTGCACTACATTCAGTACACTTACACCGTGGCTCCTTGCACATTCTAGCATAATGACCATCCTTACCACAATTACCACAAATTACATTCATATGATTACTACGTCATCCACTCGCTATGTGCCCAGTCATACCACACCGAAAACATTTCACCCCTTTCTCTTTCTTGCACTCGCTAATTCTATGCCCTACCTCACCACATCCAAAACAAGCACCTTGAGCCCATCTACATTCATTCTTCTTATGACCTACTTTCCCACACCTATAACACTTTTCATCACGGACACGGCTATCTGACATACCTCGATGTGCACTCACACTCCTATCCCTATTGCGCCAATTACCCTGCCTAAATCCTTCATTTGTCCTTACAGGTATTCCCATATTACTCACCCTAACACTCCTATCTACTACATTATCAGCTATCCTCATTGGTCCTCTCAAAATTGCATCCTTATAACTACCAAATTCTATTACACTTTCTTCCATTCTAGTTCTTAATCTCACAGATTTACTTTCTTTCATACATCTATCTAACTCGTAATCCTCAACTATCTCTAAGATATCATCCCATGTCAATCTTTCTTTCGTCCACCTCATTTTCTCCTTCCATTTCAAATTAATAGATTCGCACACATTCTCAGGTATGGTCGCCAAAAACTTCCTCATTAACTCCTTATTCTCATTTATGCCTTCATCCCCATACTTCTTCCTAGCTAATGTTTCCAACCTACATACATACATCGATATCGCTTCTCCTACATTCATCCGTGCCTCGTCAAAATCATTCTTACGCTTATACCTAACACTCCCTTTCATAGGTTTCACCGGCTCAATTATTCTCCTTTTCACACTCTCATAATCAACATCCCCTACACTCATTATCACACCATACATCGTCAACAAATATCCAGTCAAATATTCTCCTGACTCCCTAGCCCAAACTCTCTCACTATCACCATACTTATCCTGACAATACTTCTAATACTCCCTAAAAAAAATCATATACATCCCTACTGCCATATTCATTGAACCTTTCACATCGAGGTACCTCTCACAAACACTGTCTTACAAACTTCAGCCTAATTTTCACTATCTTCACTGCCTACTCCCTTGTTACCTTCTTCCTCATTTGAATATAATGAATCCACTTCAACACTTAAATTCCTATCCTTAACTATTCCCTTCTTACCCTTTTTCTTACTTACCACTTTCACCCATTCACGATCATCCATGCTATCCTCCTGACACTTTTTCTTCTTTTTCTTCACATCACTTTTACCTTTCTTCTCATTCTTCCTATCACATTTCTGTTCATCCTTACTATGCTTAATTCCCTTACCTTCAATCTCACTATCACTATTACTATTACTATCACTATCACTTCCTTTCCCATTATCACCTACCTTAACCTTCTCTTCCACTATCAACCAATTACCCGTAGCAGAGGCCACTCCTCCGACTGCACCTTCACCCATTAAAGTCTTCATCATCCCCATTACTTGCCCCATCATAGCTTCCAATCGTCTCTCCATTCGTTCCTCATTCTCTTGCAATCTCATCTCAAAACCTTTTTCCACTCTCTCTACAGTCCCCTGAATTTCCCTTATTTTCATTCTCACAGTTCAACCTCTCCTCACGGTCCTTACTTAGCCGCAATTCCTCCTTCAAAACCCTTAACTGTTCTTCCATTTTTCATCAACCTGTTCTTCAGCCTTAAATCTAATTCCTAATCCTATCAGTCCTTCGTCCAAGAGTCAAGCTTCCTATCCCACCTCAGCAGTCCCTGTTCGGGCGCCAAAATAATGTGGCGGGATATTGCAAAAACAATTCCCACTATTTGAATCAAACCTACTGACGATAGTCTCCGCAAAAAAAAATTTCCCCTTACGTTATCTAAAACCAGACTCTTAGATAAAAAGGACAAAATAAACAAAACATAACCTTAAAACTATATTTCCTAATACTAAAAACAATCACTTAATACTAAAAATCACCAACCATATTCCATAACCAAAAAGTAATCACGACTCAGTACTACAATTTTAACTTAACACAAAATAAACATTAATTAACAAAAAAAAACTTCCACAATCAAATAAACCCTAACAAAACTTAAAAGCTAAAATATACCACAACCACAAACATAAACAGAAATTTTTTTATATATTTCTGAGTGGACACATTCGTCCACACAAGGGCAAACAGTCTTTTATAGGCAAACTACCAATATATGGTAAACAGGAGAGTCTCTTAATTTGCCATAAAGGCCTCAACTCCTTGATTCACACGTGTCAAGATCATCATCATCATCATCATCATCAACCGCAATCAGAAGTAAACGGGCCAGGTCATCAACAATCGTCGAATCAAAGAGCAATGTGAATATAATCAGTTCCCTGCCAAGTCATCAACAGTGAATTTAAAAAAAAAAAAAATCTCTCTCAAAGGAGTTAGTCTCACCAAGGAGGAATCACGGCCTGCCAAATTAAAAACAAAAACACTTACGAACACTTCTAGCTAACTAAACTATCGCACTATAATCAAAGATAAATAATAAATTGTTCCTATCATTCACAATCACGACAAGCAAAGGTAAACCAAACTGTACTTACTTTTAAAATAAATAATCACTTCCACGCTGGTAAATAATAATGATAATCCAGCATTCAAATCCCAAGAACTGACGCTTACAGCAGTCAAATAAAAATAAGCATTCACCCAAGACATTCACCACTGTCGTAACCTAACTAAAAACATAAACAAACAATCTTATTTATACCAAAAGTCTCTCTCACCACAAACAATCGATACACTAACTACTCTCTCTCTCTCTCTCTCTCTCTCTCTCTCTCTCTCTCTCTCTCTCTCTCTCTCTCTCTCTCTCTCTCTATCTCTCTCTCTCTCT
>NC_090741.1:122861732-122879232 GCF_036898095.1 Palaemon carinicauda
CAATTGTATCTGCTGTGGTGGCTCAATTATATATTTAGTCTCTTGTTGCTCACAAAGTATTCAAGGTATGTTTCATCTAGCAGTTAATTAAGTCAGTTAATGAAGTGTGAGGAAAGTAATTTTGAATGAAATTACATAAGTGTTATATAAATAACATTAATCTTCCATTCCATGAAATGAGAATGAGTAAAGTGTTTATTCCATTGTGCTAATTGAAAATAATTGATAAAATATTTTTTAATATTTCAAATGATTATTTGGATCCATTTATAGCTAAAGCTTACAAAAATATTCAAATGGAAATTTATTTTATCATTTTTGAAATGTCATTGAACCAAGATTTGTAAAATGCTTGGAACAACTAATCTGGATTTATTTCAAACTAAATATCTGGAATTTGTAATTCAAAGGAATTTGAAGAAAAAAATGTGATTGTACCTTCTGAACATTATATTGAGGAAGTGATATGAGCTTTACCAGAGGATTTATAAACGTCATAAAAAATGGAACATTAATTACATAGAGTAAATATTGCTGTAAAAACTATTAACAATTATCTAAAAGGCCCTAGCAGATATTTAGCAAAGTAGTTTATAAACAGTTTACCAATAAATTGAATTGTGTGTATCTTTTACTCTCAGAGATAAGCATTACTGTATAATTTAGATTATATTACGACGACCATGTCACTGCAATGCTAATTTGTATATAAATTATTCAAGGAAGAGACCACACTCTTGAGTTCCTTGCCATAAAAAACTAAAAATTAGACATAATAAGATTTTGGTGGAGTAGCTTATTTGACTACCAGACCAGATTTTATAATTAATGTGAATTTGATAAGCTTACTTGTAGTGCTGAAAATCTATTTAGATATTTAAAACTTTAGTTTCGGTTTATGTATAGCATCGTCATACGAAACATTTAACTTTAGGAGCTTGATTAAATTTCAAATCTGTTTAGGTATTTTGTATTAACCAGTTTTACTGGATTATGTATAAAAGAAAAAAAATATCATGTTTCATAAACTATTTTCATAAGAACACATGCTAGTTAGATATGTGATTCTTAAGTCGTAGATCGATGAAATTGTCAATAACAAAGATTTACTTATATCATATATCATTCGTTTCAGTCTATAACGTCAAACTTACAAGAGGATATTTTCTAATTTGAGAACTTTGTGAAAAATACCGGTGAATGTTTGATGTCAATTTGATGTATGATTGACAGACATATAAAAACAGAAAGGATATATAATCTTTTAAGATATGATCAATAGTCAAGATAAAACTTAAATTCAAAAAGCAGGATACAAGTCCACTGGTGAAAGAAAATAGAGAAGTAACAAATGAACTATGACTGTGACCAAAATATAAAGTATATTGAGATCAGTAAAAACATTAACTAGATGTGTCTTACGGAACTGAACCTCATGTCAACTTGCTCAAAATAAATGCATTTGCAACAAGTTCGAACTTCTGGATTTCAACCTTTCCGGCTGCCATATTTAGAAGATCCTTCCACAATGCGATCACGACGTATAGGAAGCTTCTAGAGTACAATTTAACATTGAGTTATATGCTAGAGAAAGCAAGGCTGTTGAAATTCACTGGACACCCTCAATACTACCCGCTGGTTTAAAGAGTCTGGGAAAATATTAATGCAAATAATAGTTAAAATTAATAATTTAAGAGATCCAATATTTTGTCCAACAAATTGGTAAAGATATGCAGCATACGAACAAAAGACGGGAGAACAATATTAAAACCATTTCAAAATGAAAAAGAAAAAAGAAAAAATACCCTTCCTTAGTTTAGACAGATCACTAGAAATGTTATATTAATTCTTCAATATGCATTTTTTTTTTCTGTGTAATTAAGGAAGGAAAAAAAACGTGTGCATTTCAAAAGTAAATTTGCAATGAAGGACTGGACCTAGAATTTTAAATGAGTTCTTCATAGTTAGACAATATTAATGAAAATATCGGGATGTTTAGTGTGTATGATATAATTCCACTCATAATCTGAGCTTTTTTAGGGTTCAACTTCATCTTCCATGACTTTCTTTTTGCCGTAAACTTGGCTACATCTCTGCTGGGCGATTCAGCCAACATGCATCTACATTAGGAAATAGAATTAATGCAAAGAAATTAGAATCATTAGCTTATGCAACAAGTTTGTTTTCCTAGTCAAACCACATATCATGCATAAACTGTATGATATTACACCACACATGTTTTATCCATGCTAGTACACAGTAACTGTTTTTATTTTTCATCTTATCAATCACTCCTCCCTGCACTGCTATCCGATCAACCTGTGTTATCATGCTATCTCATGCTTTATCCTGTTTGAAATTTTGTGACGTTCTTGCTTGCGACTCATTCTATATTAACATTCGTGACCATCATAGTGTCCAACTCTCTCTGCCTTCCCCCTCACTGCTGTCTTACTGTTTGATGATGTCACCCTCCGACAATAGTTCCACTATCAACGCTACACCCTTGAAACTACAGTACCGTCCTTTCCTCAGAGACTTTCGCCTAGTTTCAGAACACCGAGGTTTAGTTTCGAATGGGGACAACTTTCGCTCACACACCAAAGCAGACTATGATTTCACAGCTATCCTCGAGGGCACTTTCCCAGAGATATCAGATTAACTTTGCGACCCAGGGAAGGCCCCAATAACGTACGACACCCTCAAAGCATACCTCATGGAGTAGTACTTCCCATCGGACTAATGTCTCGCACAATATGAGAAATAATTGGCCGAAAATACTACTCTGTAGATGAAAATAAGCTGTCTTTACAAAAATAATAGAAGGAAAGTATTAGTTTTTATAAGCGTTAGGGTTATTAGGAAAAAGTGTTAATTTCTCAGAAAAGAAAGCCATTAATAGTTAGTTTAGCTCAAGAAATGAGAAAAATCGAGTCTCTAATAATTGTTTACTGTTAAATATATCTGCCAAAAAGGTCTTCCGTTCATGAAATGCTATTATAAATAAAAATAGAAATGGCAGCATCCAGGTATAATTTATTGTTTATTTATATTTTCTGGCTTCTGAAATATATATATATATATATATATATATATATATATATATATATATATATATATATATATGTATATATATATATATATATATATATATATATATATATATATATATATATATATATATATATATATATATATATCATTATCAGTCATAACTAGTCCACACTATGATAATCTCTTTTTGCAAATATTTTTCTCTTCCTTCATCTGCTTCCTTTGCTGTCTGTACGGATTATTCGGTTATTCTTCATGTCCAATTATTATCTATCATTCTCATTAAATGTCCAACCAATGTCCATTTCTTTTTTACACGGTGTTATGATATCCTCTACTCATTTTGCTCTTGTAGCCTTGTTGCCCCCTCACCCCCCCCCCTTTTTTTTACTGCATCTTATTTGTATCTAGCGTAAGTTCTAAGGCTTCAGTAAGGCTCCAAATTTCTGATGCTTAAATAATTTTCTATTAAGAAAAGGTGACGTTTTTTTTCAAAATCTTATTTAACAATTGCTCTTCATCCTAAGCATATGGTTCTTTTATTATTGGTCTCATATATCCTGAGGATACACCTACTATCTGTCCTAACACTAGGTAGAGGTTCGTGTTATGTAATATTGTAATAATGTACTATATTATTTCAAGTGTTGCAGGTATTGCGCAACATTGCATCATATTGCATGAATAAGACATGTTATCTTTTGTACATAAGTGTAATGGTTTGTTTTGGTATTAGGATTCAAACATTTGTTGATTACCTCAAAGATAGTATGTGATTCTTTATAGTTTTGTACTGGAGTAGGATTTAAGTCTTTTCAGAGCGATGCTCTTTTGTTTAGCAATGTTTTGGTTTTGTCAGATTGTGTATGACGCTCCACACACACTTGGGAGTCAGCTGTCATAGAACAATGTAGTCATAAGTTGCCTTAAACTTATATTTTAGGAATACCAACTTCTTATTTAATCCCATAGAGACAAATTAACGACAAGAGATGGGATCAGCTGAGAAATAATTAATAACAACTGTTCATCTATGTTCCAGGTAATTATTATTGTTAATAGAACTTCCTACGAAAGTACAACATTACAGTTCGTCCATAGCCGTTATTTGTTGTCTTTCTTCGTTTCCATTGATCATTATTTTAGTTTTACTCATATTGAATTTCAATCCTGTATCTCAGCTTTCCCATTTCAAATCCTATATCATATTTTGCAATTCCTCCCATAGATCACAAAATGAAGGGATAGTGACATTGCCCTAGAGACTGACCATATATCACATGATCAGCGCCCAAGCTACTTCTCCACCCAAGCTAGAAAAAGGGAATGCCAGGCAATGGCTGCTGATAACTCAGCAGATAGACCTGTAAGCTCCAACAAACCCTCCCAGCCTTAGCTCTCAAGGATGGTAAGATTACAGACACTAATGTCACTACGAGTATGAGTGGGACTCGAACCCCAGACTAGCAAACACCAGGCAGAGACATTACCAATCAGGCCATAACAACCCTTAAGTTGTTAATATATTCCTCATTAATGTGAATTCTCACATTTCTATTTTTATTTTAAATCTTAAAACTTCTTTTAGGTATGATGTGAGTAATTTAGGAGAGATGGGATCCGCAAGTCTAACTTTATTCTCCAATGGAGTTTTCTCACTATATTTACGTAGTTTTAGCATTATTGTCCTTCCCTTATATATATCTTAAAGTTTTATAACATAAGATTAATATATTCCTTGTCCCTGAAGTGTTTTCAATACTGCTGATGTTTTGACAGAATCAAGATTTCTCATAGTCTGTAAATACCATTCTTAATGTTCTGCCATACACTTCAGATTTTTCCATTAGGTAGCTAATTACGAGAAAATGGGTAGTTGTAGAGTCCTCACGTCTCTAAGCGCATGAAGTTTTTGTTGATTGAAGTGTTTCTTTTCAGCTAAATGTGATTTTTTTAATATTTTTTCTTACTGAGAGTAACTTAAAGGTGTTGAAGGGTTTCTTAACGTCACGACCAGGCAAAGCTGTACTATCCAGGGTTACCCATACTATGGTAGTATTTTTGCTTTGAGCTATCAGACGGAATTATCCAACGATCACCAATCCGCACTGGTCAAACACCACGCATGGTTTGATATACCTGGGGCCATTGTACTACAGTGGAGTAGAAACGGATAAATTTGATTATGTTCCTCACAAACACACACACACACACACACACACACATATATATATACATATATATATATATATATATATATATATATATATATATATATATATATATACATCAGAATAGTTGTCATGATTATCACATATGCTGCCATGAGCCCTATTATCATGGACACTTAAGGATTGTGAGAAATCGCCTCACAAACATATACGGAACAACGATAGTTTTTTTTAGAAATACGCATTCTAACAGGTG
Organism: Palaemon carinicauda; assembly: GCF_036898095.1. Taxonomy (NCBI): domain Eukaryota; kingdom Metazoa; phylum Arthropoda; class Malacostraca; order Decapoda; family Palaemonidae; genus Palaemon; species Palaemon carinicauda. The sequence continues at coordinate 122,867,214 of NC_090741.1, forward strand.
GAATCATTCAATTGTATCTGCTGTGGTGGCTCAATTATATATTGAGTCTCTTGTTGCTCACAAAGTATTCAAGGTATGTTTCATCTAGCAGTTGATTAAATCAGTTAATGAAGTGTGAGGAAAGTGATTTTGAATGAAATTACATAAGTGTTATATAAATAACATTAATCTTCCATTACATGAAATGAGAATGAGTAAAGAGTTTATTCCATTGTGCTAATTGAAAATAATTGATAAAATATATTTTAATATTTTAAATGATTATCTGGATCCATTTATAGCTAAAGATTACAAAAATCTTCAAATGGAAATTAATTTTATCATTTTTGAAATGACATTGAACCAAGATTTGTAAAATGCTTGGAACAACTAATCTGGATTTATTTCAAACTAAATATCTGGAATTTGTAATTCAAAGGAATTTGAAGAAAAAAAATGTGACTGTACCTTCTGAACATTATATTGAGGAAATGATATGAGCTTTACCAGAGGATTTATAAACGCCATAAAAAATGGAACATCAATTACATAGATTAAACATTGCTGTAAAAACTATTAACAATTATCTTAAAGGCCCTAGCAGATATTTAGCAAAGTAGTTTATAAACAGTTTACCAATAAATTGAATTGTGTGTATCTTTTACTCTCAGAGATAAGAATTACTGTATAATTTAGATTATATTACGACGACCATGTCACTGCAATGCTAATTTGTATATAAATTACTCAAGGATGAGACCACACTCTTGAGTTCCTTGCCATAAAAAACTAAAAATTAGACATAATAAGATTTTGGCGCAGTAGCTTATTTGATTACCAGACCAGATTTTATAATTAATGTGAATTTGATAAGCTTACTTGCAGTGCTGTTCTATCGATAGAGAGGGGTAATATTTTCTTCTACTAAAGGACTGAAAATCTATTTAGATATTTAAAACTTTAGTTTCGGTTTATGTATAGCAACGTCATACGAAACATTTAACTTTAGGAGCTTTATTAAATTTCATATCTGTTAAGGTATTTTGTATTAGCCAGTTTTACTGGATTATGTATAAAAGAAAAAAATATCATGTTTCATAAACTATTTTCATAAGAACACATGCTAGAAGGATATGTGATTCTTAAGTCTTAGATCGATGAAATTGTCACTAACAAAGATTTACTTATATCATATATCATTCGTTTCAGTCTATAACGTCGAACTTACAAGAGGATATTTTCTAATCTGAGAACTTTGTGAAAAATACCGGTGAATGTTTGATGTCAATTTGATGTATGATTGACAGACATATAAAAACAGAAAGAATATATAATCTTTTAAGTTATGATCAATAGTCAAGATAAAACTTAAATTGAAAAAGCAGAATATAAGTCCAATGGTGAAAGAAAATAGAGAAGTAACAAATGAACTATGACTGTGACCAAAATATAAAGTATATTGAGATCAGTAAAAAACATTAACTAGATGTGTCTTACGGAACTGAACCTCATGTCAACTTGCTCAAAATAAATGCATTTGCAACAAGTTCGAACTTCTGGAGTTCAACCTTTCCGACTGCCATATTTAGAAGATCCTTCCACAATGCGATCACAACGGATAGGAAGCTTCTAGAGTACAGTGTAACATTGAGTTATATGCTAAAGAAAGCAAGGCTGTTGAAATTCACTGCACAACCTCAATACTACCCGCTGGTTTAAAGAGTCTGGGAAAATATTAATGCAAATAATAGTCAAAATTAATAATTTAAGAGATCAAATATTTTGTCCAACAAATTGATAAAGATATGCAGCATACGAACAAAAGACGGGAGAACAATATTGAAACCATTTCAAAATGAAAAAAAAAAAAAAAAAAAACACTTTCTTAGTTAAGACAGATCACTAGAAATGTTATATTAATTCTTCAATATGCATTTTTTTTTCTGTGCAATTAAGGAAGGAAAAAAAATCGTTTGCATTTCAAAAGTAAATTTGCAATGAAGGACTGGACCTAGAATTTCAAATGAGTTCTTTATAGTTAGACAATATTAATGAAAATATCGGGATGTTTAGTGTCTATAATATAATTCCACTCATAATTTGAGCTTTTTTGGTCAAACCACATATCATGCATAAACTGTATGATATTACACCACACATGTTTTATCCATGCTAGTACACAGTAACTGCTTTTATTTTTCATCTTATCAATCACTCCTCCCTGCACTGCTATTAGATCAACCTGTGTTATCATGCTATCTCATGCTTTATCCTGTTTGAAATTTTGTGACGTTCTTGCTCGCGACTCATTCTATATAAACTCATGATCTGTTAAAAGAAAGTTAGCTGCATTCACCTCGCCTCTCAGTTATCACCTAACTGGCGTCTCAAACATTAGTGACCATCATAGTGTCCAACTCTCTCTGCCTTCCCCCTCACTGCTGTCTTACTGTTTGATGATGTCACCCTCCGACAATAGCTCTATTATCAACGCTACACCCTTGAAACTACAGTACCGTCCTTTCCTCAGATACTTTCGACTAGTTTCAGAAGAACGAGGTTTAGTTTCGCATTGAGGACAACTTTCGCTCACACACCAAAGCAGACTATGTTTTCACAGCTATCCTCGAGGACACTTTCCCAGAGATATCAGATTAACTTTTCGACCCAGGGAAGGCCCCAATAACGTACGACACCCTCAAAGCATACCTCCTGGAGTAGTACTTCCCATCAGACTAATGTCTCGCACAATATGAAAAATAATTGGCCGAGAATACTACTCTGGAGATGAAAATAAGCTGTCTTTACAAAAATAATAGAAGGAAAGAATTAGTTTTTATAAGCATTAAGGTTATTAGGAAAAAGTGTTAATTTCTCAGAAAAGAAAGCCATTAATAGTTAGTTTAGCTCAAGAAATGAGAAATAATGGGTCTCTAATAATTTTTTACTGTTAAATATATCTGCCAAAAAGGTCTTCCGTTCATGAAATGCTATTATAAATAAAAATAGTAATGGCAGCATCCAAGTATAATTTATTTTTTATTTATATTTTATGGCTTCTGAAATATATATATATATATATATATACATATGTATATGCATATATATATATATATATATATAAACACACACACACACACACACACATATATATATATGTATATATATATATATATATATACACACACACATATATATATATATATATATATGTATATATATGTATATATATATATATATATATATAAATATATATATATATATATATATATAAATATATATATATATATATATATATAAATATATATTTCAAAAGCCATGATATATGAATAAACAATATATATGCACGTTTATATATATATATATATATATATATAAATACACGTTTATATATATATATAAATATATATATATATATATATATATAAATTTTGCACATTTAGACGTTTTTTTCATATTCAAATAAGCCATATATATTTTTGATACATTAATGTCTGGATTCTCTTAACGACCTCGGGATCAGAGCCCCAGGCAAAATCACACAAAGACAAGAGCTTGTGGCCGGCATTGAATCGAACCCTGGTCGGCAAGCATGTATAGACAGTGACTAAACCACTTGGCTACGAAGAAAGATATATAAATATATATATATACATATATATATATATATATATATATATATATATATATATATTATATACGAAGCTGGTCTAGTGTACAGTAAACATTTTATTCATGTAATTCATTTTTGTATTTATCAGGTATATAGCCAGCTCCTAAGGTGAGTTCTTTTGTAAGTTCAATTATTTGTATGTAAATTGCATAAGACATTCGTCGTTCATATAATTGACATTATTTCCATGATATGACTTTTTATTTCACGTATTTGGTTACAAAGTCTTATGCAATCTCGATTAAGTGGGCTATATAAACCATATGAGGTATGAATGAGTGCTTCTGTAAATTTTTTTGTATGTTTTCATGAGATATTGTGTCATATTTGTGAGTGGTTACGCAAGTGTTATATTTCCACGTTTTTGGAATGCTCTAAAAAATAGCAGAGTTAGTTTTAACGTTTTATTAATGCTTCAAAGACGGAGGTGGGCAGAGTTGGCTGAGAGAGAGTCGCAAAGCTTGTGTGTTGGTATATGTCGGATACGGGATTATAAGTAACTTACACACCTGACACTGCCCCCAAACTTCAACATCCCTTGACCGAGAAGGATCTCTAATAATCAAGTCAATAAATATATATATATATATATATATATATATATATATATATATATATATATATACGTACCCTGGGATACATTTGAGCAGAAGAGATCCAGCCTATCCCTTTGTAAGAGCCAGCATCCTCTCTCCTCAAGTGTCTTAAGTGTGTGTCCTCTTCAAAGTGAGTAAGTTTTTTACCCAACTTATACTTTGTGTAGTGTGTTCAAGCGTTAATAGAACTTTGAAAGTGATTTCTTATTCATTGTGTTATTGTACGTCCTGGTATTATAAAATAAAATTTAGTAACTGACCTTGTAAGATTTCGGTGAAAACGTGAAGTGCATTTGTATTGCTTTCTGGTCAGAAACTTCGTCTGAGCTAAAAGCATGTAAGTTTATCAGTTACCTGTATGTAAATATCAATAAGAGTTTAATCATTAGCTATTTTCATTAATAATCAAGATTAAATATTTGTGTAAAATTTAATTTCCAGTGAAACAAGAGATTATGTGATTTTCAAAGTGTAATATTTTCTTTGTCATAGTCTAAGTTTGGTTCAGATTATAATATATCGAGTAATTTATTTATGGTGTAAATTTTATCGAATATCTTTATTTCTGTAAAGAGTGTATAATTTCCATCACCAGTATTTCCCAAGAGCTCTCTCTTATCCCTGTTTAAGAATCGAAGTGAGAGGTTGTTTTGAATAGTTCCTAATAATGTGTTTGGAGTGTAAACAAGAGTTCTTTAGATATTCAGTGCTTTTAAATATTGCCGTCTGTGAGTTATATAATTTTCTCAGAGCTCGGGTATTTTTTTAACTGCAACAGATTTATGTAAAAACAAACAGGAGAGTCTAAAACTCGGGAGGTTATGTAACTTGCGTTGTATTTTTTTTTTTTTTTTAAATGTTTAAGGACGAAGGTGGGCAAAGCTAACTAAGAGAGAGTCATCTCACTGGTGCATTTGTAGGCGTCTGATAGAGATTGCTGACAACCTTATGAAGTAAGGCGCATCCCTAAGCTTCTAGACACCTGACCTAGAAGAATCTAGAATAGTTAAGTCAATATATATCTGCTCCCAGGGATGCACTGGGACAGATGAGATCCAGCCTTCCCCTTTGTAATAGCCAACCACATCCTCTCTTCCAAGTACCTTGAGTGTGAGTCTTCTCCAATGGGATTAAATTTGTTCTGAAAATATATCATGTGTAGTGTGGTAAAATGTTACTACGAATTTGAAAGGGATTTCAAATTTATTATGTTATATGTGTTAGTATTATAATTAATTTTTTTTAACTGGCTCTGGGAGGTGTACATGAAAACAAGAAGAGTATTAGGTTTGGGTAACAGTTGTATTAATTCGTGTGAGCTAAAAACTTGTAAGTTTATCAGTTACTTTATATAATTTCTATAAAAGTTCAAACATTGGAATCTTAAAGGTTAACTATTTTCCTTAGTTATCAAGATTGGGTGTTTCTGTAAAATTAATTTTCCAGTGAAATAACTGATTATATAATTTTCAGTGTAATATTTTCTTGTCTTACTTTAAGGTTATGTTCAGTTTTAATATTTTAACTCTATTGATTATAAAATTTTCAGAGTATTATTTTCTTGTCCTATTCTAAGTTTTGTTCAGATATAATAATTTGAATGATTAATTTTTTGGTGTAAATTCTTCCAAAGTATTATAATTTTTATAGAATATACTGAATTTTGTAAAGAATGTAGTATTTTGATCGCCAGAACTCTCTTGTATCCCTGTTTAAAAATCAAAGTAAGAGGTTGTTTTGAATAGTTCTTAATAGAAATTACCCAGTTTGTTTTGAGTGTATGTACAAGACCTCTGAATATTTACTGTTTTTTATGTATTGCCGACGGTGAGTTATATAATCTTCTTAGAGCTCTGGTATTATTTTTTTTAAGTGTAACAGATTTATGTAAAAGCAAACTGGTAAGTTTGGAACTCGGGAGGTTCTGTAGCTTACAAGCCCTAATATATAATATATTAGATATTTTTGGTGTCTAGACCGAGGACCATATAATATATTCTTGGTGCCCAGACCCTTGAGATCGACTGAGTCTGTTTTAAATATTGATACTAACATGGCCGTGTCCTTATTAAAGGTTAGAACAGTTTAGTGTTGATAGGATTCTGTGCATTGTTAGGATATATATATTTTTTGAGAGGTAAAAATTTCTTGTAAAGTACAAGTTTGCACAGTTTAATACCCAAGAGCTTTTGAAAACCCCAAATGTTCAGGCATTGTCAGAAGCTAATGTAACTAAAGCTCAGCGAGTCTCTATTTTGATGGCATGTGGTGGCCATGTAACAAGTGGAATGATTAAAGCCCAAATAAGAGTCTACCCTTAGAAGTGTTGATAAACTCCGGGAAATTGTCAGAAGAAGATATTGTATCACCTCATGAACTTTTGAAGGAAGCTGAAGAAGAATTGGTAGTGAAGCAAAGACCAATTGACCCAGAAACTGAAGGCATGAAGGCATGAAGGCAGAAGGGATGTAGAGGCTGAGATTTGACGAATTATAGCAGAACATTTTTGATTAAGCTGGAGATTATATCAAAACGAGAAGAAAGAGAGAGAAGACGAGAAGAAGAGGCGAGAGAAGAGGCCCGACGTGCGAGGGAAATGGAAGGAAAATGGGAAGAAAGAGAGAGGGAAATGGAAGCAAGATGGGAAGAAAGAGAAAGGGAAATGGAAACAAGACGAGAAGAAGAGGAGAAAGTCGCAAGCATGTGAGGAAAATGGAGAAAAAAGAGAGAGAACTAGATGAAAAAGAGGAGGAAGATGCAAGGAAATTGTAAGACACACAAGGGAATTGGAACTGTTTAATGCCCGTGCAAAGTTGGCAACACAGACAGAGATGGCCCCTACCTTGCACTATCCACTGTTTAATGTGACGAACGCTCAGAAGTTAATTCCAAAGTTCACAGTAGAGGCTCCTGATGAATTCTTCGATTATTTTGAAACAGTGGCATCGACGAAGCAATGGCCTAAAGATAAATGGTGTGTGTTATTGCAGAATGTGATCTATGGGAAAGGACGCAGTGCTTATCTATCCTTATTTCAGGACCAAAAGAAGGAGCATCAAGAAGTGAAGAGAAGCGTGATACAAGTGTAACAAATGCCCCTTGAATATTATAATGAAATATTCCAAAGTTTGCAGAAAGACGCGAAGAGGACTTTCCTGGATAACACTTATGAGATACGACGATGTTTTAAGAGATAGATAGAGGCTACTAACATAAGAGAGATTATTGAATTAGAAGAATTGATAGTACTAGAACAATATCTATGAAGAATTCCCGAAAATATTCGAACGTACTTAAGAGAGAGAGAGAGAGAGAGAGAGAGAGAGAGAGAGAGAGAGAGAGAGAGAGAGAGAGGTGGATAAACTTGATAAAGTCTCTTCGCTGAGTGAAGATCATAATAATATCAATTGTAAACACTCCTCGAGTATGAATTTTCTACCATCAATCTGACCAAGTGTCAAATATTCGCCGAACCATGGAAACCAAAACATAACCTTAAAACTATATTTCCTAATACTAAAAACAATCACTTAATACTAAAAATTACCAACCATATTCCATAACCAAAAAATAATCACAACTCAGTACTACAATTTCAACTTATCACAAAATAAACATTAGTTAACAAAAAAATTTCCATAATCAAATAAACCCTAACAAAACTTAAAAGCTAAATTATACCACAACAACAAACAAAAACAGAAATATTTTATATATTTCTGAGTGGACACCTTCGTCCACAAAAGGGCCAACAGTCTTTTATAGGCAAACTACCACTATATGGTAAACAGGAAAGTCTTTTAATTTGCCATAACGGCCTCAACTCCTTGATTCACACGTGTCAAGATCATCATTATCATCATCATCATCATCATCATCATCATCATCAACCGCAATCGGAAGTAAACGGGCCAGGTCATCAACAATTGTCGATTCAAAGAGCAGTCTGAATATAATCAGTTCCGTGCCAAGTCATCAACAGTGAATTTCAAAAAAAAAAATCTCTCTAAAAGGAGTTAGTCTCACCAAGGAGGAATCACGGCCTGCCAAAATAAAAACAAAAACACTTACGAAAACTTCTAGCCAACTAAAATATCGCACTATAATCAAAGATAAATAATAAATTTTCCCTATCATTCACAATCACGACAAGCAAAGGTAAACAAAATTGTACTTACTTTTGAAATAAATAATCACTTCCACGCTGGTAAATAATAATGATAATCCAGCATTCAAATCCCAAGATCTGACGCTTACAGCAGTCAAATCAAAATAAGCATTCACCCAAGACATTCACTACTGTCGTAACCTAACTAAAATCATGAACAAACAATCTCATTTATACCAACAGTCTTTCTCACCACAAACAATCGATACACTAACTACCGCCCCCCCCCCTCTCTCTCTCTCTCTCTCTCTCTCTCTCTCTCTCTCTCTCTCTCTCTCTCTCTCTCTCTCTCTCTCTCTCTCAGGATTTGGCAAAAAAAAAAAAATAAAAATAAAAAAAAATGAATCCTCCACATTCCTCCCCCCTTACATTGCCAAATCAGTTTCACACACAACTTACAATATTTTTTTTCATTACCCAGTCGCAGTCGGGAACGGGACCTCTACTCCGAGTAACTGGGCCCCCATATACTCTTTCATTCACTTCTTCCATATCACAATCATTTGCTACATGAACACTATTCCTATTTAAATCCCTATCATCTAATATATCATGTACAATGCCATCTACCTCGTTCTCATTTGGCCCTAAAATCTCACTTATTTCTGTCAGCAATTCATCCATTTCATCAAAACCATTTTCAACTTTAATAAAAGATTCATTCATACTACTTATCATTCTCCTATCTCTCACTCTCGCATTCATCATACTTTCTTTTACATCATCTAAGGAAAAGCCACATACACTATAGGTATCATTCATACTCAGCCATGATTCATCTGTATTAACACATTTATCTTCCATAAACACTTGCACATTTACACCCTTGTCATACTTATTTCTATTCTCACTTTTACTTATAAAATTTCCCTTTCTTTCATCCTTACTTAAAACTTTCAAACGCCACTTTTCCCTATATTCAACTAACACTAATTGTGTATTTTCCAGCCCTAACTTCTCATGCATACTAGATTCATACTTGCTCATTTCCAACCAATTATATATCCCATTCTCACAAACATTGATCCCATTCCTTCCACATACACAGGAGGACTCACCCAGCTGAACCCTCTTACACTCTAGTTTCCCGAACATCCTGGCTGACGTAATCCCTTCTTCCTACATACTCTAGCTACATGCCCATCTGCACCACATTCAGTACACTTACACCGTGGCTCCTTGCACAATCTAGCATACTGACCATCCTTACCACAATTACCACAAATTACATTCATATGATTACTACGACATCCACTCGCTATGTGCCCAGTCATACCACACCGAAAAATTTTACCCCTTTCTCTTTCTTGCACTCGCTAATTCTATGCCCTACCTCACCACATCCAAAACAAGCACCTAGAGCCCATCTACATTCATTCTTCTTATGACCTACTTTCCCACACCTATAACACTTTTCATCATGGACACGGCTATCTGACATACCTCGATGTGCACTCACACTCCTATCCCTATTGCGCCAATTACCCTGCCTAAATCCTTCATTTGTCCTTACAGGTATTCCCACATTACTCGCCCTAACACTCCTATCTACTACATTATCAGCTACCCTTTATTGGTCCTTTCAAAATTGCATCCTTATAACTACCAATCATATACATCCCTACTGCTATATTCATTGAACCTTTCACACCGAGGTACCTCTCTCATAAACACTGTCTTACAAACTTCAGCTTCATTCTCACTATCTTCACTGCCTACTCTTTGTTGCCTTCTTCCTCATTTAAATATAATGAATCCACTTCAACACTTAAATTCTTATCCTTAACTATTCCCTTCTTACCCTTTTTCTTACTTACCACTTTCACCCATTCACGATCATCCATGCTATCATCCTGACACTTTTTCTTCTTTTTCTTCACATCACTTTTACCTTTCTTCTCAAGCTTCCTATCACATTTCTGTTCATCCTTACTATGCTTAATTCCCTTATCTTCAATCTCACTATCACTATTACCATTACTATCACTATCACTTCCTTTCCCACTATCACCTACCTTAACCTTCTCTTCCACCCATTACCCGTAGCAGAGGCCACTCCTCCGACTGCACATTCACCCATTAAAGTCTACATCATCCCCATTACTTGCCCAATCATAGCTTCCAATCGTCTCTCCATTTGTTCCTCATTCTCTTGCATTCTCATCTCAAAACCTTCTTCCACTCTCTCTACAGTCCCCTGAATTTCCCTCATTTTCCTTTGCATCTCTTCATTCTCACAGTTCAACGTCTCATTCTCGACTAGCAACCTCTCCTCATGCTCCTTACTCAGCCGCAATTCCTCCTTCAAAACCCTTAACTGTTCTTCCATTTTTCATCAACCTGTTCTTCAGCCTTAAATCTAATTCCTAATCCTATCAGTCCTTCGTCCAAGAGTCAAGCTTCCTATCCCACCTCAGCAGTCCCTGTTCGGGCGCCAAAATAATGTGGCGGGATATTGCAAAAACAATTCCCACTATTTGAATCAAACCTACTGACGATAGTCTCCGCAAAACAAACTTTCCCCTTACGTTATCTAAAACCAGACTCTTAGATAAAAAGGACAAAATAAACAAAACATAACCTTAAAACTATATTTCCTAATACTAAAAACAATCACTTAATACTAAAAATTACCAACCATATTCCATAACCAAAAAATAATCACAAGTCAGTACTACAATTTCAACTTATCACAAAATAAACATTAGTTAACAAAAAAATTTCCACAATCAAATAAACCCTAACAAAACTTAAAAGCTAAATTATACCACAACAACAAACAAAAACAGAAATATTTTATATATTTCTGAGTGGACACCTTCGTCCACAAAAGGGCCAACAGTCTTTTATAGGCAAACTACCACTATATGGTAAACAGGAAAGTCTTTTAATTTGCCATAACGGCCTCAACTCCTTGATTCACACGTGTCAAGATCATCATTATCATCATCATCATCATCATCATCATCATCATCAACCGCAATCGGAAGTAAACGGGCCAGGTCATCAACAATCGTCGATTCAAAGAGCAGTCTAAATATAATCAGTTCCGGGCCAAGTCATCAACAGTGAATTTAAAAAAAAAAAAAATCTCTCTCAAAGGAGTTAGTCTCACCAAGGAGGAATCACGGCCTGCCAAAATAAAAACAAAAACACTTACGAACACTTCTAAGCAAACTAAACTATCGCACTATAATCAAAGATAAATAATAAATTGTTCCTATCATTCACAATCACGACAAGCAAAGGTAAACAAAACTGTACTTACTTTTAAAATAAATAATCACTTCCACGCTGGTAAATAATAATGATAATCCAGCATTCAAATCCCAAGAACTGACGCTTACAGCAGTCAAATCAAAATAAGCATTCACTGTCGTAACCTAACTAAAAACATAAACAAACAATCTCATTTATACCAACAGTATTTCTCACCACAAACAATCGATACACTAACTACATCTCTCTCTCTCTCTCTCTCTCTCTCTCTCTCTCTCTCTCTCTCTCTCTCTCTCTCTCTCTCTCTCAGGATTTGGCAAACCAAAAAATAAAAATAAAACAGAAATTAATCCTCCACATCCTTATTTCTTTCTCATAAATACC
>NC_090741.1:122884232-122941732 GCF_036898095.1 Palaemon carinicauda
ACCGGCGGGAATTTGAACCCTCGTCCAGGATTTCTGTATGCCAGTGACCATACCACTCGGCCACAAAGAAAGATAAAAGTCAATGACAATTTTTCTATACATATACCTGTCAAATTCAGGTTTTCTGTACTTAGAATTGAAATCAACCCATCTTCACAATCGTAGCTAATTGGTAGGTTTGGGACTTGGCATTCGATTAATGATAAATTTTTTGCACATTTAAACGTGTTTCTTTCATATTTCAAATAAGCCATATATATTAATAAATTAAAGTCTGGATTTTCTTAACGACCTCAGGATCAGAGCCCCAGGCGGAACCGCCCAAAGACTATGATATCAGACCGGTGGGGATTTGAACCCTCGTCCAGGATATCTGTATACCAGTGACCATACCACTCGGCCACGGAGAAAGATAAAAGTCAATGACAATTCTTCTATACATATACCTGTCAAATTCAGGTTTTCTGTACTTAGAATTGAAATCAACCCATCTTCACAATCGTAGCTAATTGGTAGGTTTGGGACTTGTCATTCGATTAATGATAAATTTTTTGCACATTTAAACGTGTTTCTTTCATATTTCAAATAAGCCATATATATTAATACATTAAAGTCTGGATTCTTTTAACGACCTCAGGATCAGAGCCCCAGGCAGAACCGCCCAAAGACTATGATATCGGACCGGCGGGGATTTGAACCCTTGTCCAGGATATCTTTATGCCAGTGACCATACCACTCGGCCACGAAGATAGATAAAAGTCAATGACAATTCTTCTATACATATACCTGTCAAATTCAGGTTTTCTGTACTTAGAATTGAAATCAACCCATCTTCACCATCGTAGCTAATTGGTAGGTTATGGACTTGGCATTCGATTAATGATAAATTTTTTGCACATTTAAACGTGTTTCTTTCATATTTCAAATAAGCCATATATATTAATAAATTAAAGTCTGGATTCTCTTAACGACCTCAGGATCAGAGCCCCAGGCGGAACCGCCCAAAGACTATGATATCGGACCGGCGGGGATTTGAACCCTCGTCCAGGATATCTGTATGCCAGTGACCATACCACTCGGCCACGAATAAAGATAAAAGTCAATGACAATTCTTCTATACATATACCTGTCAAATTCAGGTTTTCTGTACTTAGAATTGAAATCAAGCCATCTTCACAATCGTAGCTAATTGGTAGGTTTGGGACTTGGCATTCGATTAATGATAAATTTTTTGCACATTTAAACGTGTTTCTATCATATTTCAAATAAGCCATAAATATTAATACATTAAAGTCTGGATTCTCTTAACGACCTCAGGATCAGAGCCCCAGGCGGAACCGCCCAAAGACTATGATATCGGACCGGCGGGAATTTGAACCCTCGTCCAGGATATCTGTATGCCAGTGACCATACCACTCGGCCACGAAGATAGATAAAAGTCAATGACAATTCTTCTATACATATACCTGTCAAATTCAGGTTTTCTCTACTTACAATTGAAATCAACCCATCTTCACCATCGTAGCTAATTGGTAGGTTTGGGACTTGGCATTCGATTAATGATAAATTTTTTGCACATTTAAACGTGTTTCTTTCATATTTCAAATAAGCCATATATATTAATACATTAAAGTCTGGATTCTCTTAACAACCTCAGGATCAGAGCCCCAGGCGGAACCGCCCAAAGACTATGATATCGGACCGGCGGGGATTTGAACCCTCGTCCAGGATATCTGTATGCCAGTGACCATACAGCTCGGCCACGAAGAAAGATAAAAGTCAATGACAATTCTTCTATACATATACCTGTCAAATTCAGGTTTTCTGTACTTAGAATTGAAATCAACCCATCTTCACCATCGTAGCTAATTGTTAGGTTTGGGACTTGGCATTCGATTAATGATAAATTTTTTGCACATTTAAACGTGTTTCTTTCATATTTCAAATAAGTCATATGTGTTAATACATTAAAGTCTGGATTCTCTTAACGACCTCAGGATCAGAGCCCCAGGCGGAACCGCCCAAAGACTATGATATCGGACCGGCGGGGATTTGAACCTTTGTCCAGGATATCTGTATGCCAGTGACCATACCACTCGGCCACGAAGAAAGATAAAAGTCAATGACAATTCTTCTATACATATACCTGTCAAATTCAGATTTTCTGTACTTAGAATTGAAATCAACCCATCTTCACCATCGTAGCTAATTGGTAGGTTTGGGACTTGGCATTCGATTAATGATAAATTTTTTGCACATTTAAACGTGTTTCTATCATATTTCAAATAAGCCATATATATTAATATATTAAAGTCTGGATTCTCTTAACGACCTCAGGATCAGAGCCCCAGGCGGAACCGCCCAAAGACTATGATATCGGACCGGCGGGGATTTGAACCCTCGTCCAGGATATCTGTATGCCAGTGACCATACCACTCGGCCACGAAGAAAGATAAAAGTCAATGACAATTCTTCTATACATATACCTGTCAAATTCAGGTTTTCTGTACTTAGAATTGAAATCAACCCATCTTCACCATCGTAGCTAATTGGTAGGTTTGGGACTTGGCATTCGATTAAAGATAAATTTTTTGCACATTTAAACGTGTTTCTTTCATATTCCAAATAAGCCATATGTATTAATACATTAAAGTCTGGATTCTCTTAACGACCTCAGGATCAGAGCCCCAGGCGGAACCGCCCAAAGACTATGATATCGGACCGGCGGGGATTTGAACCCTCGTCCAGGATATCTGTATGCCAGTGACCATACCACTCGGCCACGAAGAAAGATAAAAGTCAATGACAATTCTTCTATACATATACCTGTCAAATTCAGATTTTCTGTACTTAGAATATAAATCAACCCATCTTCACCATCGTAGCTAATTGGTAGGTTTGGGACTTGGCATTCGATTAATGATAAATTTTTTGCACATTTAAACGTGTTTCTTTCATATTTCAAATAAGCCATATATATTAATACATTAAAGTCTGGATTCTCTTAACGACCTCAGGTTCAGAGCCCCAGGCTTCCCAAAGAGTATGATATCGGACCGGCGGGAATTTGAACCCTCGTCCAGGATTTCTGTATGCCAGTGACCATAACCCTCGGCCACGAAGAAAGATAAAAGTCAATGACAATTCTTCTATACATATACCTGTCAAATTCAGGTTTTCTGTACTTAGAATTGAAATCAATCCATCTTCACAATCGTAGCTAATTGGTAGGTTTAGGACTTGGCATTCGATTAATGATAAATTTTTTGCACATTTAAACGTGTTTCTTTCATATTTCAAATAAGCTATATATATTAATAAATTAAAGTCTGGATTCTCTTAACGACCTCAGGATCAGAGCCCCAGGCGGAACCGCCCAAAGACTATGATATCGGACCGGCGGGGATTTGAACCCTCGTCCAGGATATCTGTATGCCAGTGACCATACCACTCGGCCACGAAGAAAGATAAAAGTCAATGACAATTCTTCTATACATATACCTGTCAAATTCAGGTTTTCTGTACTTAGAATTGAAATCAACCCATCTTCACAATCGTAGCTAATTGGTAGGTTTGGGACTTGGCATTCGATTAATGATAAAATTTTTGCACATTTAAACGTGTTTCTTTCATATTTCAAATAAGCCATAAATATTAATACATTAAAGTCTGGATTCTCTTAACGACCTCAGGATCAGAGCCCCAGGCGGAACCGCCCAAAGACTATGATATCGGACCGGCGGGAATTTGAACCCTCGTCCAGGATATCTGTATGCCAGTGACCATACCACTCGGCCACGAAGATAGATAAAAGTCAATGACAATTCTTCTATACATATACCTGTCAAATTCAGGTTTTCTCTACTTAGAATTGAAATCAACCCATCTTCACCATCGTAGCTAATTGGTAGGTTTGGGACTTGGCATTCGATTAATGATAAATTTTTTGCACATTTAAACGTGTTTCTTTCATATTTCAAATAAGCCATATATATTAATACATTAAAGTCTGGATTCTCTTAACGACCTCAGGATCAGAGCCCCAGGCGGAACCGCCCAAAGACTATGATATCGGACCGGCGGGGATTTGAACCCTCGTCCAGGATATCTGTATGACAGTGACCATACAGCTCGGCCACGAAGAAAGATAAAAGTCAATGACAATTCTTCTATACATATACCTGTCAAATTCAGGTTTTCTGTACTTAGAATTGAAATCAACCTATCTTCACCATCGTAGCTAATTGGTAGGTTTGGGACTTGGCATTCGATTAATGATAAATTTTTTGCACATTTAAACGTGTTTCTTTCATATTTTAAATAAGTCATATGTGTTAATACATTAAAGTCTGGATTCTCTTAACGACCTCAGGATCAGAGCCCCAGGCGGAACCGGCCAAAGACTATGATATCGGACCGGCGGGGATTTGAACCTTCGTCCAGGATATCTGTATGCCAGTGACCATACCACTCGGCCACGAAGAAAGATAAAAGTCAATGACAATTCTTCTATACATATACTTGTCAAATTCAGGTTTTCTGTACTTAGAATTGAAATCAACCCATCTTCACAATCGTAGCTAATTGGTAGGTTTGGGACTTGGCATTCGATTAATGATAAATTTTTTGCACATTTAAACGTGTTTCTATCATATTTCAAATAAGCCATATATATTAATATATTAAAGTCTGGATTCTCTTAACGACCTCAGGATCAGAGCCCCAGGCGGAACCGCCCAAAGACTATGATATCGGACCGGCGGGGATTTGAACCCTCGTCCAGGATATCTGTATGCCAGTGACCATACCACTCGGCCACAGAGAAAGATAAAAGTCAATGACAATTCTTCTATACATATACCTGTCAAATTCAGGTTTTTTGTACTTAGAATTGAAATCAACCCATCTTCACCATCGTAGCTAATTGGTAGGTTTGGGACTTGGCATTCGATTAATGATAATTTTTTTGCACATTTAAACGTGTTTCTTTCATATTCCAAATAAGCCATATGTATTAATACATTAAAGTCTGGAATCTCTTAACGACCTCAGGATCAGAGCCCCAGGCGGAACCGCCCAAAGACTATGATATCGGACCGGCGGGGATTTGAACCCTCGTCCAGGATATCTGTATGCCAGTGACCATACCACTCGGCCACGAAGAAAGATAAAAGTCAATGACAATTCTTCTATACATATACCTGTCAAATTCAGATTTTCTGTACTTAGAACTGAAATCAACCCATCTTCACCATCGTAGCTAATTGGTAGGTTTGGGACTTGGCATTCGATTAATGATAAATTTTTTGCACATTTAAACGTGTTTCTTTCATATTTCAAATAAGCCATATATATTAATACATTAAAGTCTGGATTCTCTTATTGACCTCAGGATCAGAGCCCCAGGTGGAACCGCCCAAAAACTATGATATCGGACCGGCGGGAATTTGAACCCTCGTCCAGGATTTCTGTATGCCAGTGACCATACCACTCGGCCACGAAGAAAGATAAAAGTCAATGACAATTCTTCTATACATATACCTGTCAAATTCAGGTTTTCTGTACTTAGAATTGAAATCAACCCATCTTCACTATCGTAGCTAATTGGTAGGTTTGGGACATGGCATTCGATTAATGATAATTTTTTTGCACATTTAAACGTGTTTCTTTCATATTTCAAGTAAGCCATATATATTAATACATTAAAGTCTGGATTCTCTTAACGACCTCAGGTTCAGAGCCCCAGGCTTCCCAAAGACTATGATATCGGACCGGCGGGAATTTGAACCCTCGTTCAGGATTTCTGTATGCCAGTGACCATAACCCTCGGCCACGAAGAAAGATAAAAGTCAATGACAATTCTTCTATACATATACCTGTCAAATTCAGGTTTTCTGTACTTAGAATTGAAATCAACCCATCTTCACAATCGTAGCTAATTGGTAGGTTTAGGACTTGGCATTCGATTAATGATAAATTTTTTGCACATTTAAACGTGTTTCTTTCATATTTCAAATAAGCCATATATATTAATAAATTAAAGTCTGGATTCTCTTAACGACCTCAGGATCAGAGCCCCAGGCGGAACCGCCCAAAGACTATGATATCGGACCAGCGGGGATTTGAACCCTCGTCCAGGATATCTGTATGCCAGTGACCATACCACTCGGCCAAGAAGAAAGATAAAAGTCAATGACAATTCTTCTATACATATACCTGTAAAATTCAGGTTTTCTGTACTTAGAATTGAAATCAACCCATCTTCACAATCGTAGCTAATTGGTAGGTTTGGGACTTGGCATTCGATTAATGATAAATTTTTTGCACATTTAAACGTGTTTCTTTCATATTTCAAATAAGCCATATATATTAATAAATTAAAGTCTGGATTCTCTTAACGACCTCAGGATCAGAGCCCCAAGCGGAACCGCCCAAAGACTATGATATCGGACCCGCGGGGATTTGAACCCTCGTCCAGCATATCTGTATGCCAGTGACCATACCACTCGGCCACGAAGAAAGATAAAAGTCAATGACAATTCTTCTATACATATACCTGTCAAATTCAGGTTTTCTGTACTTAGAATTGAAATCAACCCATCTTCACCATCGTAGCTAATTGGTAGGTTTGGGACTTGGCATTCGATTAATGATAAATTTTTTGCACATTTAAACGTGTTTCTTTCATATTTCAAATAAGCCATATATATTAATACATTAAAGTCTGGATTCTCTTAACGACCTCAGGATCAGAGCCCCAGGCGGAACCGCCCAAAGACTATGATATCGGGCCGGCAGGGATTTGAACCCTCGTCCAGGATATCTGTATGCCAGTGACCATACAGCTCGGCCACGAAGAAAGATAAAAGTCAATGACAATTCTTCTATACATATACCTGTCAAATTAAGGTTTTCTGTACTTAGAATTGAAATCAACCCATCTTCACCATCGTAGCTAATTGGTAGGTTTGGGACTTGGCATTCGATTAATGATAAATTTTTTGTACATTTAAACGTGTTTCTTTCATATTTCAAATAAGCCATATGTATTAATACATTAAAGTCTGGATTCTCTTAACGACCTCAGGATCAGAGCCCCAGGCGGAACCGCCCAAAGACTATGATATCGGACCGGCGGGGATTTGAACCTTCGTCCAGGATATCTGTATGCCAGTGACCATACCACTCGGCCACGAAGAAAGATAAAAGTCAATGACAATTCTTCTATACATATACCTGTCAAATTCAGATTTTCTGTACTTAGAATATAAATCAACCCATCTTCACCATCGTAGCTAATTGGTAGGTTTGGGACTTGGCATTCGATTAATGATAAATTTTTTGCACATTTAAACGTGTTTCTTTCATATTTCAAATAAGCCATATATATTAATACATTAAAGTCTGGATTCTCTTAACGACCTCAGGTTCAGAGCCCCAGGCTTCCCAAAGAGTATGATATCGGACCGGCGGGAATTTGAACCCTCGTCCAGGATTTCTGTATGCCAGTGACCATAACCCTCGGCCACGAAGAAAGATAAAAGTCAATGACAATTCTTCTATACATATACCTGTCAAATTCAGGTTTTCTGTACTTAGAATTGAAATCAATCCATCTTCACAATCGTAGCTAATTGGTAGGTTTAGGACTTGGCATTCGATTAATGATAAATTTTTTGCACATTTAAACGTGTTTCTTTCATATTTCAAATAAGCTATATATATTAATAAATTAAAGTCTGGATTCTCTTAACGACCTCAGGATCAGAGCCCCAGGCGGAACCGCCCAAAGACTATGATATCGGACCGGCGGGGATTTGAACCCTCGTCCAGGATATCTGTATGCCAGTGACCATACCACTCGGCCACGAAGAAAGATAAAAGTCAATGACAATTCTTCTATACATATACCTGTCAAATTCAGGTTTTCTGTACTTAGAATTGAAATCAACCCATCTTCACAATCGTAGCTAATTGGTAGGTTTGGGACTTGGCATTCGATTAATGATAAAATTTTTGCACATTTAAACGTGTTTCTTTCATATTTCAAATAAGCCATAAATATTAATACATTAAAGTCTGGATTCTCTTAACGACCTCAGGATCAGAGCCCCAGGCGGAACCGCCCAAAGACTATGATATCGGACCGGCGGGAATTTGAACCCTCGTCCAGGATATCTGTATGCCAGTGACCATACCACTCGGCCACGAAGATAGATAAAAGTCAATGACAATTCTTCTATACATATACCTGTCAAATTCAGGTTTTCTCTACTTAGAATTGAAATCAACCCATCTTCACCATCGTAGCTAATTGGTAGGTTTGGGACTTGGCATTCGATTAATGATAAATTTTTTGCACATTTAAACGTGTTTCTTTCATATTTCAAATAAGCCATATATATTAATACATTAAAGTCTGGATTCTCTTAACGACCTCAGGATCAGAGCCCCAGGCGGAACCGCCCAAAGACTATGATATCGGACCGGCGGGGATTTGAACCCTCGTCCAGGATATCTGTATGACAGTGACCATACAGCTCGGCCACGAAGAAAGATAAAAGTCAATGACAATTCTTCTATACATATACCTGTCAAATTCAGGTTTTCTGTACTTAGAATTGAAATCAACCTATCTTCACCATCGTAGCTAATTGGTAGGTTTGGGACTTGGCATTCGATTAATGATAAATTTTTTGCACATTTAAACGTGTTTCTTTCATATTTTAAATAAGTCATATGTGTTAATACATTAAAGTCTGGATTCTCTTAACGACCTCAGGATCAGAGCCCCAGGCGGAACCGGCCAAAGACTATGATATCGGACCGGCGGGGATTTGAACCTTCGTCCAGGATATCTGTATGCCAGTGACCATACCACTCGGCCACGAAGAAAGATAAAAGTCAATGACAATTCTTCTATACATATACTTGTCAAATTCAGGTTTTCTGTACTTAGAATTGAAATCAACCCATCTTCACAATCGTAGCTAATTGGTAGGTTTGGGACTTGGCATTCGATTAATGATAAATTTTTTGCACATTTAAACGTGTTTCTATCATATTTCAAATAAGCCATATATATTAATATATTAAAGTCTGGATTCTCTTAACGACCTCAGGATCAGAGCCCCAGGCGGAACCGCCCAAAGACTATGATATCGGACCGGCGGGGATTTGAACCCTCGTCCAGGATATCTGTATGCCAGTGACCATACCACTCGGCCACAGAGAAAGATAAAAGTCAATGACAATTCTTCTATACATATACCTGTCAAATTCAGGTTTTTTGTACTTAGAATTGAAATCAACCCATCTTCACCATCGTAGCTAATTGGTAGGTTTGGGACTTGGCATTCGATTAATGATAATTTTTTTGCACATTTAAACGTGTTTCTTTCATATTCCAAATAAGCCATATGTATTAATACATTAAAGTCTGGAATCTCTTAACGACCTCAGGATCAGAGCCCCAGGCGGAACCGCCCAAAGACTATGATATCGGACCGGCGGGGATTTGAACCCTCGTCCAGGATATCTGTATGCCAGTGACCATACCACTCGGCCACGAAGAAAGATAAAAGTCAATGACAATTCTTCTATACATATACCTGTCAAATTCAGATTTTCTGTACTTAGAACTGAAATCAACCCATCTTCACCATCGTAGCTAATTGGTAGGTTTGGGACTTGGCATTCGATTAATGATAAATTTTTTGCACATTTAAACGTGTTTCTTTCATATTTCAAATAAGCCATATATATTAATACATTAAAGTCTGGATTCTCTTATTGACCTCAGGATCAGAGCCCCAGGTGGAACCGCCCAAAAACTATGATATCGGACCGGCGGGAATTTGAACCCTCGTCCAGGATTTCTGTATGCCAGTGACCATACCACTCGGCCACGAAGAAAGATAAAAGTCAATGACAATTCTTCTATACATATACCTGTCAAATTCAGGTTTTCTGTACTTAGAATTGAAATCAACCCATCTTCACTATCGTAGCTAATTGGTAGGTTTGGGACATGGCATTCGATTAATGATAATTTTTTTGCACATTTAAACGTGTTTCTTTCATATTTCAAGTAAGCCATATATATTAATACATTAAAGTCTGGATTCTCTTAACGACCTCAGGTTCAGAGCCCCAGGCTTCCCAAAGACTATGATATCGGACCGGCGGGAATTTGAACCCTCGTTCAGGATTTCTGTATGCCAGTGACCATAACCCTCGGCCACGAAGAAAGATAAAAGTCAATGACAATTCTTCTATACATATACCTGTCAAATTCAGGTTTTCTGTACTTAGAATTGAAATCAACCCATCTTCACAATCGTAGCTAATTGGTAGGTTTAGGACTTGGCATTCGATTAATGATAAATTTTTTGCACATTTAAACGTGTTTCTTTCATATTTCAAATAAGCCATATATATTAATAAATTAAAGTCTGGATTCTCTTAACGACCTCAGGATCAGAGCCCCAGGCGGAACCGCCCAAAGACTATGATATCGGACCAGCGGGGATTTGAACCCTCGTCCAGGATATCTGTATGCCAGTGACCATACCACTCGGCCAAGAAGAAAGATAAAAGTCAATGACAATTCTTCTATACATATACCTGTAAAATTCAGGTTTTCTGTACTTAGAATTGAAATCAACCCATCTTCACAATCGTAGCTAATTGGTAGGTTTGGGACTTGGCATTCGATTAATGATAAATTTTTTGCACATTTAAACGTGTTTCTTTCATATTTCAAATAAGCCATATATATTAATAAATTAAAGTCTGGATTCTCTTAACGACCTCAGGATCAGAGCCCCAAGCGGAACCGCCCAAAGACTATGATATCGGACCCGCGGGGATTTGAACCCTCGTCCAGCATATCTGTATGCCAGTGACCATACCACTCGGCCACGAAGAAAGATAAAAGTCAATGACAATTCTTCTATACATATACCTGTCAAATTCAGGTTTTCTGTACTTAGAATTGAAATCAACCCATCTTCACCATCGTAGCTAATTGGTAGGTTTGGGACTTGGCATTCGATTAATGATAAATTTTTTGCACATTTAAACGTGTTTCTTTCATATTTCAAATAAGCCATATATATTAATACATTAAAGTCTGGATTCTCTTAACGACCTCAGGATCAGAGCCCCAGGCGGAACCGCCCAAAGACTATGATATCGGGCCGGCAGGGATTTGAACCCTCGTCCAGGATATCTGTATGCCAGTGACCATACAGCTCGGCCACGAAGAAAGATAAAAGTCAATGACAATTCTTCTATACATATACCTGTCAAATTAAGGTTTTCTGTACTTAGAATTGAAATCAACCCATCTTCACCATCGTAGCTAATTGGTAGGTTTGGGACTTGGCATTCGATTAATGATAAATTTTTTGTACATTTAAACGTGTTTCTTTCATATTTCAAATAAGCCATATGTATTAATACATTAAAGTCTGGATTCTCTTAACGACCTCAGGATCAGAGCCCCAGGCGGAACCGCCCAAAGACTATGATATCGGACCGGCGGGGATTTGAACCTTCGTCCAGGATATCTGTATGCCAGTGACCATACCACTCGGCCACGAAGAAAGATAAAAGTCAATGACAATTCTTCTATACATATACCTGTCAAATTCAGATTTTCTGTACTTAGAATATAAATCAACCCATCTTCACCATCGTAGCTAATTGGTAGGTTTGGGACTTGGCATTCGATTAATGATAAATTTTTTGCACATTTAAACGTGTTTCTTTCATATTTCAAATAAGCCATATATATTAATACATTAAAGTCTGGATTCTCTTAACGACCTCAGGTTCAGAGCTCCAGGCTTCCCAAAGAGTATGATATCGGACCGGCGGGAATTTGAACCCTCGTCCAGGATTTCTGTATGCCAGTGACCATAACCCTCGGCCACGAAGAAAGATAAAAGTCAATGACAATTCTTCTATACATATACCTGTCAAATTCAGGTTTTCTGTACTTAGAATTGAAATCAATCCATCTTCACAATCGTAGCTAATTGGTAGGTTTAGGACTTGGCATTCGATTAATGATAAATTTTTTGCACATTTAAACGTGTTTCTTTCATATTTCAAATAAGCTATATATATTAATAAATTAAAGTCTGGATTCTCTTAACGACCTCAGGATCAGAGCCCCAGGCGGAACCGCCCAAAGACTATGATATCGGACCGGCGGGGATTTGAACCCTCGTCCAGGATATCTGTATGCCAGTGACCATACCACTCGGCCACGAAGAAAGATAAAAGTCAATGACAATTCTTCTATACATATACCTGTCAAATTCAGGTTTTCTGTACTTAGAATTGAAATCAACCCATCTTCACAATCGTAGCTAATTGGTAGGTTTGGGACTTGGCATTCGATTAATGATAAAATTTTTGCACATTTAAACGTGTTTCTTTCATATTTCAAATAAGCCATAAATATTAATACATTAAAGTCTGGATTCTCTTAACGACCTCAGGATCAGAGCCCCAGGCGGAACCGCCCAAAGACTATGATATCGGACCGGCGGGAATTTGAACCCTCGTCCAGGATATCTGTATGCCAGTGACCATACCACTCGGCCACGAAGATAGATAAAAGTCAATGACAATTCTTCTATACATATACCTGTCAAATTCAGGTTTTCTCTACTTAGAATTGAAATCAACCCATCTTCACCATCGTAGCTAATTGGTAGGTTTGGGACTTGGCATTCGATTAATGATAAATTTTTTGCACATTTAAACGTGTTTCTTTCATATTTCAAATAAGCCATATATATTAATACATTAAAGTCTGGATTCTCTTAACGACCTCAGGATCAGAGCCCCAGGCGGAACCGCCCAAAGACTATGATATCGGACCGGCGGGGATTTGAACCCTCGTCCAGGATATCTGTATGACAGTGACCATACAGCTCGGCCACGAAGAAAGATAAAAGTCAATGACAATTCTTCTATACATATACCTGTCAAATTCAGGTTTTCTGTACTTAGAATTGAAATCAACCTATCTTCACCATCGTAGCTAATTGGTAGGTTTGGGACTTGGCATTCGATTAATGATAAATTTTTTGCACATTTAAACGTGTTTCTTTCATATTTTAAATAAGTCATATGTGTTAATACATTAAAGTCTGGATTCTCTTAACGACCTCAGGATCAGAGCCCCAGGCGGAACCGGCCAAAGACTATGATATCGGACCGGCGGGGATTTGAACCTTCGTCCAGGATATCTGTATGCCAGTGACCATACCACTCGGCCACGAAGAAAGATAAAAGTCAATGACAATTCTTCTATACATATACTTGTCAAATTCAGGTTTTCTGTACTTAGAATTGAAATCAACCCATCTTCACAATCGTAGCTAATTGGTAGGTTTGGGACTTGGCATTCGATTAATGATAAATTTTTTGCACATTTAAACGTGTTTCTATCATATTTCAAATAAGCCATATATATTAATATATTAAAGTCTGGATTCTCTTAACGACCTCAGGATCAGAGCCCCAGGCGGAACCGCCCAAAGACTATGATATCGGACCGGCGGGGATTTGAACCCTCGTCCAGGATATCTGTATGCCAGTGACCATACCACTCGGCCAGAGAGAAAGATAAAAGTCAATGACAATTCTTCTATACATATACTTGTCAAATTCAGGTTTTTTGTACTTAGAATTGAAATCAACCCATCTTCACCATCGTAGCTAATTGGTAGGTTTGGGACTTGGCATTCGATTAATGATAATTTTTTTGCACATTTAAACGTGTTTCTTTCATATTCCAAATAAGCCATATGTATTAATACATTAAAGTCTGGAATCTCTTAACGACCTCAGGATCAGAGCCCCAGGCGGAACCGCCCAAAGACTATGATATCGGACCGGCGGGGATTTGAACCCTCGTCCAGGATATCTGTATGCCAGTGACCATACCACTCGGCCACGAAGAAAGATAAAAGTCAATGACAATTCTTCTATACATATACCTGTCAAATTCAGATTTTCTGTACTTAGAACTGAAATCAACCCATCTTCACCATCGTAGCTAATTGGTAGGTTTGGGACTTGGCATTCGATTAATGATAAATTTTTTGCACATTTAAACGTGTTTCTTTCATATTTCAAATAAGCCATATATATTAATACATTAAATTCTGGATTCTCTTATTGACCTCAGGATCAGAGCCCCAGGTGGAACCGCCCAAAAACTATGATATCGGACCGGCGGGAATTTGAACCCTCGTCCAGGATTTCTGTATGCCAGTGACCATACCACTCGGCCACGAAGAAAGATAAAAGTCAATGACAATTCTTCTATACATATACCTGTCAAATTCAGGTTTTCTGTACTTAGAATTGAAATCAACCCATCTTCACTATCGTAGCTAATTGGTAGGTTTGGGACATGGCATTCGATTAATGATAATTTTTTTGCACATTTAAACGTGTTTCTTTCATATTTCAAGTAAGCCATATATATTAATACATTAAAGTCTGGATTCTCTTAACGACCTCAGGTTCAGAGCCCCAGGCTTCCCAAAGACTATGATATCGGACCGGCGGGAATTTGAACCCTCGTTCAGGATTTCTGTATGCCAGTGACCATAACCCTCAGCCACGAAGAAAGATAAAAGTCAATGACAATTCTTCTATACATATACCTGTCAAATTCAGGTTTTCTGTACTTAGAATTGAAATCAACCCATCTTCACAATCGTAGCTAATTGGTAGGTTTAGGACTTGGCATTCGATTAATGATAAATTTTTTGCACATTTAAACGTGTTTCTTTCATATTTCAAATAAGCCATATATATTAATAAATTAAAGTCTGGATTCTCTTAACGACCTCAGGATCAGAGCCCCAGGCGGAACCGCCCAAAGACTATGATATCGGACCAGCGGGGATTTGAACCCTCGTCCAGGATATCTGTATGCCAGTGACCATACCACTCGGCCAAGAAGAAAGATAAAAGTCAATGACAATTCTTCTATACATATACCTGTAAAATTCAGGTTTTCTGTACTTAGAATTGAAATCAACCCATCTTCACAATCGTAGCTAATTGGTAGGTTTGGGACTTGGCATTCGATTAATGATAAATTTTTTGCACATTTAAACGTGTTTCTTTCATATTTCAAATAAGCCATATATATTAATACATTAAAGTCTGGATTCTCTTAACGACCTCAGGATCAGAGCCCCAAGCGGAACCGCCCAAAGACTATGATATCGGACCCGCGGGGATTTGAACCCTCGTCCAGCATATCTGTATGCCAGTGACCATACCACTCGGCCACGAAGAAAGATAAAAGTCAATGACAATTCTTCTATACATATACCTGTCAAATTCAGGTTTTCTGTACTTAGAATTGAAATCAACCCATCTTCACCATCGTAGCTAATTGGTAGGTTTGGGACTTGGCATTCGATTAATGATAAATTTTTTGCACATTTAAACGTGTTTCTTTCATATTTCAAATAAGCCATATATATTAATACATTAAAGTCTGGATTCTCTTAACGACCTCAGGATCAGAGCCCCAGGCGGAACCGCCCAAAGACTATGATATCGGGCCGGCAGGGATTTGAACCCTCGTCCAGGATATCTGTATGCCAGTGACCATACAGCTCGGCCACGAAGAAAGATAAAAGTCAATGACAATTCTTCTATACATATACCTGTCAAATTAAGGTTTTCTGTACTTAGAATTGAAATCAACCCATCTTCACCATCGTAGCTAATTGGTAGGTTTGGGACTTGGCATTCGATTAATGATAAATTTTTTGTACATTTAAACGTGTTTCTTTCATATTTCAAATAAGCCATATGTATTAATACATTAAAGTCTGGATTCTCTTAACGACCTCAGGATCAGAGCCCCAGGCGGAACCGCCCAAAGACTATGATATCGGACCGGCGGGGATTTGAACCTTCGTCCAGGATATCTGTATGCCAGTGACCATACCACTCGGCCACGAAGAAAGATAAAAGTCAATGACAATTCTTCTATACATATACCTGTCAAATTCAAATTTTCTGTACTTAGAATATAAATCAACCCATCTTCACCATCGTAGCTAATTGGTAGGTTTGGGACTTGGCATTCGATTAATGATGAATTTTTTGCACATTTAAACGTGTTTCTTTCATATTTCAAATAAGCCATATATATTAATACATTAAAGTCTGGATTCTCTTATTGACCTCAGGATCAGAGCCCCAGGCGGAACCGCCCAAAGACTATGATATCGGACCGGCGGGAATTTGAACCCTCGTCCAGGATTTCTGTATGCCAGTGACCATACCACTCGGCCTCGTAGAAAGATAAAAGTCAATGACAATTCTTCTATACATATAACTGTCAAATTCAGGTTTTCTGTACTTAGAATTGAAATCAACCCATCTTCACCATCGTAGCTAATTGGTAGGTTTGGGACTTGGCATTCGTTTAATGATAAATTTTTTGCACATTTAAACTTGTTTCTTTCATATTTCAAATAAGCCATATATATTAATACATTAAAGTCTGGATTCTCTTAACGACCTCAGGATCAGAGCCCCAGGCGGAACCGCCCAAAGACTATGATATCGGACCGGCGGGGATTTGAACCCTTGCCCAGGATATCTGTATGCCAGTGACCATACCACTCGGCCACGAAGAAAGATAAAAGTCAATGACAATTCTTCTATACATATACCTGTCAAATTCAGGTTTTCTGTACTTAGAATTGAAATCAACCCATCTTCACCTTCGTAGCTAATTGGTAGGTTTGGGACTTGGCATTCGATTAATGATAAATTTTTTGCACATTTAAACGTGTTTCTCTCATATTTCAAATAAGCCATATATATTAATACATTAAAGTCTGGATTCTCTTAACGACCTCAGGATCAGAGCCCCAGGCGGAACCGCCCAAAGACTATGATATCGGACCGGCGGGGATTTGAACCCTCGTCCAGGATATCTGTATGCCAGTGACCATACCACTCGGCCACGAAGAAAGATAAAAGTCAATGACAATTCTTCTATACATATACCTGTCAAATTCAGGTTTTCTGTAATTAGAATTGAAATCAACCCATCTTCACCATCGTAGCTAATTGGTAGGTTTGGGACTTGGCATTCGATTAATGATAAATTTTTTGCACATTTAAACGTGTTTCTTTCATATTTCAAATAAGCCATATATTTTAATAAATTAAAGTCTGGATTCTCTTAACGACTTCAGGATCAGAGCCCCAGGCGGAACCGCTTAAATACTATGATATCGGACAGGCGGGGATTTGAACCTTCGTCCAGGATATCTGTATGCCAGTGACCATACGACTCGGCCACGAAGAAAGAAAAAAGTCAATGACATTTCTTCTATACATATACCTGTCAAATTCAGGTTTTCTGTTCTTAGAATTGAAATCAACCCATCTCCACCATCATAGCTAATTTGTAGGTTTGGGACTTGGCATTCAATTAATGATAAATTTTTTGCACATTTAAACGTGTTTCTTTCATATTTCAAATAAGCAATATATATTAATACATTAAAGTCTGGATTCTCTTAACGACCTCAGGATCAGAGCCCCAATTAGCTACGATGGTGAAGATGGGTTGATTTCAATTCTAAGTACAGAAAACCTGAATTTGACAGGTATATGTATAGAAAAATTGTCATTGACTTTTATCTTTCTCCGTGGCCGAGTGGTATGGTCACTGGCATACAGATATCCTGGACGAGGGTTCAATTCCCCGCCGGTCCGATATCATAGTCTTTGGGCGGTTCCGCCTGGGGCTCTGAGCCTGAGGTCGTTAAGAGAATCCAGACTTTAATGTATTAATATATATGGCTTATTTGAAATATGGAAGAAATACGTTTAAATGTGCAAAAAATTTATCATTAATCGGATGCCAAGTCCCAAACCTACCAATTAGCTACGATGGTGAAGATGGGTTGATTTCAATTCTAAGTACAGAAAACCTGAATTTGACAGGTATATGTATAGAAGAATTGTCATTGACTTTTATCTTTCTTCGGAGCCGAGTGGTATGGTCCCTGGCATACAGATATCCTGGACGAGGGTTCAAATCCCCGCCGGTCCGATATCATAGTCTTTGGGCGGTTCCGCCTGGGTCTCTGATCCTGAGGTCGTTAAGAGAATCCAGACTTTAAGGTATTAATATATATGGCTTTTTTGAAATATGAAAGAAATACGTTTAAATGTGCAAAAAAATTTATCATTAATCAAATGCCAAGTCCCAAACCTACCAATTAGCTACGATGGTGAAGATGGGTTGATTTCAATTCTAAGTACAGAAAACCTGAATTTGACAGGTATATGTATAGAAGAATTGTCATTGACTTTTATCTTTCTTCGTGGCCGAGAGGTATGGTCACTGGCATACAGATATCCTGGACGAGGGTTCAAATCCCCACTGATCCGATATCATAGTCTTTGGGCGGTTCCGCCTGGGGCTCTGATCCTGAGGTCGTTAAGAGAATCCAGACTTTAATGTATTAATATATATGGCTTATTTGAAATATGAAAGAAACACTTTTAAATGTGCAAAAAATTTATCATTAATCGAATGCCAAGTCCCAAACCTACCAATTAGCTACGATGGTGAAGATGAGTTGATTTCAATTCTAAGTACAGAAAACCTGAATTTGACAGGTATATGTATAGAAGAATTGTCATTGACTTTTATCTTTCTTCGTTGCCGAGTGGTATGGTCACTGGCATAGAGATATCCTGGACGAGGGTTCAAATCCCCGCCGGTCCGATATTATAGTCTTTGGGCGGTTCCGCCTGGGGCTCTGATCCTGAGGTCGTTAAGAGAATCCAGACTTTAATGTATTAATATATATGACTTATTTGAAATATGAAAGAAACACGTTTAAATTTGCAAAAAAATTATCATTAATCGAATGCCAAGTCCCAAACCTACCAATTAACTACGATGGTGAAGATGGGTTGATTTCAATTCTAAGTACAGAAAACCTGAATTTGACAGGCATATGTATAGAAGAATTGTCATTGACTTTTATCTTTCTTCGTGGATGAGTGGTATGGTCACTGGCTTAGGGTTATCCTGGACGAGGGTTCAAATCCCCGCCGGTCCGATATCATAGTCTTTGGGCGGTTCCGTCTGGGGCTCTGATTCTGAGGTCGTTAAGAGAATCCAGACTTTAATGTATTAATATATATGGCTTACTTGAAACATGAAAGAAACACGTTTAAATGTGCAAAAAAATTATCATTAATCGAATGCCAAGTCACAAACCTACCAATTTGCTATGATGGTGAAGATGGGTTGATTTCAATTCTAAGTACAGAAAACCTGAATTTGACAGGTATATGTATAGAATAATTGTCATTGACTTTTATATTTCTTCGTGGCCGAGTGGTATGGTCACTGGCATACAGATATCCTGGACTAGGGTTCAAATCCCCGCCGGTCCGATATCATAGTCTTTGGGCGGTTCCGCCTGGGGCTCTGATCCTGAGGTCGTTAAGAGAATTCAGACTTTAATGTATTAATATATTTGGCTTATTTGAAATATGAAAGAAACACGTTTAAATGTGCAAAAAATTTATCATTAATCGAATGCCAAGTCCCAAACCTACCAATTAGCTACGATGGTGAAGATGGGTTGATTTCAATTCTAAGTAGAGAAAACCTGAATTTGACAGGTATATGTATAGAAGAATTGTCATTGACTTTTATCTTTCTTCGTGGCCGAGTGGTATGGTCACTGGCATACAGATATCCTGGACGAGGGTTCAAATCCCCGCCGGTCCAATATCATAGTCTTTGGGCGGTTCCGCCTGGGGCTCTGATCCTGAGGTCGTTAAGAGAATCCAGACTTTAATGTATTAATATATATGGCTTATTTGAAATATGAAAGAAGCACGTTTAAATGTGCAAAAAAATTTATCATTAATTGAATGCCAAGTCACAAACCTACCAATTAGCTACAATGGTGAAGATGGGTTGATTTCAATTCTAAGTACAGAAAACCTGTATTTGACAGGTATATGTATAAAAGAATTGTCATTGACTTTTATCTTTCTTTGTGGCCGAGTGGTATGGTCACTGACATACAGATATCCTGGACGAGGGTTCAAATCCCCGCCGGTCCGATATCATAGTCTTTGGGCAGTTCTGCCTGGGGCTCTGATCCTGAGGTCGTTAAGAGAATCCAGACTTTAATGTATTAATATATATGGCTTATTTGAAATATGAAAGAAGCAAGTTTAAATGTGCAAAAAAATTTATCATTAATCAAATGCCAAGTCCCAAACCTATCAATTAGCTACATCGGTGAGGATGGGTTAATTTCAATTCTAAGGACAGAAAACCTCAATTTGACAGGTATATGTATAGAAGAATTGTCATTGACTTTTATCTTTCTTCGTGGCCGAGTGGTATGGTCACTGTCATACAGATATCTTGGACGAGGGTTCAAATCCAAGCCGGTCTGATATCATAGTCTTTGGGCGGTTCCGTCTGGGGCTCTGATCTTGAGGTTGTTGAGAGAATCCAGATTTTAATGTATTAATATATATGGCTTATTTGAAATAT
This sequence comes from Palaemon carinicauda, assembly GCF_036898095.1. Taxonomy (NCBI): domain Eukaryota; kingdom Metazoa; phylum Arthropoda; class Malacostraca; order Decapoda; family Palaemonidae; genus Palaemon; species Palaemon carinicauda. The sequence goes on from NC_090741.1 coordinate 122,904,850, forward strand.
GAGAAAACACGTTTAAATGTGCAAAAAAATTTATCATTAATCAAATGCCAAGTCCCAAACCTACCAATTAGCTACGATGGTGAAGATGGATTGATTTCCATCCTAAGTACAGAAAACCTGAATTTGACAGGTATATGTATAGAAGAATTGTCATTGACTTTTATCTTTCTTCGTGGCCGAGTAGTATGGTCACTGGCATACAGATATCCTGGACGTGGGTTCAAATCCCCGCCGGTCCAATATCATAGTCTTTGGGCGGTTCCGCCTGGGGCTCTGATCCTGAGGTCGTTAAGAGAATCCAGACTTTATTGTATTAATATATATGGCTTATTTGAAATATGAAAGAAACACGTTAAATGTGCAAAAAATTTATCATTAATCGAATGCCAAGTCCCAAACCTACCAATTAGCTACGATGGTGAAGATGGGTTGATTTCAATTCTAAGTACAGAAAACCTGAATTTGACAGGTATATGTATAGAAGAATTGTCATTGACTTTTATCTTTCTTCGTGGCCGAGTGGTATGGTCACTGGCATACAGATATCCTGGACGAGGGTTCAAATCCCCGCCGGTCCGATATCATAGTCTTTCGGCGGTTCCGCCTGGGGCTCTGATCCTAAGGTCGTTAAGAGAATCCAGACTTTCATGTATTAATATATATGGCTTATTTGAAATATGAAAGAAACACGTTTAAATGTGCAAAAAATTTATCATTAATCGAATGCCAAGTCCCAAACCTACCAATTAGCTACAATGGTGAAGATGGGTTGATTTCAATTCTAAGTACAGAAAACCTGAATTTGACAGGTATATGTATAGAAGAATTGTCATTGACTTTTATCTTTCTTCGTGGCCGATTGGTATGGTCACTGGCATACAGATATCCTGGACGAGGATTCAAATCCCTGCCGGTCCGATATCATAGTCTTTGGGCGGTTCCGCCTGGGGCTCTGATCCTGAGGTCGTTAAGAGAATCCAGACTTTAATGTATTAATATATATGGCTTATTTGAAATATGAAAGAAACACGTTTTAATGTGCAAAAAATTTATCATTAATCGAATGCTAAGTCCCAAACCTACCAATTAGCTACAATGGAGAAGATGGGTTGATTTCAATTTCAAGTACAGAAAACCTGAATTTGACAGGTATATGTATAGAACAATTGTCATTGACTTTTATCTTTCTCCGTGGCCGAGTGGTATGGTCACTTGCATACAGATATCCTGGACGAGGGTTCAAATCCCCGCCGGTCCGATATCATAGTCTTTGGGTGGTTCCGCCTGGGGCTCTGATCCTAAGGTCGTTAAGAGAATCCAGACTTTAATGTATTAATATATATGGCTTATTTGAAACATGAAAGAAACACGTTTAAATGTGCAAAAAATTTATCATTAATCGGATGCCAAGTCCCAAACCTACCAATTAGCTACGATGGTGAAGATGGGTTGATTTCAATTCTAAGTACAGAAAACCTGAATTTGACAGGTATATATATAGAAGAATTGTCATTGACTTTAATATTTCTTCGTGGCCGAGTGGTATGGTCACTGGCATACAGATATCCTGGACGAGGGTTCATATCCCCGCCGGTCCGATATCATAGTCTTTGGGCGGTTCCGCCTGGGGCTCTGATCCTGAGGTCGTTAAGACAATCCAGACTATAATGTATTAATATATATGGCTTATTTGAAATATGGAAGAAACACGTTAAAATGTGCAAAAAAAATTATCATTAATCGAATGCCAAGTCCCAAACCTACCAATTAGCTACGATGGTGAAGATGGGTTGATTTCAGTTCTAAGTACAGAAAACCTGAATTTGACAGGTATATGTATAGAAAAATTGTCATTGACTTTTATCTTTCTTCGTGGCCGAGTGGTATGGTCACTGGCATGCAGATATCCTAGACGAGGGTTCAAATCCCCGCCGGTCCGATATCATAGTCTTTGGGCGGTTCCGCCTGGGGCTCTGATTCTGAGGTCGTTAAGAGAATCCAGACTTTAAGGTATTAATATATATGGCTTATTTGAAATATGAAAGAAACACGTTTAAATGTGCAAAAAAATTTATCATTAATCGAATGCCAAGTCCCAAACCTACCAATTAGCTACGATGGTGAAGATGGGTTGATTTCAATTCTAAATACAGAAAACCTGAATTTGACAGGTATATGTATACAAGAATTGTCGTTGACTTTTATCTTTCTTCGTGGCCGAGTGGTATGGTCACTGGCATACAGATATCCTGGACGAGGGTTCAAATTCCCGCCGGTCCGATATCATAGTCTTTGGGCGGTTCCGCCTGGGGCTCTGATCCTGAGGTCGTTAAGAGAATCCAGACTTTAATGTATTAATATATATGGCTTATTTGAAATATGAAAGAAACACGTTTAAATGTGCAAAAAATTTATCATCAATCGAATGCCAAGTCCCAAACCTACCAATTAGCTACGATGGTGAAGATGGGTTGATTTAAATTTTAAGTACAGAAAACCTGAATTTGACAGGTATATGTATAGAAGAATTGTCATAGACTTTTATCTTTCTTCGTGGCCGAGTGGTATGGTCACTGGCATACAGATATCCTGGACGAGGGTTCAAATCCCCGCCGGTCCAATATCCTAGTCTTTGGGCGGTTCCGCCTCTGGCTCTGATCCTGAGGTCGTTAAGAGAATCCAGACTTTAATGTATTAATATATATGGCTTATTTGAAATATGAAAGAAACAAGTTTAGATGTGCAAAAAATCTATCATTAATCGAATGCCAAGTCCCAAACCTACCAATTAGCTACGATGGTGAAGATGGGTTGATTTCATTTCTAAGTACAGAAAACCTGAATTTGACAGGTATATGTATAGAAGAATTGTCATTGACTTTTATCTTTCTTCGTGGCCGAGTGGTATGGTCACTGGCATACAGATATCCTGGACGAGGGTTCAAATCCCCGCCGGTCCGATATCATAGTCTTTGGGCAGTTCCGCCTGGGGCTCTGATCATGAGGTCGTTAAGAGAATTCAGACTTTAATGTATTAATATATTTGGCTTATTTGAAATATGAAAGAAACATGTTTAAATGTGAAAAAAATTCATCATTAATCGAATGCCAAGTCCGAAACCTACCAATTAGCTACGATGGTGAAGATGGGTTGATTTCAATTCTAAGTACAGAAAACTGAATTTGACAGGTATATGTATAGAAGAATTGTCATTGACTTTTATCTTTCTTCGTGGCCGAGTGGTATGGTCACTGGCATACAGATATCCTGGAGGAGGGTTCAAATTCCCGCCGGTCCGATATCATAGTCTTTGGGCGGTTCCGCCTGGGGCTCTGATCCTGAGGTCGTTAAGAGAATCCAGACTTTAATGTATTAATGAATATGGCTTATTTGAAATATGAAAGAAACACGTTTAAATGTGCAAAAAATTTATCATCAATCGAATGCCAAGTCCCAAACCTACCAATTAGCTACGATGGTGAAGATGGGTTGATTTAAATTTTAAGTACAAAAAACCTGAATTTGACAGGTATATGTATAGAAGAATTGTCATAGACTTTTATCTTTCTTCGTGGCCGAGTGGTATGGTCACTGGCATACAGATATCCTGGACGAGGGTTCAAATCCCCGCCGGTCCGATATCATAGTCTTTGGGCGGTTCCGCCTCTGGCTCTGATCCTGAGGTCGTTAAGAGAATCCAGACTTTAATGTATTAATATATATGGCTTATTTGAAATATGAAAAAAACAAGTTTAGATGTGCAAAAAATTTATCATTAATCGAATGCCAAGTCCCAAACCTACCAATTAGCTACGATGGTGAAGATGGGTTGATTTCAATTCTAAGTACAGAAAACTTGAATTTGACAGGTATATGTATAGAAGAATTGTCATTGACTTTTATCTTTCTTCGTGGCCGAGTGGTATGGTCACTGGCATACAGATATCCTGAACGAGGGTTCAAATCCCCGCCGGTCCGATATCATAGTCTTTGGGCGGTTCCGCCTGGGGCTCTGATCTTGAGGTCGTTAAGAGAATCCAGACTTTAATGTATTAATATATATGGCTTATTTGAAATATGAAAGAAACACGTTTAAATGTGCAAAAAAATTTATCATTAATCGAATGCCAAGTCCCAAACCTACCAATTTGCTACGATGGTGAAGATGGGTTGATTTCAATTCTAAGTACAGAAAACCTGAATTTGACAGGTATATGTATAGAAGAATTGTCATTGACTTTTATCTTTTTTCGTGGCCGAGTAGTATGGTCACTGGCATACAGATATCCTGGACGAGGGTTCAAATCCCCGCTGGTCCGATATTATAGTCTTTGGGCGGTTCCGCCTTGGGCTCTGATCCTGAGGTCGTTAAGAGAATCCAGACTTTAGTAATCAATATATATAGCTTATTTGAAATATGAAAGAAACACGTTAAATGTGCAAAAAAATTATCATTAATCGAATGCCAAGTCCCAAACCTACCAATTAGCTACGATGGTGAAGATGGGTTGATTTCAATTCTAAGTACAGAAAACCTGAATTTGACAGGTATATGTATAGAAGAATTGTCATTGACTTTTATCTTTCTTCGTGGCCGAGTGGTATGGTCACTGGCATACAGATATCCTGGACGAGGGTTCAAATCCCCGCCGGTCCGATATCATAGTCTTTGGGCAGTTCCGCCTGGGGCTCTGATCATGAGGTCGTTAAGAGAATTCAGACTTTAATGTATTAATATATTTGGCTTATTTGAAATATGAAAGAAACATGTTTAAATGTGAAAAAAATTCATCATTAATCGAATGCCAAGTCCCAAACCTACCAATTAGCTACGATGGTGAAGATGGGTTGATTTCAATTCTAAGTACAGAAAACTAAATTTGACAGGTATATGTATAGAAGAATTGTCATTGACTTTTATCTTTCTTCGTGGCCGAGTGGTATGGTCACTGGCATACAGATATCCTGGACGAGGGATCAAATCCCCGCCGGTCCGATATCATAGTCTTTGGGCGGTTCCGCCTGGGGATCTGATTCTGAGGTCGTTAAGAGAATCCAGACTTTAATGTATTAATATATATGGCTTATTTGAAATATGAAAGAAGCACGTTTAAATGTGCAAAAAAAATTATCATTAATCGAATGCCAAGTCCCAAACCTATCAATTAGCTACGATGGTGAGGATGGGTTGATTTCAATTCTAAGGACAGAAAGCCTGAATTTGACAGGTATATGTATAGAAGAATTGTCATTGACTTTTATCTTTCTTCGTGGCCGAGTGGTATGGTCACTGGCATACAGATATCCTGGACGAGGGTTCAAATCCCCGCCGGTCCGATATCATAGTCTTTGGGCGGTTCCGCCTGGGGCTCTGATCTTGAGGTCGTTAAGAGAATAAAGACTTTCATGTATTAATATATATGGCTTATTTGAAATATGAAAGAAACACGTTTAAATGTGCCAAAAAATTTATCATTAATCGAATGCCAAGTCCCAAACCTACCAATTAGCTACGATGGTGAAGATGGGTTGATTTCAATTCTAAGTACAGAAAACCTGAATTTGACAGGTATATGTATAGAAGAATTGTCATTGACTTTTATCTTTGTTCGTGGCCGAGTGGTATGGTCACTGGCATACAGATATCCTGGACGAGGGTTCAAATCCCCGCCGGTCCGATATCATAGTCTTTGGGCGGTTCCGCCTGGGGCTCTGATCCTGAGGTCGTTAAGAGAATCCAGACTTAAATGTATTAATATATATGGCTTATTTGAAATATGGAAGGAACACGTTTAAATGTGCAAAAAATTTATCATTAATCGAATGCCAAGTCCCAAACCTACCAATTAGCTACGATGGTGAAGATGGGTTGATTTCAATTCTAAGTACAGAAAACCTGAATTTGACAGGTATATGTATAGAAGAATTGTCATTGACTTTTATCTTTCTTCAAGGCCGAGTGGTATGGTCACTGGCATACAGATATCCTGGACGAGGGTTCAAATCCCCGCCGGTCCGATATCATAGTCTTTGGGCGGTTCCGCCTGGGGCTCTGATCCTGAGGTCGTTAAGAGAATCCAGACTTTAATGTATTAATATATATGGCTTATTTGAAATATGAAAGAAACATGTTTAAATGTGCAAAAAATTTATCATTAATCGAATGCCAAGTCCCAAACCTACCAATTAGCTATGATGGTGAAGATGGGTTGATTTCAATTCCAAGTACAGAAAACCTGAATTTGACAGGTATATGTATAGAAGAATTGTCATTGACTTTTATCTTTCTTCGTGGCCGAGTGGTATGGTCACTGGCATACAGATATCCTGGACGAGGGTTCAAATCCCCGCCGGTCCGATATCATAGTCTTTGGGCGGTTCCGCCTTGGGCTCTGATCCTGAGGTCGTTAAGAGAATCCAGACTTTAATGTATTAATATATATGGCTTATTTGAAATATGAAAGAAACACATTTAAATGTGCAAAAAATTTATCATTAATCGAATGCCAAGTCCCAAACCTACCAATTAGCTACGATGGTGAAGATAGGTTGATTTCAATTTTAAGTACAAAAAACCTGAATTTGACAGGTATATGCATAGAAGAATTGTCATTGACTTTTATCTTTCTTCGTGGCCGAGTGGTATGGTCACTGGCATACAGATATCCTGGACGAGGGTTCAAATCCCCGCCGGTCCGATATCATAGTCTTTGGGCGGTTCCGCCTGGGGCTCTGATCCTGAGGTTGTTAAGAGAATCCAGACCTTAATGTATTAATATATATGGCTTATTTGAAATATGAAAGAAACACGTTTAAATGTGCAAAAAAAATTATCATTAATCGAATGCCAAGTCCCAAACCTACCAATTAGCTACGATGGTGGAGATGGGTTGATTTCAATTCTAAGTACAGAAAACCTGAATTTGACAGGTATATGTATAGAAAAATTCTCATTGACTTTTATCTTTCTTCGTGGCCGAGTGGTATGGTCACTGGCATGCAGATATCCTGGACGAGGGTTCAAATCCCCGCCGGTCCGATATCATAGTCTTTGGGCGGTTCCGCCTGGGGCTCTGATCCTGAGGTCGTTAAGAGAATCCAGACTTTAATTTATTAATATATATGGCTTACTTGAAATATGAAAGAAACACGTTTAAATGTGCAAAAAATTTATCATTAATCGAATGCCAAGTCCCAAACCTACCAATTAGCTACGATGGTGAAGATGGGTTGATTTCAATTCTAAGTACAGAAAACCTGAATTTGACAGGTATATGTATAGAAGAATTGTCATTGACTTTTATCTTTCTTCGTGGCCGAGTGGTATGGTCACTGGCATACAGATATCCTGGACGAGGGTTCAAATCCCCGCCGGTCCGATATCATAGTCTTTGGGCAGTTCCGCCTGGGGCTCTGATCCTGAGGTCATTAAGAGAATCCAGACTTTAATGTATTAATATATATGGCTTATTTGAAATATGAAAGAAGCACGTTTAAATGTGCAAAAAAATTTATCATTAATCAAATGCCAAGTCCCAAACCTATCAATTAGCTACGATGGTGAGGATGGGTTGATTTCAATTCTAAGGACAGAAAGCCTGAATTTGACAGGTATATGTATAGAAGAATTGTCATTGACTTTTATCTTTCTTCGTGGCCGAGTGGTATGGTCACTGGCATACAGATATCCTGGACGAGGGTTCAAATCCCCGCTGGTCCGATATCATAGTCTTTGGGCGGTTCCGCCTGGGGCTCTGATCTTGAGGTCGTTAAGAGAATCCAGACTTTCATGTATTAATATATATGGCTTATTTGAAATATGAAAGAAACACGTTTAAATGTGCCAAAAAATTTATCATTAATCGAATGCCAAGTCCCAAACCTACCAATTAGCTACGATGGTGAAGATGTGTTGATTTCAATTCTAAGGACAGAAAGCCTGAATTTGACAGGTATATGTATAGAAGAATTGTCATTGACTTTTATCTTTCTTCGTGGCCGAGTAGTATGGTCACTGGCATACAGATATCCTGGACGAGGGTTCAAATCCCCGCCGGTCCGATATCATAGTCTTTGGGCGGTTCCGCCTGGGGCTCTGATCCTGAGGTCGTTAAGAGAATCCAGACTTAAATGTATTGATATATATGGATTATTTGAAATATGAAAGAAACACGTTTAAATGTGCAAAAAATTTATCATTAATCGAATGCCAAGTCCCAAACCTACCAATTAGCAACGATGGTGAAGATGGGTTGATTTCAATTCTAAGTACAGAAAACCTGAATTTGACAGGTATATGTATAGAAGAATTGTCATTGACTTTTATCTTTCTTCGTGGCCGAGTGGTATGGTCACTGGCATACAGATATCCTGGGCGAGGGTTCAAATCCCCGCTGGTCCGATATCGTAGTCTTTGGGCGGTTCCGCCTGGGGCTCTGATCCTGAGGTCGTTAAAAGAATCCAGACTTTAATGTATTAATATATATGGCTTATTTGAAATATGAAAGAAACACGTTTAAATGTGCAAAAAATTTATCATTAATCGAATGCCAAGTCCCAAACCTACCAATTAGCTACGATGGTGAAGATGGGTTGATTTCAATTCTAAGTACAGAAAACCTGAATTTCACAGGTATATGTATAGAAGAATTGTCATTGACTTTTATCTTTCTTCGTGGCCGAGTGGTATGGTCACTGGCATACAGATATCCTGGACGAGGGTTCATATCTCCGCCGGTCCGACATCATAGTCTTTGGGCGGTTCCGCCTGGGGCTCTGATCCTGAGGTTGTTAAGAGAATCCAGACCTTAATGTATTAATATATATGGCTTATTTGAAATATGAAAGAAACACGTTTAAATGTGCAAAAAAAATTATCATTAATCGAATGCCAAGTCCCAAACCTACCAATTAGCTACGATGGTGGAGATGGGTTGATTTCAATTCTAAGTACAGAAAACCTGAATTTGACAGGTATATGTATAGAAAAATTCTCATTGACTTTTATCATTCTTCGTGGCCGAGTGGTATGGTCACTGGCATGCAGATATCCTGGACGAGGGTTCAAATCCCCGCCGGTCCGATATCATAGTCTTTGGGCGGTTCCGCCTGGGGCTCTGATCCTGAGGTCGTTAAGAGAATCCAGACTTCAATTTATTAATATATATGGCTTACTTGAAATATGAAAGAAACACGTTTAAATGTGCAAAAAATTTATCATTAATCGAATGCCAAGTCCCAAACCTACCAATTAGCTACGATGGTGAAGATGGGTTGATTTCAATTCTAAGTACAGAAAACCTGAATTTGACAGGTATATGTATAGAAGAATTGTCATTGACTTTTATCTTTCTTCGTGGCTGAGTGGTATGGTCACTGGCATACAGATATCCTGGACGAGGGTTCAAATCCCCGCCGGTCCGATATCATAGTCTTTGGGCGGTTTCGCCTGGGCCTCTGATCCTGAGGTCGTTAAGAGAATCCAGACTTTAATGTATTAATATATATGGCTTATTTGAAATATGAAAGAAACACGTTTAAATGTGCAAAAAATTTATCATTAATCGAATGCCAAGTCCCAAACCTACCAATTAGCTACGATGGTGAGGATGGGTTGATTTCAATTCTAAGGACAGAAAGCCTGAATTTGACAGGTATATGTATAGAAGAATTGTCATTGACTTTTATCTTTCTTCGTGGCCGAGTGGTATGGTCACTGGCATACAGATATCCTGGACGAAGGTTCAAATCCCCGCCGGTCCGATATCATAGTCTTTGGGCGGTTCCGCCTGGGGCTCTGATCTTGAGGTCGTTAAGAGAATAAAGTCTTTCATGTATTATTATATATGGCTTATTTGAAATATGAAAGAAACACGTTTAAATGTGCCAAAAAATTTATCATTAATCGAATGCCAAGTCCCAAACCTACCAATTAGCTACGATGGTGAAGATGGGTTGATTTCAATTCTAAGTACAGAAAACCTGAATTTGACAGGTATATGTATAGAAGAATTGTCATTGACTTTTATCTTTCTTCGTGGCCGAGTAGTATGGTCACTGGCATACAGATATCCTGGACGAGGGTTCAAATCCCCGCTGGTCCGATATCATAGTCTTTGGGCGGTTCCGCCTGGGGCTCTGATCCTGAGGTCGTTAAGAGAATCCAGACTTTAGTGTATTAATATATATGGCTTATTTGAAATATGAAAGAAACACGTTAAATGTGCAAAAAATTTATCATTAATCGAATGCCAAGTCCCAAACCTACCAATTAGCTACGATGGTGAAGATGGGTTGATTTCAATTCTAAGTACAGAAAACCTGAATTTGACAGGTATATGTATAGAAGAATTGTCATTGACTTTTATCTTTCTTCAAGGCCGAGTGGTATGGTCACTGGCATACAGATATCCTGGACGAGGGTTCAAATCCCCGCCGGTCCGATATCATAGTCTTTGGGCGGTTCCGCCTGGGGCTCTGATCCTGAGGTCGTTAAGAGAATCCAGACTTAAATGTATTAATATATATGGCTTATTTGAAATATGAAAGGAACACGTTTAAATGTGCAAAAAATTTATCATTAATCGAATGCCAAGTCCCAAACCTACCAATTAGCTACGATGGTGAAGATGGGTTGATTTAAATTTTAAGTACAGAAAACCTGAATTTGACAGGTATATGTATAGAAGAATTGTCATTGACTTTTATCTTTCTTCATGGCCGAGTGGTATGGTCACTGGCATACAGATATCCTGGACGAGGGTTCAAATCCCCGCCGGTCCGATATCATAGTCTTTGGTCGGTTCCGCCTGGGGCTCTGATCCTGAGGTCGTTAAGAGAATCCAGACTTTAATGTATTAATATATATGGCTTATTTGAAATATGAAAGAAACACGTTTAAATGTGCAAAAAATTTATCATTAATCGAATGCCAAGTCCCAAACCTACCAATTAGCTATGATGGTGAAGATGGGTTGATTTCAATTCTAAGTACAGAAAACCTGAATTTGACAGGTATATGTATAGAAGAATTGTCATTGACTTTTATCTTTCTTCGTGGCCGAGTGGTATGGTCACTGGCATACAGATATCCTGGACGAGGGTTCAAATCCCCGCGGGTCCGATATCATAGTCTTTGGGCGGTTCCGCCTGGGGCTCTGATCTTGGGGTCGTTAAGAGAATCCAGACTTTAATGTATTAATACATATGGCTTATTTGAAATATGAAAGAAACACATTTAAATGTGCAAAAAATTTATCATTAATCGAATGCCAAGTCCCAAACCTATCAATTAGCTACGATGGTGAAGATAGGTTGATTTCAATTTTAAGTACAGAAAACCTGAATTTGACAGGTATATGCATAGAAGAATTGTCATTGACTTTTATCTTTCTTCGTGGCCGAGTGGTATGGTCACTGGCATACAGATATCTTGGACGAGGGTTCAAATCCCCGCCGGTCTGATATCATAGTCTTTGGGCGGTTCCGCCTAGGGCTCTGATCCTGAGGTCGTTAAGAGAATCCAGACTTTAATGTATTAATATATATGGCTTATTTGAAATATGAAAGAAACACGTTTAAATGTGCAAAAAATTTATCATTAATCGAATGCCAAGTCCCAAACCTACCAATTAGCTACGATGGTGAAGATGGGTTGATTTCAATTCTAAGTACAGAAAACCTGAATTTGACAGGTATATGTATAGAAGAATTGTCATTGACTTTTATCTTTCTTCGTGGCCGAGTGGTATGGTCACTGGCATACAGATATCCTGGGCGAGGGTTCAAATCCCCGCCGGTCCGATATCATAGTCTTTGGGCGGTTCCGCCTGGGGCTCTGATCATGAGGTCGTTAAGAAAATTCAGACTTTAATGTATTAATATATTTGGCTTATTTGAAATATGAAAGAAACATGTTTAAATGTGAAAAAAAATTCATCATTAATCGAATGCCAAGTCCCAAACCTACCAATTAGCTACGATGGTGAAGATGGGTTGATTTCAATTCTAAGTACAGAAAACTGAATTTGACAGGTATATGTATAGAAGAATTGTCATTGACTTTTATCTTTCTTCGTGGCCGAGTGGTATGGTCACTGGCATACAGATATCCTGGACGAGGGATCAAATCCCCGCCGGTCCGATATCATAGTCTTTGGGCGGTTCCGCCTGGGGATCTGATTCTGAGGTCGTTAAGAGAATCCAGACTTTAATGTATTAATATATATGGCTTATTTGAAATATGAAAGAAGCACGTTTAAATGTGCAAAAAAAATTATCATTAATCGAATGCCAAGTCCCAAACCTATCAATTAGCTACGATGGTGAGGATGGGTTGATTTCAATTCTAAGGACAGAAAGCCTGAATTTGACAGGTATATGTATAGAAGAATTTTCATTGACTTTTATCTTTCTTCGTGGCCGAGTGGTATGGTCACTGGCATACAGATATCCTGGACGAGGGTTCAAATCCCCGCCGGTCCGATATCATAGTCTTTGGGCGGTTCCGCCTGGGGCTCTGATCTTGAGGTCGTTAAGAGAATAAAGACTTTCATGTATTAATATATATGGCTTATTTGAAATATGAAAGAAACACGTTTAAATGTGCCAAAAAATTTATCATTAATCGAATGCCAAGTCCCAAACCTACCAATTAGCTACGATGGTGAAGATGGGTTGATTTCAATTCTAAGTACAGAAAACCTGAATTTCACAGGTATATGTATAGAAGAATTGTCATTGACTTTTATCTTTCTTCGTGGCCGAGTGGTATGGTCACTGGCATACAGATATCCTGGACGAGGGTTCAAATCCCCGCCGGTCCGATATCATAGTCTTTGGGCGGTTCCGCCTGGGGCTCTGATCCTGAGGTCGTTAAGAGAATCCAGACTTAAATGTATTAATATATATGGCTTATTTGAAATATGAAAGGAACACGTTTAAATGTGCAAAAAATTTATCATTAATCGAATGCCAAGTCCCAAACCTACCAATTAGCTACGATGGTGAAGATGGGTTGGTTTCAATTCTAAGTACAGAAAACCTGAATTTGACAGGTATATGTATAGAAGAATTGTCATTGGCTTTTATCTTTCTTCAAGGCCGAGTGGTATGGTCACTGGCATACAGATATCCTGGACGAGGGTTCAAATCCCCGCCGGTCCGATATCATAGTCTTTGGGCGGTTCCGCCTGGGGCTCTGATCCTGAGGTCGTTAAGAGAATCCAGACTTTAATGTATTAATATATATGGCTTATTTGAAATATGAAAGAAACACGTTTAAATGTGCAAAAAATTTATCATTAATCGAATGCCAAGTCCCAAACCTACCAATTAGCTATGATGGTGAAGATGGGTTGATATCAATTCTAAGTACAGAAAACCTGAATTTGACAGGTATATGTATAGAAGAATTGTCATTGACTTTTATCTTTCTTCGTGGCCGAGTGGTATGGTCACTGGCATACAGATATCCTGGACGAGGGTTCAAATCCCCGCCGGTCCGATATCATAGTCTTTGGGCGGTTCCGCCTGGGGCTCTGATCCTGAGGTCGTTAAGAGAATCCAGACTTTAATGTATTAATATATATGGCTTATTTGAAATATGAAAGAAACACATTTAAATGTGCAAAAAATTTATCATTAATCGAATGCCAAGTCCCAAACCTACCAATTAGCTACGATGGTGAAGATAGGTTGATTTCAATTTTAAGTACAGAAAACCTGAATTTGACAGGTATATGCATAGAAGAATTGTCATTGACTTTTATCTTTCTTCGTGGCCGAGTGGTATGGTCACTGGCATACAGATATCTTGGACGAGGGTTCAAATCCCCGCCGGTCTGATATCATAGTCTTTGGGCGGTTCCGCCTAGGGCTCTGATCCTGAGGTCGTTAAGAGAATCCAGACTTTAATGTATTAATATATATGGCTTATTTGAAATATGAAAGAAACACGTTTAAATGTGCAAAAAATTTATCATTAATCGAATGCCAAGTCCCAAACCTACCAATTAGCTACGATGGTGAAGATGGGTTGATTTCAATTCTAAGTACAGAAAATCTGAATTTGACAGGTATATGTATAGAAGAATTGTCATTGACTTTTATCTTTCTTCGTGGCCGAGTGGTATGGTCACTGGCATACAGATATCCTGGACGAGGGTTCAAATCCCCGCCGGTCCGATATCATAGTCTTTGGGCGGTTCCGCCTGGGGCTCTGATAGTGAGGTCGTTAAGAGAATCCAGACTTTAATGTATTAATATATATGGCTTATTTGAAATATGAAAGAAACACGTTTAAATGTGCAAAAAATTTATCATTAATCGAATGCCAAGTCCCAAACCTACCAATTAGCTACGATGGTGAAGATGGGTTGATTTCAATTCTAAGTACAGAAAACCTTAATTTCACAGGTATATGTATAGAAGAATTGTCATTGACTTTTATCTTTCTTCGTGGCCGAGTGGTATGGTCACTGGCATACAGATATCCTGGACGAGGGTTCAAATCCCCGCCGGTCCGATATCATAGTCTTTGGGCGGTTCCGCCTGGGGCTCTGATCTTGAGGTTGTTAAGAGAATCCAGACCTTAATGTATTAATATATATGGCTTATTTGAAATATGAAAGAAACACGTTTAAATGTGCAAAAAAAATTATCATTAATCGAATGCCAAGTCCCAAACCTACCAATTAGCTACGATGGTGGAGATGGGTTGATTTCAATTCTAAGTACAGAAAACCTGAATTTGACAGGTATATGTATAGAAAAATTCTCATTGACTTTTATCTTTCTTCGTGTCCGAGTGGTATGGTCACTGGCATGCAGATATCCTGGACGAGGGTTCAAATCCCCGCCGGTCCGATATCATAGTCTTTGGGCGGTTCCGCCTGGGGCTCTGATCCTGAGGTCGTTAAGAGAATCCAGACTTTAATGTATTAATATATATGGCTTATTTGAAATATGAAAGAAGCACGTTTAAATGTGCAAAAAAATTTATCATTAATCAAATGCCAAGTCCCAAACCTATCAATTAGCTACGATGGTGAGGATGGGTTGATTTCAATTCTAAGGACAGAAAGCCTGAATTTGACAGGTATATGTATAGAAGAATTGTCATTGACTTTTATCTTTCTTCGTGGCTGAGTGGTATGGTCACTGGCATACAGATATCCTGGACGAGGGTTCAAATCCCCGCCGGTCCGATATCATAGTCTTTGGGCGGTTCCGCCTGGGGCTCTGATCTTGAGGTCGTTAAGAGAATCCAGACTTTCATGTATTAATATATATGGCTTATTTGAAATATGAAAGAAACACGTTTAAATGTGCCAAAAAATTTATCATTAATCGAATGCCAAGTCCCAAACCTACCAATTAGCTACGATGTTGAAGATGGGTTGATTTCAATTCTAAGGACAGAAAGCCTGAATTTGACAGGTATATGTATAGAAGAATTGTCATTGACTTTTATCTTTCTTCGTGGCCGAGTAGTATGGTCACTGGCATACAGATATCCTGGACGAGGGTTCAAATCCCCGCCGGTCCGATATCATAGTCTTTGGGCGGTTCCGCCTGGGGCTCTGATCCTGAGGTCGTTAAGAGAATCCAGACTTAAATGTATTGATATATATGGATTATTTGAAATATGAAAGAAACACGTTTAAATGTGCAAAAAATTTATCATTAATCGAATGCCAAGTCCCAAACCTACCAATTAGCAACGATGGTGAAGATGGGTTGATTTCAATTCTAAGTACAGAAAACCTTAATTTCACAGGTATATGTATAGAAGAATTGTCATTGACTTTTATCTTTCTTCGTGGCCGAGTGGTATGGTCACTGGCATACAGATATCCTGGGCGAGGGTTCAAATCCCCGCTGGTCCGATATCGTAGTCTTTGGGCGGTTCCGCCTGGGGCTCTGATCCTGAGGTCGTTAAAAGAATCCAGACTTTAATGTATTAATATATATGGCTTATTTGAAATATGAAAGAAACACGTTTAAATGTGCAAAAAATTTATCATTAATCGAATGCCAAGTCCCAAACCTACCAATTAGCTACGATGGTGAAGATGGGTTGATTTCAATTCTAAGTACAGAAAACCTGAATTTGACAGGTATATGTATAGAAGAATTGTCATTGACTTTTATCTTTCTTCGTGGCCGAGTGGTATGGTCACTGGCATACAGATATCCTGGACGAGGGTTCATATCCCCGCCGGTCCGACATCATAGTCTTTGGGCGGTTCCGCCTGGGGCTCTGATCCTGAGGTTAAGAGAATCCAGACTTTAATGTATTAATATATATGGCTTATTTGAAATATGAAAGAAACACGTTTAAATGTGCAAAAAAAATTATCATTAATCGAATGCCAAGTCCCAAACCTACCAATTAGCTACGATGGTGAAGATGGGTTGATTTCAATTCTAAGTACAGAAAACCTGAATTTGACAGGTATATGTATAGAAGAATTGTCATTGACTTTTATCTTTCTTCGTGGCCGAGTGGTATGGTCACTGGCATACAGATATCCTGGACGAGGGTTCAAATCCCCGCCGGTCCGATATCATAGTCTTTGGGCGGTTCCGCCTGGGGCTCTGATCCTGAGGTCGTTAAGAGAATCCAGACTTTAATGTATTAATATATATGGCTTATTTGAAATATGAAAGAAACACGTTTAAATGTGCAAAAAATTTATCATTAATCGAATGCCAAGTCCCAAACCTACCAATTAGCTACGATGGTGAAGATGGGTTGATTTCAATTCTAAGTACAGAAAATGAATTTGACAGGTATATGTATAGAAGAATTGTCATTGACTTTTATCTTTCTTCGTGGCCGAGTGGTATGGTCACTGGCATACAGATATCCTGGACGAGGGTTCAAATCCCCGCCGGTCCGATATCATAGTCTTTGGGCGGTTCCGCCTGGGGCTCTGATCCTGAGGTCGTTAAGAGAATCCAGACTTTAATGTATTAATATATATGGCTTATTTGAAATATGAAAGAAACACGTTTAAATGTGCAAAAAATTTATCATTAATCGAATGCCAAGTCCCAAACCTACCAATTAGCTACGATGGTGAAGATGGGTTGATTTCAATTCTAAGGACAGAAAGCCTGAATTTGACAGGTATATGTATAGAAGAATTGTCATTGACTTTTATCTTTCTTCGTGGCCGAGTGGTATGGTCACTGGCATACAGATATCCTGGACGAGGGTTCAAATCCCCGCCGGTCCGATATCATAGTCTTTGGGCGGTTCCGCCTGGGGCTCTGATCTTGAGGTCGTTAAGAGAATAAAGACTTTCATGTATTAATATATATGGCTTATTTGAAATATGAAAGAAACACGTTTAAATGTGCCAAAAAATTTATCATTAATCGAATGCCAAGTCCCAAACCTACCAATTAGCTACGATGGTGAAGATGGGTTGATTTCAATTCTAAGTACAGAAAACCTGAATTTGACAGGTATATGTATAGAAGAATTGTCATTGACTTTTATCTTTCTTCGTGGCCGAGTGGTATGGTCACTGGCATACAGATATCCTGGACGAGGGTTCAAATCCCCGCCGGTCCGATATCATAGTCTTTGGGCGGTTCCGCCTGGGGCTCTGATCCTGAGGTCGTTAAGAGAATCCAGACTTTAGTGTATTAATATATATGGCTTATTTGAAATATGAAAGAAACACGTTTAAATGTGCAAAAAATTTATCATTAATCGAATGCCAAGTCCCAAACCTACCAATTAGCTACGATGGTGAAGATGGGTTGATTTCAATTCTAAGTACAGAAAACCTGAATTTGACAGGTATATGTATAGAAGAATTGTCATTGACTTTTATCTTTCTTCGTGGCCGAGTGGTATGGTCACTGGCATACAGATATCCTGGACGAGGGTTCAAATCCCCGCCGGTCCGATATCATAGTCTTTGGGCGGTTCCGCCTGGGGCTCTGATCCTGAGGTCGTTAAGAGAATCCAGACTTTAATGTATTAATATATATGGCTTATTTGAAATATGAAAGAAACACGTTTAAATGTGCAAAAAATTTATCATTAATCGAATGCCAAGTCCCAAACCTACCAATTAGCTACGATGGTGAAGATGGGTTGATTTCAATTCTAAGTACAGAAAACCTGAATTTGACAGGTATATGTATAGAAGAATTGTCATTGACTTTTATCTTTCTTCGTGGCCGAGTGGTATGGTCACTGGCATACAGATATCCTGGACGAGGGTTCAAATCCCCGCCGGTCCGATATCATAGTCTTTGGGCGGTTCCGCCTGGGGCTCTGATCCTGAGGTCGTTAAGAGAATCCAGACTTTAATGTATTAATATATATGGCTTATTTGAAATATGAAAGAAACACATTTAAATGTGCAAAAAATTTATCATTAATCGAATGCCAAGTCCCAAACCTACCAATTAGCTACGATGGTGAAGATAGGTTGATTTCAATTTTAAGTACAGAAAACCTGAATTTGACAGGTATATGCATAGAAGAATTGTCATTGACTTTTATCTTTCTTCGTGGCCGAGTGGTATGGTCACTGGCATACAGATATCCTGGACGAGGGTTCAAATCCCCGCCGGTCTGTCCATATCATAGTCTTTGGGCGGTTCCGCCTGGGGCTCTGATAGTGAGGTCGTTAAGAGAATCCAGACTTTAATGTATTAATATATATGGCTTATTTGAAATATGAAAGAAACACGTTTAAATGTGCAAAAAATTTATCATTAATCGAATGCCAAGTCCCAAACCTACCAATTAGCTACAATGGTGAAGATGGGTTGATTTCAATTCTAAGTACAGAAAACCTGAATTTCACAGGTATATGTATAGAAGAATTGTCATTGACTTTTATCTTTCTTCGTGGCCGAGTGGTATGGTCACTGGCATACAGATATCCTGGACGAGGGTTCAAATCCCCGCCGGTCCGATATCATAGTCTTTGGGCGGTTCCGCCTGGGGCTCTGATCCTGAGGTTGTTAAGAGAATCCAGACCTTAATGTATTAATATATATGGCTTATTTGAAATATGAAAGAAACACGTTTAAATGTGCAAAAAAAATTATCATTAATCGAATGCCAAGTCCCAAACCTACCAATTAGCTACGATGGTGGAGATGGGTTGATTTCAATTCTAAGTACAGAAAACCTGAATTTGACAGGTATATGTATAGAAAAATTCTCATTGACTTTTATCTTTCTTCGTGGCCGAGTGGTATGGTCACTGGCATGCAGATATCCTGGACGAGGGTTCAAATCCCCGCCGGTCCGATATCATAGTCTTTGGGCGGTTCCGCCTGGGGCTCTGATCCTGAGGTCGTTAAGAGAATCCAGACTTTAATTTATTAATATATATGGCTTACTTGAAATATGAAAGAAACACGTTTAAATGTGCAAAAAATTTATCATTAATCGAATGCCAAGTCCCAAACCTACCAATTAGCTACGATGGTGAAGATGGGTTGATTTCAATTCTAAGTACAGAAAACCTGAATTTGACAGGTATATGTATAGAAGAATTGTCATTGACTTTTATCTTTCTTCGTGGCCGAGTGGTATGGTCACTGGCATACAGATATCCTGGACGAGGGTTCAAATCCCCGCCGGTCCGATATCATAGTCTTTGGGCAGTTCCGCCTGGGGCTCTGATCTTGAGGTCATTAAGAGAATCCAGACTTTAATGTATTAATATATATGGCTTATTTGAAATATGAAAGAAGCACGTTTAAATGTGCAAAAAAATTTATCATTAATCAAATGCCAAGTCCCAAACCTATCAATTAGCTACGATGGTGAGGATGGGTTGATTTCAATTCTAAGGACAGAAAGCCTGAATTTGACAGGTATATGTATAGAAGAATTGTCATTGACTTTTATCTTTCTTCGTGGCCGAGTGGTATGGTCACTGGCATACAGATATCCTGGACGAGGGTTCAAATCCCCGCCGGTCCGATATCATAGTATTTGGGCGGTTCCGCCTGGGGCTCTGATCTTGAGGTCGTTAAGAGAATCCAGACTTTCATGTATTAATATATATGGCTTATTTGAAATATGAAAGAAACACGTTTAAATGTGCCAAAAAATTTATCATTAATCGAATGCCACGTCCCAAACCTACCAATTAGCTACGATGGTGAAGATGGGTTGATTTCAATTCTAAGTACAGAAAACCTGAATTTGACAGGTATATGTATAGAAGAATTGTCATTGACTTTTATCTTTCTTCGTGGCCGAGTAGTATGGTCACTGGCATACAGATATCCTGGACGAGGGTTCAAATCCCCGCTGGTCCGATATCATAGTCTTTGGGCGGTTCCGCCTGGGGCTCTGATCCTGAGGTCGTTAAGAGAATCCAGACTTTAGTGTATTAATATATATGGCTTATTTGAAATATGAAAGAAACACGTTAAATGTGCAAAAAATTTATCATTAATCGAATGCCAAGTCCCAAACCTACCAATTAGCTACGATGGTGAAGATGGGTTGATTTCAATTCTAAGTACAGAAAACCTGAATTTGACAGGTATATGTATAGAAGAATTGTCATTGACTTTTATCTTTCTTCGTGGCCGAGTAGTATGGTCACTGGCATACAGATATCCTGGACGAGGGTTCAAATCCCCGCCGGTCCGATATCATAGTCTTTGGGCGGTTCCGCCTGGGGCTCTGATCCTGAGGTCGTTAAGAGAATCCAGACTTAAATGTATTAATATATATGGCTTATTTGAAATATGAAAGAAACACGTTTAAATGTGCAAAAAATGTATCATTAATCGAATGCCAAGTCCCAAACCTACCAATTAGCAACGATGGTGAAGATGGGTTGATTTCAATTCTAAGTACAGAAAACCTGAATTTGACAGGTATATGTATAGAAGAATTGTCATTGACTTTTATCTTTCTTCGTGGCCGAGTGGTATGGTCACTGGCATACAGATATCCTGGACGAGGGTTCAAATCCCCGCCGGTCCGATATCATAGTCTTTGGGCGGTTCCGCCTGGGGCTCTGATCCTGAGGTCGTTAAGAGAATCCAGACTTTAATGTATTAATATATATGGCTTATTTGAAATATGAAAGAAACACGTTTAAATGTGCAAAAAATTTATCATTAATCGAATGCCAAGTCCCAAACCTACCAATTAGCTACGATGGTGAAGATGGGTTGATTTCAATTCTAAGTACAGAAAACCTGAATTTCACAGGTATATGTATAGAAGAATTGTCATTGACTTTTATCTTTCTTCGTGGCCGAGTGGTATGGTCACTGGCATACAGATATCCTGGACGAGGGTTCAAATCCCCGCCGGTCCGATATCATAGTCTTTGGGCGGTTCCGCCTGGGGCTCTGATCCTGAGGTTGTTAAGAGAATCCAGACCTTAATGTATTAATATATATGGCTTATTTGAAATATGAAAGAAACACGTTTAAATGTGCAAAAAAAATTATCATTAATCGAATGCCAAGTCCCAAACCTACCAATTAGCTACGATGGTGGAGATGGGTTGATTTCAATTCTAAGTACAGAAAACCTGAATTTGACAGGTATATGTATAGAAAAATTCTCATTGACTTTTATCATTTCTTCGTGGCCGAGTGGTATGGTCACTGGCATGCAGATATCCTGGACGAGGGTTCAAATCCCCGCCGGTCCGATATCATAGTCTTTGGGCGGTTCCGCCTGGGGCTCTGATCCTGAGGTCGTTAAGAGAATCCAGACTTTAATGTATTAATATATATGGCTTATTTGAAATATGAAAGAAACACGTTTAAATGTGCAAAAAAATTTATCATTAATCGAATGCCAAGTCCCAAACCTACCAATTAGCTACGATGGTGAGATGGGTTGATTTCAATTCTAAGTACAGAAAACCTGAATTTGACAGGTATATGTATAGAAGAATTGTCATTGACTTTTATCTTTCTTCGTGGCCGAGTGGTATGGTCACTGGCATACAGATATCCTGGACGAGGGTTCAAATCCCCGCCGGTCCGATATCATAGTCTTTGGGCGGTTCCGCCTGGGGCTCTGATCCTGAGGTCGTTAAGAGAATCCAGACTTTAATGTATTAATATATATGGCTTATTTGAAATATGAAAGAAACACGTTTAAATGTGCAAAAAATTTATCATTAATCGAATGCCAAGTCCCAAACCTACCAATTAGCTACGATGGTGAAGATGGGTTGATTTCAATTCTAAGGACAGAAAGCCTGAATTTGACAGGTATATGTATAGAAGAATTGTCATTGACTTTTATCTTTCTTCGTGGCCGAGTGGTATGGTCACTGGCATACAGATATCCTGGACGAGGGTTCAAATCCCCGCCGGTCCGATATCATAGTCTTTGGGCGGTTCCGCCTGGGGCTCTGATCCTGAGGTCGTTAAGAGAATCCAGACTTTATGTATTAATATATATGGCTTATTTGAAATATGAAAGAAACACGTTTAAATGTGCAAAAAATTTATCATTAATCGAATGCCAAGTCCCAAACCTACCAATTAGCTACGATGGTGAAGATGGGTTGATTTCAATTCTAAGTACAGAAAACCTGAATTTGACAGGTATATGTATAGAAGAATTGTCATTGACTTTTATCTTTCTTCGTGGCCGAGTAGTATGGTCACTGGCATACAGATATCCTGGACGAGGGTTCAAATCCCCGCTGGTCCGATATCATAGTCTTTGGGCGGTTCCGCCTGGGGCTCTGATCCTGAGGTCGTTAAGAGAATCCAGACTTTAGTGTATTAATATATATGGCTTATTTGAAATATGAAAGAAACACGTTTAAATGTGCAAAAAATTTATCATTAATCGAATGCCAAGTCCCAAACCTACCAATTAGCTACGATGGTGAAGATGGGTTGATTTCAATTCTAAGTACAGAAAACCTGAATTTGACAGGTATATGTATAGAAGAATTGTCATTGACTTTTATCTTTCTTCGTGGCCGAGTAGTATGGTCACTGGCATACAGATATCCTGGACGAGGGTTCAAATCCCCGCCGGTCCGATATCATAGTCTTTGGGCGGTTCCGCCTGGGGCTCTGATCCTGAGGTCGTTAAGAGAATCCAGACTTAATGTATTAATATATATGGCTTATTTGAAATATGAAAGAAACACGTTTAAATGTGCAAAAAATTTATCATTAATCGAATGCCAAGTCCCAAACCTACCAATTAGCTACGATGGTGAAGATGGGTTGATTTCAATTCTAAGTACAGAAAACCTGAATTTCACAGGTATATGTATAGAAGAATTGTCATTGACTTTTATCTTTCTTCGTGGCCGAGTGGTATGGTCACTGGCATACAGATATCCTGGACGAGGGTTCATATCCCCGCCGGTCCGACATCATAGTCTTTGGGCGGTTCCGCCTGGGGCTCTGATCCTGAGGTTGTTAAGAGAATCCAGACCTTAATGTATTAATATATATGGCTTATTTGAAATATGAAAGAAACACGTTTAAATGTGCAAAAAAAATTATCATTAATCGAATGCCAAGTCCCAAACCTACCAATTAGCTACGATGGTGGAGATGGGTTGATTTCAATTCTAAGTACAGAAAACCTGAATTTGACAGGTATATGTATAGAAAAATTCTCATTGACTTTTATCATTCTTCGTGGCCGAGTGGTATGGTCACTGGCATGCAGATATCCTGGACGAGGGTTCAAATCCCCGCCGGTCCGATATCATAGTCTTTGGGCGGTTCCGCCTGGGGCTCTGATCCTGAGGTCGTTAAGAGAATCCAGACTTTAATTTATTAATATATATGGCTTACTTGAAATATGAAAGAAACACGTGTAAATGTGCAAAAAATTTATCATTAATCGAATGCCAAGTCCCAAACCTACCAATTAGCTACGATGGTGAAGATGGGTTGATTTCAATTCTAAGTACAGAAAACCTGAATTTGACAGGTATATGTATAGAAGAATTGTCATTGACTTTTATCTTTCTTCGTGGCCGAGTGGTATGGTCATTGGCATACAGATATCCTGGACGAGGGTTCAAATCCCCGCCGGTCCGATATCATAGTCTTTGGGCGGTTCCGCCTGGGGCTATGATCCTGATGTCGTTAAGAGAATCCAGACTTTAATGTATTAATATATATGGCTTATTTGAAATATGAAAGAAACACGTTTAAATGTGCAAAAAATTTATCATTAATCGAATGCCAAGTCCCAAACCTACCAATTAGCTACGATGGTGAAGATGGGTTGATTTCAATTCTAAGTACAGAAAACCTGAATTTGACAGGTATATGTATAGAAGAATTGTCATTGACTTTTATCTTTCTTCGTGGCTGAGTGGTATGGTCACTGGCATACAGATATCCTGGACGAGGGTTCAAATCCCCGCCGGTCCGATATCATAGTCTTTGGGCGGTTTCGCCTTGGCCTCTGATCCTGAGGTCGTTAAGAGAATCCAGACTTTAATGTATTAATATATATGGCTTATTTGAAATATGAAAGAAACACGTTTAAATGTGCAAAAAATTTATCATTAATCGAATGCCAAGTCCCAAACCTACCAATTAGCTACGATGGTGAAGATGGGTTGATTTCAATTCTAAGTACAGAAAACCTGAATTTGACAGGTATATGTATAGAAGAATTGTCATTGACTTTTATCTTTCTTCGTGGCCGAGTGGTATAGTCACTGGCATACAGATATCCTGGACGAGGGTTCAAATCCCCGCCGGTCCGATATCATAGTATTTGGGCGGTTCCGCCTGGGGCTCTGATCCTGAGGTCGTTAAGAGAATCCAGACTTTCATGTATTAATATATATGGCTTATTTGAAATATGAAAGAAACACGTTTAAATGTGCAAAAAATTTATCATATACATATATATATATATATATATATATATATATATATATATATATATATATATATATATATATATATATATGTGTGTATATATATATATATATATATATATATATATATATATATATATATATATATATATATATATATATATATATATATATATATATATATATATATATATATATATATATATATATATATATATATATATATATATATATATATATATATATATATATATATATATATATATATATTCATATGAAGCTGGTCTAGTGTACAGTAAACATTTTATTCATGTATTTCATTTTTGTATTTAACAGGTATATAACCAGCTCCTAAAGTGAGTTCTTTTCTCGTAAGTTTAATTATTTGTATGTGAATTGCATAAGACATTCGTCGTTCATATAATTGTATTTTTCATTCAAGACAGTATATGGAAATTGACATTATTTCCATGATGTGACTTTTCATTTCACATATTTTGTTACAAAGTCTTATGCAATCTCGATTAAGTGGGCTGTACGAACTATGCGAGGTATGAATGAGTGCTTCTGTAATATTTTTTTTATGTTTTCATGAGGTACTTTGTCACATTTGTGAGTGGTTACGCAAGTGTTATATTTCCACGTGTTTGGAATGCTCTAAAAAATAGCAGAGTTAGTTTTAACTTTTTTTTTAATGCTTCGAAGACGGTGGTGGGCGGAGTTTTCTGAGAGAGAGTCGCATAGCTTTTGTATCCGTCAGATATGGGATTTTAAGCAACTTACACACCTGACACTGCCCCCAAACTTCGACATCCCTTGACCGAGAAGGATCTGTAATAAATAAGTCAATATATATATATATATATATATATATATATATATATATATATATATATATATATATATATATATATATATATATATATATATATATATATATATACGCACCCTGGGATACAGTTGAGCAGAAGAGATCCATTCTATCCCCATGTGTCTTAAGTGTGTGTCCTCTTCAAAGTGAGTAAGTTTTTTACCCAACTTATACTTTGTGTAGTGTGTTCAAACGTTAATGGAACTTTGAAAGTGATTCCTTATTTATTGTGTTATTGTACGTCCTGGTATTATAAAATAAAATTTTGTAACTGACCCTGTAAGATTTCAGTGAAAACGTGAAGTGCATTTGTATTGCTTTCTGGTCAGAAACTTCGTCTGAGCTAAATATCAATAGAAGTTTAATCATTATAGTGTTAAAATGTTAGCTATTTTCAGTAATAATCAAGATTAAATATTTGTGTAAAATTTAATTCCCAGTGAAACAAGAGATTATATGATTTTCAAAGAGTAATATTTTCTTTTTCTTAGTCTAAGTTTGGTTCAGATTATAATATATCGAGTAATTTATTTCTGGTGTAAATTTTATAGAATATCTTTATTTTTTGTATAGAGTGTATAATTTCCATCACCAGTATATCCTCGGAGCTCTCTCTTATCCCTGTTTGAGAATCGAAGTGAGAGGTTATTTTGAATAGTTCCTAATTATAATTACCCAGAGTGTTTGGAGTGTAAACAAGAGATCTTTAGATATTCAGTGCTTTTAAATATTGCCATCTGCGAGTTATATAATTTTCTCAGAGCTCGGGTATTTTTTAACTGCAACAGATTTATGTAAAAAAAACAGGAGAGTCTAAATCTCGGGAGGTTATGAAACTTGCGTTGTATTTTTTTTTTTTTTTTAATGTTAAATGACGAGAGTCATCTCACTTGTGCGTTTGTAGGCGTCTGATAGAGATCGCTGGCAACCTTATGAAGTGAGGCGCATCCCCAAGCTTCTAAACACCTGACCTAGAAGAATCTAGAATAGTTAAGTCAATATATATCTGCTCAAAGGGATGCACTGGGACAGATGAGATCCAGCCTTTTCCTTTGTAATAGCCAACCACATTCTCTCTCCTAAGTACGTTGAGTGTGACTCCTCTCCAATGGGATTAAATTTGTGCTGAAAGTATATCGTGTGTAGTGTGGTAAAATGTTACTACGAATTTGAAAGGGATTTCAAATTTATTATGTTATATGTGTTAGTATTATATATAATTTTTTTTTAACTGGCTCTGGGAGGTGTATATGAAAACAAGAAGAGTATTAAGTTTGGGTAACTGTTCTATTTATTCGTGTGAGCTAAAAACTTGTAAGTTTATCAGTTACTTTATATAATTTCTATAAAAGTTCAATCATTGGAATCTTAAAGGTTAACTATTTTCCTTAGTTATCAAGATTGGGTATTTCTGTAAAATTCATTTTCCAGTGAAATAAGTGATTATATTATTCTCAGTGTAATATTTTCTTGTCTTAGTTTAAGGTTTTGTTCAGTTTTAATATTTTAAATCAATTAATTATAAAATTTTCAGAGTATTATTTTCTTGTCCTATTCTAAGATTTGTTCAGATATAATCATTTGAATTATTAATATTTTGGTGTAAATTCTTCCAAAGTATTATAATTTTTATAGAATATACTGAATTTTGTGAAGAATGTAGTATTTTGATCGCCAGAACTCTCTTGTATCCCTGTTTAAGAACCAAAGTAAGAGGTTGTTTTGTATAGTTCTTAATAAAAATTACCCAGTTTGCTTTGAGTGTACGTACGAGACCTCTGAATATTTACTGTTTTTATGTATTGCCGACGGTGAGTTTTATAATCTTCTCAGAGCTCTGGTATTATTTTTTCTTTTAAGTATAACAGATTTATGTAAAAGCAAACTGGTGAGTTTGGAACACGAGAGGTTGTGTAGCTTGCCAGCCCTAATATATAATATAATAAATATTTTTGGTGTCCAGACCGAGGACCATATAATATATTCTTGGTGCCCAGAACCTTGAGATCGACTGAGTCTGCTTAAAATATTGATACTAACAGGGCCGTGTCCTAATTAAATGTTAGAACAGCTTAGTGTTGATAGGATTCTGTGCATTGTTAGGATATATATTTTTTGGAGAGGTAAAAATTTCTTGTAAAGTACAAGATAGCACAGTTTAATACCCAAGAGCTTTCGTAAACCCCAAATGTTCAGGCATTGTCAGAAGCCAATGTAACTAAAGCTCAATGAGTCTCTATTTTGATGGCATGTGGTGGCCATGTAGCAAGTGAAATGATTAAAGCCCAAATCAAGAGTCTACCCTTAAAAGTGTTGACAAACTCCGGGAAATTGTCAGAAGATATTGTAGCAGCTCATGAACTGTTGAAGGAAGCTGAAGAAGAATTGGTATTGAAACAATGACCAATTGACCCAGAAACTGAAGGGATGAAGGCAGAAGGGATGTAGAGGCTGAGATTTGACGAATTATAGCAGAAAATTTTTGATTAAGCTGAAGATGGTGTCAGAACGAGAAGAAAGAGAGAGAAGACGAGAAGAAGAGGCGAGAGAAGAGGCCCCACGTGCGAGGGAAATGGAAGGAAAATGGGAAGAAAGAGAGAGGGAAATGGAAGCAAGATGGGAAGAAAGAGAGAAGGAAATGGAAACAAGACGAGAGGAAGAAGAGGAGAAAGTCGAAAGCATGTGAGGAAAATGGAAGAAAAAGAGAGATAACTAGATGAAAAAGAGGAGGAAGATGCAAGGAAATTGTAAGACACACAAGGGAATTGGAACTGTTTAATGTCCGTGCAAAGTTGGCAACACAGACAGAGATAGCCCCTACCTTGCACTATCCACTGTTTAATGTGACGAACGCTCAGAAGTTAATTCCAAAGTTCACAGTAGAGGCTCCTGATGAACTCTTCGATCATTTGGAAACGGTGGCATCGACGATGCAATGGCCTAAAGATAAATGATGTGTGTTATTGCAGAATGTGATCTTTGGGAAAGAACGCAGTGTTTATCTATCCTTATCTCAGGACCAAAAGAAGGAGCATCAAGAAATGAAGAGGAGCGTGATACAAGTGTAACAAATGACCCTTGAATATTATATTGAAATATTCCAAAGTTTGCAGAAAGACGCGAAGAGGACTTTCCTGGATAACACTTATGAGATACGACGATGTTTTAAGAGATAGATAGAGGCTGCTAACATGAGAGAGATGGTTGAACTAGAAGAATTGATAGTACTAGAACAATATCTACGAGGAATTCCCGAAAATATTTGAACGTACTTAAGAGAGAGAGAGAGAGAGAGAGAGAGAGAGAGAGAGAGAGAGAGAGAGAGAGAGAGAGAGAGAGAGAGAGTGAAGAAACTTGATAAAGTCTCTTTGCTGAGTGAAGATCATAATAATATCAATTGTAAACACTCCTCGAGTATGAATTTTCTACCATCAATCTGACCAAGTGTCAAATATTCGCCGAACCATGGAAACCAGTTCAGTAATGACTATGTTAACAAGTTCAATAGTTACAGCGGAAGTACCACTGATACTGTTCCAAAGCAGAATGCAATAGTACTACAGCAACAATCATCGAATCGTCCTCCTTCATGTATTATGAAAGACATGCAGATAATTAATATTGTCTATTATAATTGTGGCAAAAGAGGCCATATCAGCTTGGAATGTTGGTCGAACCAACCGAAAGCAGTCGCCTTTGTGGTTAAAGATAATTCGACTTCACAAAATAAGAGGATGAAGGAGCAATCAGGGAAGAGCGAAGAGCAAAATAAGCCAGCTAACGTTTACACGACGAACAGGACAAACACAAACACCGTAGATGCCTTAAAACTGTATATTTATGAAGGTATGTTAGCAGTGTGATGGGCCAAGAGAAGGTTTTGACTCAAAGCCAGGATGAAAGCAACTGAGTGAGTTTATTACAGAGCACTCTCTTCTATATACAAAAGCTCAATGCAATAGGAAATATCCTGTTAAAAAACGACACCGTTAATGGTGAGAAAAACAGGCATGTTTATTCAGGTTCTTTTTAGTGCGAGGGAAGAGCGAAGATACGAGTAGAATATATACACAAAATTAAATGTCGTTACTATATACGATCGTGTGACACACGGTTGGTACATAGCTCCCCCGCTAAAAATGACCAACTGTACATGTTAAATAGGGTGCCCTGAAATAGAGAGGCGAACTGTAGGCGGGTAATCTGGTATGAGATAAGCAGGTTTTAGACGATCAATGGAGACCCAGTCTTCTTAGCCACGAATGTTTAGTAGGAATGCTTTCGGACTGCGTCGGATCACAAGGAAAGGGCCCGTGTAAGGGGTCGTTAGCGGTGGCTTGCTAGTGTCGTTGAGCAGGAAGACGTGCGTTGCAGAGTGCAAATCTTTTGGTATGTGATGCTTCGATGGGGGCTTGTAAGTCTGGCGGCATGTAGTAAATTTTCCCACGACGTAACGTAAGCGCTGGAGATCGTCGGTGGAGGTTGTAGAAGGAATAAATTCGGCAGGGACGACCAACGGGTCGCCATACATGTTTTCAGCTGTCGAGAGCGTCTTTAGGAGTTGTCTTTAGTCCCAGGAGGACCCAGGGAAGCCGAGTAAACCAGTTGGAATCCTTGCAGCGGGACATCATAGCTGCTTTGAGGGTGCGATGAAAACGTTCAACCATTCCACTGGCAGCGGGTTGCAGGCTGTTGTCTGATGTAGGGTGATGCGCTAATGATGTCCATAATTGAGATGTGAAAGTGGTACCCCTGTCAGAAGTATTATGCTCAGGGATACCAAATCTTGCAATCCATCCTGAGAGTAAGGCAGATGTACATGAGGCGGACGTTGCAGTTTCCATGGGAAGGGCTTCAGGCCAACGAGTGAAGCGGTCGATGACGGTTTACAGGTAACGATGTCCTTGTGATGCGGGCAGGGGGCCTACAACGTCGACGTGATTGTGTGCAAAACGACGCTGATGATGAGGAAAGGTGCCCACTCATGAATCCGTGTGTCGATGTACTTTGGAAGTTTGGCAAGAAGTACAGGCGCGGACCCAATAATTAGCCTCCTTAAAAATGGTGGCGCATGGGAGCAGGAATCCAAGGTCGCGGTCTACCAGTACTGACGTCACAGAGGAGGGTGGTGTTGGAGTCTTCGAAGGGGAAGTCTTCCACATGGAGGGACGTGCAGGATGTCTTACATGCTTGATACTCTAGATCCTGTTGTTGGGCATCAGCCAGGGCGTTGTAATCCAATCCTAGTTGAACGGCAGCCGTGTTTCTTGACACGGCCTCGGCAACGAGATTGATTTTCCCAGGGACGTATTGAAGGGTGCAATTGTATTCAGCCATGTACGGAGAGATGTCGGCGTTGACAGACTGTCGAGTGAAGGCGTGCACCAGAGGCATTTGGTCTGTGTGAATGATGAAGGGCGTACCTTCTAAGAAATGGCGAATATGACGGACAGCCAAGTGCACCGCTAGCAATTTGCGATCGAAGGTAGAATAACCCGATTCTGCCTTGGAAAGTTTTCTGCTGAAGAAGGCCAATAGGCGGGGAAAGCCGTTGACCACCTGGTCGAGTATTGCACCAATAGCAACATTGTGGCATCGGTGGAAAGAAGGAGAGGGGCATATGGGATAGGAAAAGTGAGATCCGCAGCAGTTGATAGGGCCTTCTTTGCAATGCAAAAGGCCACTTCTCGAAGGGAACCCCACTTAAGGTCCTTTGGCTTGCTCTTGAGGGGAGCAAGAGTGGTGGCAATGGCTGGCAGATAACGGCGATAGTAGTTGATCATGCTCAAGAATTCCTGCAGAGCTTTGACGGTCAAGGGCGCGGGGAAGACCTGAACGGCTGCTACCTTCTAAGGGAGGGGATGGACTCCTTCAGGAGTGATTTGGTGCCCTAAGAACGACAGTCGTTGGTGCCAAAGGTACACTTGTTGTACCAGACTACAAGGCCATTTTGTTGCAGGCGGTTGAGCACGATGCGCAGGTGATGGGGGTGTTCCTCTTTTGAGGAGGAGAACACAAGTATGTCGTCCACATAACATACGCAGAAGGGAAGTTCCCCAAAGAAGCCATCCATGAGACGTTGAAACGGGGTCCCAGCATTACGAAGGGCACAACAGGAGTAATTGAAGGTGTATGTACCAAACGGAGTGGTGATGGCAGTCTTGGGGATGTTTTCTGGGTTCATAGGCACCTGATAATACCTCTTCAGGAGGTCGAGCGTAGAGAAAACCTTCGCTTTGTTCATGTAGGAGGTCACGTCGGCAATGTTTGGGAGGGGTTAGTGATCCAGTTCTGTTTGCATGTTCAGGGGCTTGTAATCCACGCACGTACGGAGGGAACCGTCTTTCTTCAAAACGATATGTAAGGGTGACGACCATGGGCTGGAGGCCTTTTTGCAAAGGCCCATTTCCTCCATCTTGGCGAACGTCTGTTTGGCGGCTGACAATCGTACCAGTGCCAGACGTCTGAACTTTGCGAAGACTGGTGGTCCCGTCGTCTTGATATAGCACTTAAGGGCACTTAACAGGGCTTTAACTAAACTCAAGGCTTCCTTCTCCACGGTCGAGTACTTCCTCTCCGATGGTAATAGCTTCTTAGAAAAATACGCCACAGGATGAATCGTTCCATCGGGAAGTCTTTGAAGAAGGACAGCACCTAAACCTACATAACTAGGATCTGTGGCTAAACAAAAAGGGAGAGAAAAGTCCAGTGAACGTAATAATGGAAAAGTCATTAAAGAAGCTTTTAATTTGTCAAACGATTCCTGACACTGTTCATAACAAATAAATTTTACATCTTTCTTCAAAAGATTATTTAATGGATGAGTAATATCGGAAAAGTTTTCCACAAACCGGCGGTAATAACTTAACATGCCCAAAAATCTTCTTACGCCCCTCCTATTTTGAGGGGCAGGAAAGTCAGAAATAGCTTCCACATTCGCTTTCTTAGGAGCTACCTTACCAAGATCTATCTCGTGCCCAAGATAAACTACCTTGGCCTGAGCAAAATTGCTCTTCTTTAAGTTAACTACCAAACTAGCTTTCTCAAAATCTCAAAGAGAGCTCTAATTCTCTTTAGATGTGTCTCCCAATCGTCGCTATAAATGATTAAGTTATCAATATATACTATACAGCCCTCTAAACCACAAGTAATAAAATTCATGAGTCTCTGAAAGGTAGCGGCTGCATTTTTTATACCGAATGGCATAACTTTACATTCATACAATCCGTCAACTGTCACAAATGCAGAAATTTTCCTTGCCCTGGGAGAAAGATCGACCTACCAGTAGCCCTTCAAGAAATCAAATTTGCTAATGTATTTAGCAGATCCAACACGGTCAATACATTCTTCCACCCGAGGCAAAGGGAAAGAATCTGTCTTTGTAAGAGAGTTAACCTTACGATAATCAAAGCAGAGTCTATGCTCGCGACCCTCCCTTTTAACCAGTACCACAGGAGAGCTCCAGGGACTACAACTGGGTTCTACCAGCCCGTGGTCCAGCATATACTTTACTTCGTCTTTAATGATGTCCCTTTTGAAAGGATTCAACCTATACGGACTCTGTTTGATAGGGCTTGCCTCCCCTACATCAACATCGTGTTCCAAAATGTTAGTTCGTCCTGGTACTTCCTGAAATAAATCTTTATAATCATTAATTAACATTGTTAAGGACGTTGCTTTGTCCTTTTCCAGGTGCTGAAATTTAACGTTAAGGTTATTAATAGTCCTCGAATTGTTGGACAGACCATCAGGTCCCACAGATAACTTAATGTCTACCATAGGATCTACTTCTACCTCTACCATTGACACTGGTTCTACATCTACCTCTACTTCTTTACCAACAAAAGGTTTTAACATATTAATGCGTCAAATTTGGGTTTTTCGACGTCTTTCAGGTGTCTCAATAAGATAATTAACATTATTCAGTTTCTTGAGTACCTTCCACGGACTTGAGAAACGAGCCTTGAGTGGATTCCCAGGCATGGGAAGCAGTACCAAGACTGTCTCCTGGATCAAAATGTCTTATCTGGGTAACAACGTCATAATTTGTTTTCATAGTAGCTTGAGCCTTTGTTAAATTTTCCCGGGCAAAGGTCCAAGCTCTATGGAGTTTTTCCTGTAAATTAGATATATAATCTAATACATTCATGTCTGGGATTTCTCCCTCCCAGTGTTCCCTCACAACATACAATGGACCATGAACACAATGTCCAAATATAAGCTGAAAGGGAGAGAAACCCAAAGTCTCATTAAGCATTGACCTGATTGCAAATAAAGCATAAAGGATCTCTTTATCTCATTCACAACCTGTTTCCAAACAAAATTTTCTCCAGATAGATTTAAGAGTTTGATGGAATCGCTCCACTTGGCCCTGAGTTTAAGGGTGATAAGGGGAAGAAGTAACATGGTCAATCCCTAACTCGTTAATTTTTTGCTTAAAGTACCTACTTGTAAAGTTCGTACCACAGTCACTTTGAATAATTTTACGAACACCAAATCTCTTAAAGAAGTCAACCAGTGCCTCGACAATTTTCTCCCCTCTAATACTCCGCTGCGGGACAGCCTCAGGGAATCGTGACATCCTATCAACGATTGTCAAAATATAGTCATGTCCCCCGCGTGTCCGCGGTAAAGGACCTACCCCATCAATAATCACCTCCCTGAAAGGTTCCCCCACCGACGAAATAGGAATTGAAGGAGCTTTTGGAATTTTCTGATTTGGCTTCCCCACGAGTTGACATACCTTACAAGATAATACGTGTATCTTTACATCACGACGCATTCCAGGCCAGAAATAAATTTTCAGAGAGTTTCCGGAACGTCTTCCTGACCCCGAAATGTCCTGAAAGGTTATTCTCATGCGTTAAAATTAACAACTTAGAACGGTATCGTTCTGGAATTACCAATTGTTCCATAACCTCAGCCTGATCAGCAGGTGCATTAACTGACCTACTGACTCTGTACACCAAACCTTCTTCTTTAAGAAAAACAGGTTTTGATAAATCATCAACATCAACATCAAAATTAGAATCATCAAAATCAGAAAACTCATTTGCTTGGGCTTCTTTTAAAGCCTCAACATCCCATTCAACATCATTAAACAAAATATCTTTATTACTACTATTACTACAACTACTCGTCACCGTGTCAGTCGTCTGTCCAATAATATCATCAAAGTCTAAATTAACATTATCGAGATCAATCTCTCGAGCACGAGAACGAGTAATAACAGAGGTAGGTTCACATACAGAAACATCTAAATACCTATCATCCTCTATCTCTGTAACAGTCAAAATTGTGAAATATTTTGCCTCGTCATGCAACACCAAACAATTAGCAAATAACATGTCAATACCGGGAAGAGGTAAACGGTCGATAGTTGCCAGTTTTACCGTTCCCTCTTAATATTCAATTTCTAGATACATGGTTTCGACAGGATAGGAGGCAATAGTACCCGAAAATCATCCAAGAACTACAAGATCAGTATTTGAAAATTTAAACCCACTAGGTACAGACTTTTTTAAAATTAAAGATTGTGCTGCACCAGTGTCACTAAGAATCTTAACACTACCTCCTATTTGTTTGTCAACATCAGTGAAAATAGTTCCATTCGATATGTACCTCGCGAATTTTAGTCACTTATTTTCGTTTGATACCTCTTTCTTTGAAGATTTCTCAGCAGAAACAATATTAACAGCCTCCTTATTTCTTTCCAGGTAGTTTTTCATAGCAAAGCAATTCGCTTTTATAAGACCCTTCCTATTACACTGATAACACCTTAAACTAGACTCGTGTGATTCTCTATGTCCTTCTACCACCACCGGACCTACTACTATTCACGTAACTACGCGATTCTACACTTCCGTTTTTACTGCTATCTACATTAGGGTTAACACTTGTATTTTGATCAAAATCAGTAGACCTTTTCTGATAAGGTTCTCCCTGGTGAATATTTCCATTATGGGGAGAGAACTTTTTTGGAAAATCTTTTACCAGGTCTTGCCTATGTGCAAGGGTGTACTCATCAGAAGCAATTGCCACCTCCTGTAAAGAATCAATCTTCAACTCCTCCAAATGAATCTTTAGCTCCCTCGACACGGACCTCTTAAATTCTTCGGTCAAAATTAATTCCCGCAATTTTCCAAACGTGTCAACCTCCTTGGACTTTAACCAGTCGTCCATGAACTGTTCTTTCTTTTGGGCGAAATCCAGGAAAGTCATATCCGGATTCTTTTTAAAATTTCTAAACTTTTGTCTGTACGCCTCCGGAACGAGATCGTAAGCTTCCAGAATTATCACTTTCACTGAACCATACTCAGATGACAAACCCTCGTTAAGTGTATTATATACACGCTGGGACTTACCTTTTAAGCGACACTGAACCAAATTGGTCCACATGTCCCGAGGCCATTTCAACGTCTTAGCAATTCTTTCAAAAGAAATGAAGAATTCAGAGACGTCTTCCTCATTAAATTGGGGAACAAGTTTCAGGGCACTTAACAGGTTAAAACTATCCTTATTACTACCAATATCAATAACCATCTGCAATTTTAAACAATGGATTTCATGATCCCTTTCCTTTGCTCTTCCTTCAGCTTGTAGCTGAAGTGCTTTATACTCCAACTCTTTAATCCTAGATTGCTCCTTTAAAATATCCAATTTCAGTTGGCTTACCTTACCATCATTCACATTATTTCCATTACCTGGTTGCCCATTTTTATTTCTAACATCGTCTTCCTTTTCCTCAACATCTCTGGCACCTACTACCATTTTTCCACCATTTTCATAACCATAATTTGTTTCCTCATCATAGATGCTACCTATGGTTTCTTTAAACATCCTAGCAGCTTTAATGACCTCAAATAACAGATGACCTTTCTTAACCTCTGTAGGCAATCTTAAACCTAGAAATTCCACTAATATCCATAACTAATCTCGTTTTACATCAAACAGATTCCTCTCCCAGTCAGGGTCTGCTAAAAACTGGGGAGCAGCGGCCTCTTCCTCCTCAAAATAATACATAATTACTTACTAAGTGGGGTGAACCGAAAATAATCTACCTAAGTCCTTCCACTTACCTAAACACCTCTTTGAATGCACTCGTGGATGACACTGTTGGATGATCCTGGCAAGGTCGCCAAAATATGTTATGAACTTTAAACC